>NC_060123.1:236865546-237175548 GCF_021461395.2 Schistocerca americana | reverse complement strand
AGGAATGACCGCTAGTCAGACACACGCACAGTGTTTGTAGTGTTAGTGACGTTGCTGACCGTGTGTAGAATAGCGAAGGCGCTCTATCTATCTGAGTTTGAGTGAGGGCTTTTAGGAAATTGCACGAAATGTCGGCTGTTCGAGGAGTGCTGTGGTGAGTGTCTTCAACGGGTGGTGAAACAAAGGTGAAAACACATCCAAACGTCGTGGGTTGGGTGGTCACTTCTCTTTACAGATGTCGGACGCCGTAGGGTGGGCCGACTGGTTAAACAGGACGGGCAGTGAACTCTGGCGGAATTAACATCAGGCTTTAATGCTGGGCTGAGAACAGGTGTGTGTGGACGCACAGTGACTCGAACACTCCTAAAGATGGGCCTCCGCAACCGACGACCCATTCATATGCCAATGTCAACAGTATGGCATCAGCAACTACGACTGAAATTGGGACATGACCATCGGCACTGAACGTTGGCGCAGTGGCAGAGCGTTGCATGGTCTGATGAACCCCGATATCACCTGCGCGAATTTGTCGTCTTCCAAGACAACAGCTCCTTGGCACCTTTAGGGCTGGACGGAGACAAGATGGTGGCGGCTCTATTATGCTCAGGGGAACATTCCAATGAGCATCCATGGGTCCAGTGGAGCTTCGTGCAAGGCACCATGACAGCCAAGAAGAATCGTACACTGGTTGCAACCGTCGTACACTCTTCATGACGATCATGTTTCACACCTGGTGGCAGTGACATTTTTCAACAAGATAATGCCACAAGGCCAGGAATGTGATGGAGTGATTCGAGCAACACAGTGGCAAGTTACGGTTGATGTGCTGGCTTCCCTAACACGCCAGATCTGAACCCGATCGAACAGATCTGGGATGTGATTGCAATGCTCCTTCCCTGGATTTTCTGAAATTAGGTGACTTGTGTGTGCAGATGTGGTGCCAACTCCGTCCAGCGACCTACCAAGGCCTCATTGCTTCCATGTCATGACGCGTCGTGGATGGTCATAAAGTTCTCTCTGTTCAGTGTATATGGCGCATGTGAGAGTGGCGTGAAGCGAGAATGTGAGAGCAAATGCAAAAGAGACCGCTCTGTTTGATCTAGCCTATTGCCGCGCGGGATTAGCCGAGCGGTCTAAGGCGCTGCTGTCATGGACTGTGCGGCTGGTCCCGGCGGAGGTTCGAGTCCTCCCTCGGACATGGGTGTGTGTGTGTTTGTCCTTAGGATAATTTAGGTTAAGTAGTGTGTAAGCTGAGGGACTGATGACCTTAGCAGTTAAGTTCCATAATATCTCTCACACATTTGAACATTTGAACATCGAGCTTACTAACTGGGCAACATCAGCGTCATCTAGGCAGCATCGCTAGTATTCTCTACCGCTACACGAGAGTAATTGGCCCACAGAGGCAGTATTTGCACACCTGTTTACACTAGTTATTATTATGTATATTGTAAACGTGAATTGTAAACATGAGCATACTGTTGTCAACTTTGTAATTTAACGTTGTAAACCATTCCTTAGTTAAAGATAAAGAGCGTACTCAGTTGTTTTGTGTAACTGACTTAACGACAAAGAGACAATGTTACCAATTTTCACCAGTAAAAATGTGCACTATCGTAGAAGGGAGGACTTTGAAGCTTTTGGGGCGAGATCATCCCAGATTAGTCCACCAAAGAATTTACAAAATTTTAAGTTTTTGCCAGTGGCGGATTATGGGCCTGAATTCTGGGTAGGCTAGGAAAGGTATTGGAAACTCTTTCCTTCTCTCTTAATGTTCGCCTACTTGGAAAAAATGTTCATAGTCTTTGCTGTATCACTCATGTGTTACGCTAACGTTTGCGAAAATTGAAACACGCAAGTACAACACTCCAAATGACTATAAATGTTATAATCACACCAATCCCAGTCTCTGAAAGGCCATCAGGCCAAATGCACTTAGTGTCGTGCGCCTTATCGACGTAAACGTGAGCATGTCAGTTAGATCGAATGAAAATGAATCGTATGCCTCCAAGGAATGGAGAGTTCATACAGTGAAATTTTATTCTTGAACAGGGGCATGGCAATGCCTGTGTGAAACACGTGACCAGAGGAGGACTGTCACCAGAAGCGAGCGGATATGGAATAACTTGTGTCCATAGCATGGAATGACCGTCATGTTGTCCATCCGTACGACAGTAAGAGATTGCAAAGCTTCGTCAACAGTGTGGGTTCAACAGTGGAATGTTGCGAAGGATGTGGACCTATCTGCGTCGACGGATCGACATCTTCTACTACAGGCTGGACGGGTGGTCCTCGGGTGATTGCGTCAGCTTACACTGTAAGAACCACAGACCTCTCCGACTCCAACGGATACAGGAACGCTGTCGCTGTCTTAGTGAGAGCCAAAACATATTGTTTTCTGACGAATCCCGCCTCACCCTCTCCGACATTAGTAAGCATGTACGTTTTAGGCCAAGGCGTGGTGACTGTAATCTGATATCCCGCACAGAGGAGAGATGGAACGGAGCAACACATCTGAGCTTTACTCTCGTGTACTGAGCACAGTCGCTACAGCAGGGACGTTTTACAACCCAATATACTGCCCTTGGTCCATAGCTCGTGGTCTTGCGGAAGCGTTCTCGCTTCGCGCGCACGGGGTCCCTGGTTCGCTTCCCGGCGGGGTCAGGGATTTTCCCTATCTCGAGATGACTGGATATTGTTGTGACGTCTTCATCATCATCATTCATCCCCATTACGGTCAGAGGAAGGCAATGGCAAACCACCTCCGCGAGGACCTTGCCTAGTCGGGTGTCCCGCATCGACTCCTACGCTCCTCGGAGTATGGGACCTCCTCATCATCATCATACTGCCCTTGGTTCAGCTAATGTTGTATACTACGATAGGGCTACGCCTGGCCTCCAGGGCTGAGAAATATGCAAGTTTTCTACGAAGAATGACAAGTAGAATTCTTCCCCGGCATATAAATTCGCCTGAATTGTCGTGTATGGAATTTGGGTCACCAGAAACTTATTTGTGAATGACTTCCAGCATCCACCGTTGATTCTCCGTGTACTTACATACGAAATGTGTGGAGGATTTTTTTTAATGTCCCTCTTTAATATCATGGCACGGATCGGAGGAGGGGGGGGGGGGGGAAGAGGAGACAGAGAGAGAGAGAGAGAGAGAGAGAGAGAGAGAGAGAGAGAGAGACAGAGATAGAGAGAGAGAGAGAGAGAGAGAGAGAAGAGGTAGCTCTGGGGTCATATAGAATTCTGTAATTTTTATCATTTACTTATTTGCATGTGCCTAGTTTATAATAGAAAGATAATTTTAGTTGCATGTGCGTTCCAGGATGATTAAATGTTCACGAACATTAGGGCAGAACTACAAACAATGACTGGTAAGTGCGGTATTAATCTTGTCGTTGTTCAACTCATGTGCTCACTTTCTAATACGAACATCTGTACAGCAAAGTCTCTGTAATATGTGGCTACCTAATGTGTGAAACACATATGCAGAAAATGCAGCAGGAAATTTCGAGGAAACAGGAAGAGGAGAGCTGGTACGATCCTCTGCGTTAATACCGTTTGAGCGAGAGGGAGTTATTTGAGCCATAGAGTTAAGAGAAAAGGAAAGGACAAGTTTACTACTCATGTCTGTGTCTGTTATGAAGATACTGAAAGTGGCAGTGGTAATAGTATTGGTAGAACGGTTTCATTGATTTTTACTGGTCCCATTAATAACAGAGAACTGCCTATATGTACTGAGTGTTAACGACGCTTTTGATGATTGGTGCGCTAAAGGCTACAGAAGAAATAAACTGATAATGACGTAGGAGGGCATACAATTAAAAATGTTTGATGTGCAACGATTGCCAAAATCATCCTTCTGTACATCATACTCCCATTAACGAGTGAGGTGTTAGGATGGAAAATTACTAATAGTGAGGCATCCGGCCCTTACGGTCATCAAGATTTAGGTTTACCGTGCTTTCACTAAACTGATTTAAGCACATGGCAGAAAGTTCCTGTGAATGTACACGCCTAATCGCTCTCCCTATCCTAAGACAGTCCGAATTTGTGCTCAATCTGTAATGACTGCGTCGTCGAAGAAGGGACGTTAAAGCCGGCCGGAGTGGCCGTGCGGTTCTGGGCGCTGCAGTCTGGAACCGAGCGACCGCTACGGTCGCAGGTTCGAATTCTGCCTCGGGCATGGATGTGTGTGATGTCCTTAGGTTAGGTAGGTTTAATTAGTTCTTATTTCTAGGCGACTGATGACCTTAGATCTTAAGCCGCATATTGCTCAGAGCCATTTGAACCAAGGGACGTTAAACCCTAATCTGCAGAAGAGTACATGCTTCTGACTGAATCTTGCAGAATGTAGGAAACAGGTAGTGACAGGTGAGAGCAATGACGTAGCGTGCCGTTAACAAAGTTAACAAGGGTCAAAAGTTCTTATTTAATATCAGGGGTGAGACTGCAAGCTAGCGCCAAGAGCAAACCATAAAGCGTCTGGATGAAAGGGCCACGTTTAAGATTGACTGAATGTGACAAGACTTTGCATAAAGAGAGAGAGAGAGAGAGAGAGAGAGAGAGAGAGAGAGAGAGAGAGATTATGAAGTATTTTACAGACTGCAAGGCTTCTCTAAGAACCGGAAGCTGAGAACTGATAGTCTATGTTTTCAAAGAAGGAAACGGAAATAAACTATATTTGCAATGGTATAGGAAATAGTTCACAGTTATCTGATATAGAAGATGCCGCCTTTACCAACAAGACATATGAATACGAATGCCAACGAGATAAATAACATATCACGCTTTATATGTATTGGATTCTCTGAAATGTCCACCATGGCTACGTTATGTGCGTTACAGAGAAATTCGGGTTAATTGATCACTGAATACTAAGTAGTTACTATATACCAGCGGATTTTTTAGAAGTTCTCATCCTTCCGCAGTCTCCAGTTTTATACCACATTTTAGTGATTTTTACAATCTCAAACGCAGCCGCTCGAGTCTTGTGTGAAAGCAGTGTCGTCCTCAGGTTGTTGGCATAACTACCACACGTTTAAACAAAAATGAAACGTCAGTCTTTCTTGAACAGCCGTCAAATCATGTATAAAACACATGTTTAGCCATCAGCTGCTTTTTTATTTAAAACCCGAATATCGATCGGTTCCAGTCACTGACCATCTTCACACATTCTATCCAGAGATACAAAAAATACATGTAGTATACGAGCTATGTTACAAAATAGTTTACAAGAAAGTGCAAAATACACATGAACAGTTACTGGGTTAAACAGTTTAGGTCACAACATCACATCTGTCATTGCTTAGGCCTAAATAATGACCACGCCTCATATGTAGAGCTTGCCATTAATTGCAGTATAACACGCATGTTCTTGGTATACGAGACCTGGCTATTACTTAAGTAATGACAAATGTGATGTTGTGGCCTAAACGGTTCTAACACAGTATTTATGTATGTTTTGCACCTCCTTGGAAACGATTTTGTAGCATTTCCTGTATACTGCACGTATTTTTTGTATCTTTGGATAGAATCCGTGAAGAAGGTCTCTGTCTGAAACCGGTCGATAGTTGGGTTTTAAATGAAACAGCAGCCGATGGTCAAACGAACGTTTTATACGTCAGTCTCTCTCTCTCTCTCTCTCTCTCTCTCTCTCTCTCTCTCTCTCTCTCTCCGCCTTTCTATCAATCCATCTATCTGTATATCTACGGAGGGACTGCGACTTTGAAGTTATGCGTGTTATACCATGCTAAGACCATTGCGCAACAATAGTAACGCACTGTCAGAAGACAGTACATGTTCCTGGTTCCCTGCAGACGCAGTTCTGGTCCGATATGCATAACGGGTGTAAGACGGCACGACAACTGGAAAGGTGTTCCAAAGTTACGCGAGACAATACGATTCTGGTGGGCAAAACGTCTAAATCACACACAAATTCATGGTATAATTCTGGCGGTATATTTATCAAACGAATGTTGCGTCGAACACTGGTGAAATGGTTCCAAGAATTTGACCACGGCCACGCAGACGTGGCTGTTACTGGTCGGTGAGTCCAGACGTTGCACCAGGCGACTTACATCTTTTGGGGAAGGTGATGACGATGTTGTTGATGATGATGATGTTTGGTTTCTGGGACGCTCAACTGCGCGATCATCAGTGCCCGTACAAAGCTTCAATTTTTTCACAGTCTGTTTTTGTGCACAGTCCAATCTGTTCACTGTCACGAATAATGATGATGGATGATGATGGTGATAATGAAAAGATGAGGGCAACACAAACACCCAGTCCCCGGGCAGAGAAAATCCCTAACCCGGCCGCGAAAGCGAACCCAGGACCCCGTGATCCAGAGGCAGCAACGCTAGCCACTAGAGCACGAGCTACGGACTTTGGACAAGGTGAAAGAACATCTTATGAGAAATAGGTTTTACAACGCTGAGGACGTGCAAACAGCGACTCTATAAAAGCTCCGTGACTAATGAGTGAGTTTTTATCGTCAAGGGAATGAACTATTGGAAGAATGTTCCGACCGTTGCTTATAGAGGCTTGCTGTCTATGTTAAAAAATAATGTCATACATCAGTGTTCCTTTGAAGCGTAGTGAAGCATTCAATAAAAATTACTTGGCCTGCGGTAATAACGTGTATCTTTGTTTCTGAAATCCCCTCTATCTATCTCGTAACTTATTTTCATCAGCAACTTTATATTCGTACATGTTATATTTATAAGGCCATTCACAAGAGTGCAAGAAACTGGGTGTAACATACCATAGATTCCGTATCCTCACTATAATAGATTAGTGCATGATCATTAGACTCTCCATAAACATAGATTCTGATAACATTGCAGGAGTAAATGAGAGTTGGATTGTTAAAGGGTTTATCGGAGATTTCGCCTATTGAGATCATGTATGAATAAAGACTGTTGAATGGAATTAATTCATCTAGAGCTCGGTCAGTGCTCTTCCGGTACTGTGATTATAGAAGATCAATCGGACCCCTTTCTCTGAATCTTGGTTCTTATTATATTTATTTAAGAAACTATTAAAGATTTACACATACTTAATCGTTTTGTCTTAACCAGATTAACCAGCTTGTAGTGGATGAACGAAATCAGGAAACAGCAGAATGTAAACTGCTTTGATAAATTAGACTGTCACGTAGAAGAAGGTGTAATTAGATGAATGATGAACACTATCTTCACTTAACGAAGGTTTATTCAGCACTTGCACATACAAGAGCGCCGAGCGAACTGCCTCCGGCCAGAACACATGCAGTATATATACAGCTACAGAATATTCCAGTACAAGGATTCTTGACATTTGTGGATACTTCTAGAATGTACCTGAACCGAATATAGAAATTAAAACTGTACAGTCCAGCTGACGTTTGAACTCACGACCCTCCATGCTAAAGTTTAGTACCATAACCACTACACTACGGTGCTACTCATATTCTTTTGCGACAATATTATTTACACCGACAAAATTTTTTTTCCTATCAGTCTTACTGTAAAAATCCGTAAATGCTTTTTCATTATGTTCTCTGTTAAAAAAGAGGAATGAGATACTTCGTTAAACTGTTCCCTCTGATCAAATTGAAAACCATAAATAATTGTTCATGGTGTTAATTACGTAATTGCTTTCTGTCGAAAGTAACGAAAAAAGTGAAGACATTAGTAATGAGCGCCCCATTTCTTGCATCGGCCAAGGTTTCGCTCCATTTGCTCATCCATCACAGTCTGCTAGTCCGACAGCGAGACTCGGGTGGGATTACATACGGCTGGGCGTAGCTCACACTTCTCCCTGAAGAAGTATCCTTCCCCCATCTGTACCTCAAACTTGGAAGCGTCCATAGCGACGTGAAATACCGCGATGGGTTGATGCCGGTTTAAATCGCGCATACGAAGTTTATCTGCGCGGCACACGTAACTTCGTGTAAATCGTGGCTGTGCCAAAGTTCTTATATACGGGTATCGGGCCACATTGCTTGATACTCAGGCCAACACATTAAGGAGTAATATTATCCATTACAGATACTGGACACTAATTTACAAAACAATTTTAGCGCTCTGTCCTCTGTGTTATTTCAACAGCAATTAACTGTGTACTAACAGATATATATCTTGTACATTTTACCGTGTATTTTTAAGAAATACATTCACATATGTCAGCATAACGTAAAATTTTACCCCCTGATAGTATAACAAATATAGCAACAACTCAAAATAATATTTACTGCCGGCCGGGGTGGCCGAGCGGTTCTAGGCGCTACGGTCTGGAACCGCGCGACCGCTACGGTCGCAGGTTAGAATCCTGCCTCGAGCATGGATGTGTGTGATGTCCTTAGGTTAGTTAGGTTTAAGTAGTTCTAAGTTCTAGGGGACTGATGACCTCAGACGTTAAGTCCCATAGTGCTCAGAGCCATTTGAACCATTTTGAAAGCTGTTTTATCCCTGTTCTTTAAGTTATTTACTCGGCAGAATGGCTGAGTGATGCGCCTACTCAACTTAAATAATTATCCGATTGAATTTTTCTAAGTACGGTCAAGGCAGTCACATGAGAAATGTAATGGAGTGACGCGAATGAAGTATGTTATTTCTAATGGAAAAAAGATGGGGCTTGCCTATGCTGTAGCGCACAATACCATGAGCTGCAACAACTGCTTCCTGTGTCGTTTGCTGCTGAAAAATAACAAAACTATCTCTTTCTATCTGGATTGACCTTTGCCCGTCGAACTCTCACTACGCCTTGATGAAGTCAAGGGCTGCTATCTGCCCTTAGTCTAACTATTGGCATGGTACACCAGTCAGATAACCAGTCCACCGCGATGCCACTCAATGTTCGGTCGCATGCGATAAGTAATACTCTGTCTGTGTTCACATTGCACAATAACTGTCGCTGCCAACACAGTGAACAAACACTTAATCGTGAGCAACTCAGTATAGAGTATCACTCCGATTCATTGGCAACAGAGGTGCTCTCTGAGTGCAGTACTGAGTAGAGACTTTGTCTTGCTCTGTGCATACACGCACGAGCACACTGCTCCCACTACGTGTTCCCGCTACAAGAGCGTCACCGGAACGACTTTCCTTCATGCAAAAAGGGAAAGGGTATATCATCCACTGTTTTTCCCTCACTCCTCTGGCTCATTACGTCATAATAAGTCCACCAATCAGCGTTACTCTTACAAACGGGAGAATGGCTAAGCCGACCAATCTGGAAATATATAGCATCTGTGTTAGGCATTTACTGTCCACTTGTGAGAACTCTGAAACTGCTCACTAGGTCCGTCAAAAAAATGCGTATGCTGGGGCTCTCCCAAACGATACAGCGAGTTTTGCTTTTAAGGTGAACATGCAGGCCATTATTCCTGGTAAAAACTGTTTTGGTCCGTGGGCGGTCGGCCGGCCGGTGCAGGTGCGTGCAAACTCACCCTCCTACGGACTTTCCAGTGGGCCGGTTGCCTCTGCCGAACAAAATCTCCTGTGGCCGTCATGTCTTGAATGTTTGTGTATGCCCGCCTCGACTTTTTAATCTCGGTATGCACTTGCGATTTATTTATTAGATTTGTATATCGATTAAATGAAAATATGTAGAATTGACTCTACCCTATCGAGTTTGGGCTCGATTGAAACGTCTTGATACGCAGAATACAATGGTGAGGTCAGAATATGTAAGAAATGAAAGGTCAGGGGACGACGCCACCTCACAGCGTATTTTATGTGTTTCGGTCTCGTAAATAGTTCACCAGAAATTTAGCTTGTTGCTGGCCTGTTCCATCCAGTCGACAGCGAAATCGGGTAAAAGTCTGACTTTTATTCCTCAGAAATTGGGCGCTGTGTGAGTGATTGAACGTAGGGGGATCTCGGCAATAGCGATCTCGTGGCGTTCGATTACGAATTTCTGCTGTAATTTCCGCGGTAACTAAGTAAGCGCGTTCATAATGGAAAGAAACGCGGAGTGGCCACACAGCGGGTGGTGCAGCGGCATCCATCGAGTGCGGCGCGGCTTTTTTCATTCAATTTCGCTGGCGCGGCGCGGCGCGGCGCGGCGTGGCGGTGCGCAGGCCGGCTGGGCTGCATGCTCCGCGCGTCCATTGTGGCGCCGCTGCCGCTGTGGTTTGCGGCGCGCGGCGGCGTTTGCGACAAAGAGCGCCGCCAGAGTGAGTCCCTGGCGCCACCTGCCGGCTGCCTGCGACCGCCTTTGTGGCCGGAACCCTGTTATCCCTCAGCAGCAAAAAGCTGCTCTCTTTTTTCCCCAAATTCTCATCCGCTATCTGCGGTTGGGTTTGCAGCGCCAGAAAGATGTGAATCCCCCTACTTTGGCGCTGCTCTGATCCCGACATCAACACTCCACAAATGATACGCATTAAAAAAAAATGCATTTTCCGTGACGATTCCCTCTCGTTTTGTTCACGTATGGAGTGTCAGCGCGAGCAGTTCATCTACAGGTGGCGTAGTTAAAAGTAGGCCGCTTCCCTTTTGACGAGAATGCAATATTTAGATTTCTGGAATTAGAGTAAACAGCTACAACAATGGACAATTTTATGAAATAATCGAATGTTATCATTCTTTTGTCAAAATTTCAGTTTACTTCTTGGGTGAAGTCAGACGTTTCTCTCTGCAGTCGGCAAAATTACTTTCTCGACAGAAGAAATCATGGAAATTGTGTGCCCATTTGTGAAAACAGGTTCGATTAAGAAAACTTGAGAAATTTTCGTGGAAAGGTATCCGGATAGAGGACACCCAGTAAAGAGAGAATACAGAGGCTGTACAAAAACTGGCGCACCTACGGATCCGTGCAAAATGTGAAACAAGGAAATCCTTCAGTTCGCACACCTGAAGTTATTGCAGACATTCACCGAAGAATTATTCGAGCCCAAAAAAGTCTACACGTAAATTGGCCCAAAAGGCACCTGTAAGCAGGAGAAGTTGCCAGCGGATGTTGTAATGTCTCAATTTGAAGCCATGTCGGGTGACGGTTGTGCAGCAATTATGAGAAGATGACAGTCAGAAACGTGTAGATTACTGCACGTGGTTTTTGAATAGCATCAACGATGGTTTGTTAGACCTTTTCCATTGCATCATGAGTGATGAAGCATGGTTTCATATTTTCGGCCATGATGTGAATTCACAGAACATAAGTTACTGGGCAACGGAGGACCCTAACAATGTGCATTAGCAACCACTCCATGACGAAAAAAAATCAGCGTTTGGTGCAGCGTAACAGGAACGCGCATCATTGGACCGACACTTTTTGACTCTAGCCTCAACACGGTTGCACACATGGAAATTTTTGATTCATTTTGGGCTCAACTCACTGGATATGAAAGACAATACTGTTTCTTCCAGCAATATGGGGAAACATGCCACACGTCTAAGGTATCCCTGGAACGAATCCATGATGTTTTTACTGAGTAACGAACTGGCAGCAAACATTTATGGCCACCACTTCGCCGGATGTAAAAACATGTAATTTTTTCCTGTGGTGACACCTTAAGAGCAAGGTCTATCAACAAATGCACACACAATACAGGAACTGAAAGACATCATCAGTCGCGAAGTTGTCGTCATCGGCATCCGAACTTTACTCAGACGTGCACAGATGTGTATTGATGTTGCAGGGGGTCACTTTCAGCATCTTCTATAATTGTATTTTTCACTGTAAGCAAACGATAGGTCCATTTCAGCTCTTAGTTTCTGTAAGTTCACTGAATTTTATTTTATAGTTACACGGGATACTTTTATATCCGCCACCCTGTTCATTTACATGGGTACTCTGTAACTGCCTCGTAGAGGGTTCTTCGAATCACCTCCAGACTATTTCTCTACCGTTACACACTCCAACAGCGCGTGGGAAAAAAGAACGCTTAAATCTTTCTGTACGAGCTCCGATCTCTCTTATCTTATTTTGACTATCATTTCTCCCTACGCAGGTTGGCAACAGTAAAATATTTTCACATTCTCAGTAGAAAGTTGGTGATTGAAATTTCGTGAAAAGATTTGGCCGCAACGAACGAAAAACTCGCTTATCGCACCCGTGACACTCTCTCCCATATTTCGCGATGATACAAATCGAACCACTCTTCTCTGAACTTTTTCGACGCCCTCCGGCAATCCTGTATATTAAGGATCTCACACAGAACAACAGTGCCCTAACAGAGGACGTATTGTATGCGATCTCATTAGTAGATCTGTAGCATCTTGTAAGTGTTCAGCCAATAAAATCCAGTATTTGGTTCGCCTTTCGCACAACATTATCTATGTGATCGTTCCAAATTACGTTATTTGTAATAGTAATTTCCAGGTATTTAGTCGAACTGACAGGCCTTGCATTTGTATGATTTATTGTGCATTTGATATTTAACGGATTTCTTTTCGTACCAACGTGAAGACATTGTACTTTTCCTTATTGAGAAAGACAACTGACATTTTTCACACCACTCACACATAGAGTCTAAGTCATTTAGCAGTTTGGTTTTAACCTTGTGATGACCTTACTAGATGATAAATGACAGCATCATTTGCAAACAATCCAAGGGGGCTGTTCAGATTATTTCCAAAATCGTTTACGTAGGTTAGGAACAGCAGAGGGCCTATAACTTCCTTGTGGGACCCCGAATATCATTTCTGTTTTACTCTATGATTTTCCGACGATTAATACATACTGTGCCCTTTCTCAGAGGATAGTTCGGATCTAGTCGCACAACTCAGGTGATACTGCATAGGGACGCAATTTCTTTACGAGTCTCTTGTGAGGAACCGTGTCGAAAGCCTTCTGGAAACCTGGAAATATGGAATCAGTTTGAGAACCTCTGTCGATAGCATTACTTCTTGTGAATAAAGAACTGTAAAGAACTAGTTATTAGTTTATGATTATTGTATCTCTGCGGTTGCTACGAAAGGCAAGGTTCAAGTGTCTGCCAGTCCAACTGTTGTGAATTTCTATTACACTCTTACCTGAGGTAAGCAAGCATGTCCTTGTGGCAATATCTATTTTTTGTATATGCTCAGTGCCCCCTTGTAGCCCAGCTTCTGCTCTGCTATTGCACATTGTATTTTCACACGTTGGTGCTCTCAGACATTAGTGTGACATAAATGACTCCAATTATGAATGTTTATTCGTGTACTTAAAATTTATTACCTTTTTTATTTTTTAAAGTGCGTAATTTGTCTACATTAAGTGCTAATTAAGAGCTGGTATTTTGTCAATATTTGACCGTATTTTTCTACAATTTTATAACACTTTCTCGGTGGTAACCACGTCATCAGCGAAAAGTCTGCAGTGACGACAAACGTTTCCCGTTAAGTTAGTAATATGTAACATGAATGTAAATATCTCTATAATCTGTTCCCGTGACGCACCCGAAAGATCTTTCATGTCTGTGGATGATTTTTCATCGAGGATAACTGGCTGTTTTCTACATATTATGGGTTACGAAATCGGTGTCAGTCCTAGCTAGTCATCACAAATTAACGGCTTCTTTTCAGCAGGCATCGCTGTGATATAGAATTTAAAGCTTCATGAATATTTAGGTACGCCGAATCCACATTGTTACCTGAACCTCTACCCATGGTCCCACTGATACAATACTTGAACGTGTGTTAGGTTTCGCATGTTCGGAGTTTTCGTCCATCGTTCTGGTCATCATGAAGACCGCCTGTTTGCTCGAGATATTTCACTGTGCATAAGTCGAACGTTCTTCAGGCGTATTCTAGCAATACCATTGCATCTACATCGGATTCCTGTGTTTAGCATTTTGCTAGAAAATTACGAGTGCGCCTGTGTCTAAACTGGAGCCGTTCGACGTTGATGACTGGTGGACAGAAAAATACACTTTCTACGTACTTACAATGTCATTCATTTGTAGGTATCTCAGGTAAATCATTGAAGATAAGAAAGTAACAAAGTTCCATAACGTGTAGACTGTGTGAAAAGTTTGCTTGAAATATATTAGTTCTTCAGACTTTCGTGCGACCTGCAGCACAATTCTGTTAAATAGTTGTTACGACTGTTCACATGTTTGAATCGAGGTTTGTTTAAAGATCTAACAAAGATATTCTTTTCGCCAATTGCCTGTTTAACGTGAAACAATGAAATTAGCTATTATCCTCTGTAACACATCACAGAATCAGTAAATGAAAAGGATGAAGAATTAGCCTTGTAAACGTGGACCCAAAAATGTAATTATTTAGTCGCTTAACAAGACCGGATCCTAGCATGGTACAGATCGCGAGTGCCAGTGAAGTATCAATACTTTTTGTGAGATTAAAGTGACTGTATTAAATAACAAACAGTTACTGGGTTTTTGATTCCAGGAAATAACCCAATAATGTTATATACAATTTCTGGTATCATAAATTGAAACAGTTGTTCCGAAAATTTGTGTTGTTATCGTCAGCCGGACGCTACCGTCGCTGATGGCTTGGCTACTAGCTATTGTCTCCTCCTGTTGTGCCGTCGTTTCTCTACAGCCCATCTTCGCCAGTAAAGTAGTTTTTCTGCCACCAGCGGTCTTCTCCTGATGCGTCACAGCCCCAAACTGGCCGGCCGTCATTCACCCTTCATAGCCCCAGCGTTGCTCTGTCTGTGTTCCGTCTGTCTGTCAAAATCATTGACACTGCGGTTCCATCTTCTGCGCATCACGCCTTCTCCACTACACAACACAGTCCTAAAAACAAGCGCCAAAGCAGACGCCTGTCCATCTCAAACCTCATCAGTTATAGCTTGGAGATACTCTGATTTCCACCAAAAATTCCATCCCTTCCTATTCTCCATATCCTGGAGTATAACTTTCTGCATCAGTATTCATCGTCAACTCCAGGAGCAAGTGGAACGGGAATAAAATCGACAGGACCAACATAGTCACCATAACAAGACCATAGATCGAAGTAACAATCCTGCCTCACCTTCAGTAGCAGAAACTTCACTTTCATCACTAATAGTCATAATCCTCACAGGGTGTTGGACCTTGCAACATGGTAACATTTTCATCCACAACAGCCACCATTTCCAGACCTACCTACCACAAATTACTCCCAACCATGTCCCCATCATCCGTCCCAAGAAACATATAAAAGCACAAAAAGTCTTATTTAAGACACCGTTCCTATTCTTGACCCTAAGAAAACTCAAAGAGAAGCCGACGATGTGTAATACATACAATATCAAATGATGCAAACCGAACCCTCGTCCTCTCAGATTCATATCTTCCCTGTTTTCATCCAAACCAAAATTCCTAAATCCGTAGTTTTAGTTTTAGTTATGTCATGTTCCGTAGATAATTTTCCCAATAATTGTACCGATATGATGTGGAACAAGTCAGTTTAAAAGATATATATATATATATATATATATATATATATATATATATATGTATATATATATATATATATATGAATAGTGCTAATATTAATATTACTGAAATTTTTAGTTCTACACATGCAACTACATCATTTAGAGTTACTTTTTTTTTACCAGTTCTGAAACAGAAACTCGTCCATGGAATAGAAGGAGTTGTCCAAAAGAAATGGTTTTAAGCTAGATTGAAAACTTGATCTGCTACTTGCCAGACACTTTATGTTGTTGGGCAAATGATCAAAGATTTTTGTTACTGAATAATGTACTCCTTTTTGAGAAACCGACAGCTTCAATAGCGGATAGGAAAGGTCGTTTTCCCTCTAGTGTTGTACGTACGAACATCACTGTTCTTCGCGAACTGAGATGGATTATTTGCAACGAATTTCATTAGCGAATATATGTACTCTGATGGCGCAGTTAAAATACCTAACTCCTTGAAAAGGTGCCTACATGACGTCCTTGGGTGAACACCAGTAATTATTGTCACTGCTCTCTTTTGTGCAAACAATACTTTATGTCTAAATTGTGAGTTACCCCAGAAAACTATTCTATAAGACATTACTGAGTGGAAATATGCAAAGTACGATAGGAGGCTGATCTGTCTATTACCAAGACTAGCGATTATACGAAGAGCGAAGGAAGCTGAACTTAGTTGTTAGAGAAGCTCAGTAATATGCTTCTTCCAGTTCAAGTTGTCACCAATGTGAACACCCAAAAATTTGGGGAAATCTATCCTGTTAACTGACCCCTGTTCATGTGCTACATCAATTTTCGGTATGACTCTATTCGGTATACAGAACTGGATATAGTGAGTTTTTTTTTTTAAATTAAAGGAGAGTCCGTTTTCTGAGAACCACTTAATAATTCTTTAAAAAGACATCCTTAACAATATCTTCAGCTGGTTTTTCTGGAATGGAATTTATTATAACACTTGTGTCATCTGCGAAAAATACTGGTTCCGCTTGCTGAACGTTAAGTGAGAGGTCATTCACATGAATAAGGAACAACAGAGCTCCTAAAATTGAACCCTGTGGGACTCACTTTGTGATAACTCCCCATTCACTAGAGTTTACCACCCTCCCAACATTATTTGTACTATTCAGCACAACTTTTTGCTAATCTCATACCTAAAAATTTACTAGAATTTACCACCCTCCCAACATTATTTGTGCTATTCAGCACAACTTTTTGCTAATCTCATATCTAAAAATCTGAAAATACATTTCTCCTTTCCCACAATCATCTCATTTCACATAAAACCTCCATCCTAATAAAATTCCCCAGCCTGACTTCAAAGCCAAACTCTCTCAGCTTCTCACTCTTCCTCGCAGATATCAGAGCCAAACAATCCCATCCTCCACATTAACCCGTATTAGCCCCCCTCCCCTTCTAAACAACACTGTGATCCAAGCGTTAGGCCCTGACATCACACCTGTAGTGGAGTTAGAACTCTGTTCCCAATATGATGAAATGAGGGAAAAACCTCCGTACTGCTCCGGCTCAATTTATCTGAATCTTAATAGAATTCTCATCCATCTCAAATTATCTAATAATCCATCGATTCTTACTATAAGATACTAAGAGTAATCTTTGTCGTGTTGGAAATGGTCCTTATATCTTTAGTGACGATGCATGTCAATACCTGCAGCTCAGAACCCCGAACCAAGTGTCACCTGACAGTACTAGGCGAAGCTTCAAGCACAGTGGTGTTGATGTGTTGCAGACTAATTACACAAACTAACAGCTTAACATTATGGCAGATTGTAGTGATATCTCACAGTAAATGTTTGTTGTGGTACGTCCTGACTGCCTGTTGTCAGGCGGCACCGAAGTTCAATCGCCGCCATTTATGTTTTCAAAATTTTCTTCGAATCATTCTACGGAACACTGGGATGATACACTCAATAAAACCACCGGCGCATCTTTCCTGTCTTCTCTTCTCCGTCGCTTCCTGCGAAAATTAAGCAAATTTCTGAATATAATTCCCTCATTGCCGAATGAAGATCAAAATTCTAGGAACTGCAAATGCTGAGTACCGTAATTTCCAGAATTCTTCTACCTCTGTTAATCTTACGGGCTATACCGACTACAGAAATTAGTGTTTTAAAATCTAATATAAATATATGAAAAATGAATGTATCGGGTCCAGAAATGCTTACGGAAAAGCTGGAAAAGAATGAGAAACACAAAGTGCACCTCACTCTCAGTATGATCCAGTAAGCAGGTGATGTATTCCAGCAGCTAAAATCGGCACTGTAAATATGTGAAATTTTGTATTCAGTTCTCTGTTTCATAATGTTCTTATGGGACCTGATAAAACTTCCACATTTAATGTAAATAAGTATCACACTTGAAACACTTTTTGTACTGCGTTATAGAAGCATTTAATTCTTGCGCGCTAAGCTAAGCTTGCACGGTGGTTCAGGGTCACCTAAGTATACAACTGTACCTCTTAAGCCACATAGGGTTGATGGAATGGGATGTCTGATATTAGTATCTCCTGTCCTCTTTTGCAACTAGCAGACAATGTCCGGGAAGCATCGACATGGTTAATTTTTCAGTACACCTTCACTTGACTCTTTATATCATAACTACAGATTGAAATATGTGTTGGAGAAAGTAAGAGTTTGCGATACGCTAGCTCAAAATTTTAAGATCGTGCTAAGTGAGAGTTCGTAGGGACGCAGGAGGTTAAACTTCGCTTCCCGTCATTTAATATGTAAACAGATTCGCAGTATTCTCACTGTGACAGTTCCTCTCCCCTCTGACGTTAATTTCCGTATCTTGGGCTAAGATTTAAATTATGCGCAATAACCAACTCCAACATTAACTCCTGGCCGGTTAAATGGACGTTGATATCGAAATGTTTGGTTAAGTCAGTAGAGTGTGGCACAAATTTCTAAAATCTTTTAAGACAATGATTCTGCTGTAGCCTTACATGTTATGAGTAAAAAAATTTATGTTAGTTTTGAGATTGTCGTTTCAATAAAGCCAAACAAAGGTCCTCGCTGCATCCCTGACCAAGCGAGCTAGTGGCCAAATTCTTGTCGCTTCGATGTAACGCACCTATCAGCGTGATTAAGTGTGGTCACTATCGAAGAATCAGGATGCATAAAGGGTGATTCGAAATAGAGGAACAGATTTCAGTCGTTTATTACAGACAAACTGTGAAAGATCGAAACACATTGCCCATATCACTGGATAGATGAAGGTTCGAAGTTTTTTCTCGTATAAACACTGTACTACACACTCAACAGGAGCACCACGCATTCCTCGAGAAACATTGTGACAGTAGTTCATTTCATTCTACAGACGAATCAGCACGTCCCTGCTTACTGAACCGACAGCTTCAACAATTCGGCATCTCAGACCAAAAAAAGTTCAAATGTGTGTGAAATCTTATGAGAGTTAACTGCTAAGGTCATCAGTCCCTAAGCTTATACACTACTTAACCTAAACTAGCATAAGGATAAACACACACACCCATGCCCGAGGGAGGGACTCGAACCTCCGCCGGGATCAGCCGCACAGTCCATGACTCTTCTCATCTCAGATCTCGGAGAGCAGCTGCCATAGATGGAACAAAGACTCTGTCTTTTATGTACCCCACAGAAAAAAGAATCACGAGGAGTGAAGTTGGTGACCTGTGAGGCCAAAAACATTGATCAAGATCTTGTTACCTACCTCTTCCAGTCGAACGTAGTGTGATGGTGTTGTTAGCACCGCACCTCAAGATGACAGTGAGGCTGGGCGTCGTTATGCATACAAATGAAATCATTGGCATTTTCGTGAAATTGAGGAAACAAGCAATTTTGCAGCATGTCGACCTGTTACATCCTCGTCACAGTTTCCTCCGAAAAAAAGAAAGGTCCATAAACTTTGTAAACAGAAACGGGACAAAACACAGTCAGTTTCCGTGAATCTTCCATGTTCGACGACGACGATAAGATATTGTGACCCCCAAATTCTTACATTATGGCGATTTAGTTTACCTGATAAATGAATCGTCGATTCATGCGAAAAGACGAGTCTTTCGGGAGAAGTGTCTCCTGCGATATCCTGGAGAAATGAAACGCAAAATTCGTACCTTCTGTTATGGTTCGCTGGAACGCAATTACTACAGTAACTGCAACTTGTAAGGCTTCATATACAGATGTCTCTGCAGAAAACTCGTCACCATTGTTTGAGGGAGATGAAGTTGCTGGCCTGCCCGTGTTGTGAAATTCCAAGAGCTCCGTGTAAACGCATCTCGGCTGTTCTCAACATTTTCGTGAGACGTGCGTGGCCGACCAGTGCCCTGCACTTTGCATATGCAAGCAACTTTCAAGACTCTTGGATGCCAGGCATAAACGGGAATCGATGGTGGAATGCATGTTACACTTGAAAGTGGATTGACTTCGCGCAAGTTCCAACACACAAACTGATTTCTCTTGTGGTGTAGCCACCACTTTGCTACAAACAAGCAACACATCTGTGTCAATTTTTGAGCGTTCCTCTAGCCAGTGACATGCGCAATCTATTTGTATTATAGCTTGCCTGTCATAACCAACTGAAATCTGGAACTTCCTGGCAGATTAAAACAGTGTGCCCGACCGAGACTCGAACTCGGGACCTTTGCCTTTCGCGGGCAAGTGCTCTACCAACTGAGCTACCCAAGCACGACTGACGCCCCGTCCCCACAGCTTTAATTCCGCCAGTACCTCGTCTCCTACCTTCCAAACTTCACAGAAGCTCTCCTGCGAACCTTGCAGAACTAGCACTCCTGGAAGAAAGGATATTGCGGAGACATGGCTTAGCCACAGCCTGGGGAATGTCTCCGCAATATCCTTTCTTGCAGGAATGCAAGTTCTGCAAGGTTCGCAGGAGAGCTTCTGTGAAGATTGAAAGGTAGGAGACGAAGTACTGGCGGAATTAAAGCTGGGGGGACGGGGCGTCAGTCGTGCTTGGGTAGCTCAGTTGGTAGAGCAATTGCCCGCCATAGGCAAAGGTTCCGAGTTCGACTCTCGGTCGGGTACACAGTTTTAATCTGCCAGGAAGTTTCATTTGAGCGCACACTCCGCTTTAGAATGGAAATTTCATTCTAGCAACTGAAATCTGTCCTTTCTTTTTGAATCAACATGTACGTATTGAATAATTTGATGCCGGGGCAACGGGACCTAAACTCTACAGATTTTATTTGATCGCTAGTAAACCCAGTCGGATCAGAATCTTTCATGCTTCGAGCCTGGCGTGTTTCACTGTAACGTAGGCTGTATATTTGAATCCCGCTATCGCGACTACGTCATGGTCAGTGGGTTGGCGTGTTCTGGACGTTAATTCGCTTGTCACTGCGCGCCCGTTGCTGCATGCGTTCGTGCGCTCATGTGATATGCCGCGCCAACGGTACGGCGTATGCGTTCCGCGCCCTGCTGGCGGAATTCTGCTCGTACGGCGATGCCGTCGGTCAGACGACTAGTAAAATTTCCGCTATGTGGAATTAACCGGAATGAGAAAAAGGAAGTCGCAAAATCGATAGTTGGGCTTTTACAGAGCACAATGCGGACGTTTTGGTAATGGATCATGATTGCAGCTGCCTCGGTTTTACTGCACCGTGTACTGCAGAGGCAGCCGTCCTTGCCTGCAACAAGATGGAGCGGTCACTACGTTTTGATGTAGCAGCCCACAAAACGACATCGATTTCCACAGCATGCTACACATACGTTTCCAAGACGGGTGACGTACGCGCCGAAATTTTTACTGAAATAACGAATTGTAATCGTCGTACCCAAAGTTGGGTTTCTGCTTATTGTCATCTATATTATGCTTTTTCGCTTCTAGCAGGAATTCAAATCGTATATGCTAGTTATTTTTGAGATTTCCAAGAAATTTTATGAGATTTTTCCTTAGCTGACTATACAAATTCCGTTATTGAGGATATAAACATGTCAGCGGGCACGAAGAACGTTCTCAGTTTCAGTGGAATACGAGAAGAAATTGTGACCTGCTCTATTTAAGGAAATCTTTGCAGCAACCACATGATACGTTACAGCAAAAAATTCGATGAGCTTCAAAATGTGAACGAGTGTCTCGTATCTGTATAATGTCTCCACCGAAAACGATTCAGTCGTTGGTAGTGTGAGCATGTAAATGAAATATTGTTTGAACATTTCTATCGTTGTCCTCCAGAAAAATGTTCATATGTGTGTGAAATCTCATGGGACTTAACTGGCTGGCTCTGAGCACTATGGGACTCAACTTCTGAGGTCATTAGTCCCCTAGAACTTAGAACGAGTTAAACCTAACCAACCTAAGGACATCACACACATCCATGCCCGAGGCAGGATTCGAACCTGCGACCGTAGCGGTGTCGCGGTTCCAGACTGCAGCGCCTAGAACCGCACGGCCACTTCAGCCGGCTATGGGACTTAACTGCTAAGGTCATCAGTCCCTAAGCTTACACACTACTTAACCTAAATTATCCTAATGACAAACACACACAGCCATGCCCGAGGGAGGACTCGAACCTCCGGCGGGACCAGCCGGACAGTCCATGATTGCAGCGCCCTAGACCGCTCGGCTAATCCCGCGCGGCCGTTGTCCTTCCTTTGTGGGAATAGAACTTATGGTGATGTACTGTTGGACTGGAAATACAAACATTTAAACACTGTTTCTGAAAACCAAGGGTGATTTCACGGCTAGCAGAAAGATAACGATGACATATTTAATATGTGATTCATTTGCGAATCGTCATATCAATGTCTTAACTAATAGGGTGACATCCTGTTTTCATTTCGGAAGCTGACACCGTAGTGGAGACAGTAGGTACTATCACCAGTAATTTGCCGCCAGGTTGAGATCCTAAGGTAAACACCAGTGCTCGCTACAATGTCCCGTTTTTGCGCTATGTGATACTGCTACTGATGGCGTATCTATTGCTGACAGGTTTGATGGCATCTCTGACGCTTTTCGAGCGGGCAGATAGTTGGCCTATATGAAGTTCCTACCTCTGCCATCATTTCATTCGCATAACAATGTATACCACCCCAAATGCAGCACTACACTGCCCAAGCACTCATAATAGACACTCTAGTGTTAATAGAGTATCAGGTCGTTATACTATTACCTTCAGTTTTCGAAGGAAATTGTGTAGTATATTTCAGTTATCTAAGGAAGTCAGCTTTCTTCAGACACAATTTATTTTTCAAGTTTCCGATCACAGAATCAGCAATAAACAACAAGAAACTAAAATTGACACTTCTAAGCCACCGTAGTAAACGGGTTATGCTTTAACTTCCAACTAACGATGATAACATGACGATATGGTATATGTACGGAAGAGTTTAATTATACGGCTGAAATATTAGTAGACAGAGAAACTACTGCCTTCGTCGTAATGCACTAATACGAACCTACCTACCTACTATAGGTCACGAGATATGATGTCATAAAAAATGATATGCGTGAAAAGCTGCCGCATCTTGCATGACGTTTAAACGTATTACCTCCGTGCTACTAGCTACATTCGTGATAAATTTCGCAGGCAGTATTCACTTAAGCTGCTATTTGCAACTGTGGAAGTATATCATGGTACCACACTTAGTTCCGGAGATATGTCATAGAAACTGATATTCGTAAAATACTGCCGCATTGCATGTGACGTTTAAATTTATTACTTCTTTTCTACTAACTCTGTTCGCAACATATTCACTTACAGTATCCACATACGCCGCTGAATGTACCTACAAAATTATATCATTGTTCAATACATAGGTCAAGACATACGACATACGTGAAAAATGGACCATCAGGCATGAAGCTTTAATTCATTTATTCTTTACTACTAAGACACTACTACAGTCGAGTCAGCTTAAGGAAATTCCTGACATCTGGCAGCGCTTTTGATAGTTTTCACTACCAAAACACGAACGGCTGTAGGCGAAAACGATAGCGCTATGAAAAGGGATTGTCATAGAAACGTTTACAAAATCGCGTTGTAGAGAAGCGAATCAGCAGTGTCCAGGGTACAGAAGCCGTCTACGATCGTGTTTCTTAATATGGAAACTGTACTTATACATTTACATAGTATAGACATTTCTTTGTACAATTGTTATATAATTTCGAACGTGATTTCATGAATGCATGGAAATGAAATTCTTTTGGTACTTCATTACAAATACTATACATTTTTTGTTTTGGTTTACAATAGAAAATTGGCAGATGGTATTGTAAATAAATCCGTCGATGTTTTAGTCGTTTTTTAAATGTTTGGATTTGAGGTTTACACAGGCACCTCATACAAACTACGGACACAACGCGTAGTACGAAAATAGCCAACTAAAATGGTGGGAAAATATCACACGTTGCAGATTCCAAGGAATCAGACTCTCTCTGGAGACTTATCAACGGGGCAGTAAGGTTGGATCAGATAATACCTTAAAACAAAAAGTGGAAATTTTGTACCTGCATAGTTCTCGAAATGCTGAAGAAAGCGAAAGACGAGTACATAGCCACGATAGAAAAAACGGTACTGGAGCTCCGTAATATGACTGCAATAAGAGTACGCACTTATCCAAGGCGTAGTTTTAAGTTCTCTTCTGTGTGACCATGATAATGAAGGCGAATGTTAGTACGAACTAAACATCGTAGATACGTAGAATCTAAATCACTCTGTCCTATCATGAGCCGCAACTTCATCCATTCACTAAAACTGTCAATACCGTC
The DNA here is from genome assembly GCF_021461395.2 of Schistocerca americana. Lineage (NCBI taxonomy): Eukaryota > Metazoa > Arthropoda > Insecta > Orthoptera > Acrididae > Schistocerca > Schistocerca americana. The sequence continues at coordinate 237,151,483 of NC_060123.1, read as the reverse complement.
AATGTTTTAAAACATACTGAAAACCTGGATATAGTAATAAAGAACAGAGTAAAATAGGAAACTCAGGAAAATGTGTCTACTTGATCAGTTACATAAAAACCGAATCAGTAAACCACGTGAAACATAGTAAAATTTTGTCCCTAACAGTTTAGGGTGACTAGTAAATATTTCACAAAACCTGAAAAGTTGTACCACATTCGTCTGCTGAAATTGATAGCAGATCGACAGATAAACTTGTCTCTAGCCTTTTGTCTGTATCAAAAACAGCACTACAAACTACTCGGTCCTCTGTCATAACACAAAGCCTTGCTTCACTGCAATACGCACAGTTCGTAACAGCGTTAGGACGACTTCATCCCGCTTAAGCGGCCGAGAGGATGTGCAAGTCGGCCTAAAGGCAGTCTTAGCCAGTCACAGCTTATTCACCATCATTTCGAGTCACCCTTTTTCCCACTGACGCTTCACAGTACCCTCAGTCGTAACGTAGCAGTGGTGAATGGGATCGGACCTTAATCTTTGAGGTTTTCGGTAAATTCTTTTTCTACTGTCACACATGCTAAGAGGTTTCCCTGAATTTCTATGGGGTCTGATATGCAACAGAATAACACAACTGTCATCAGCTTTTGAAGGTGAATAACGGGATCATAGATATTATGGATTTTGATATATTCTAGGTTTTTATTTATTATGCCTTGTATAGATTAAGGCGCACGGAGAGTAGGAGCAGGTGCAAAGTTTCTTAGTATGAGAACGTCTCACCTCACAGTCTTGCGTATAACTCTGCACCAAACGCTGCAAACCCATTTGCTAAGATCATCTTGAGAGGGAACGAACGGAAAACATTAGAACTGCCAGGAGAGTCCTCGTGCATAGATCCACCTGTTAGCGTTCAGGTGTTCCTTTTCAGTCTCACGAAAAATAAATTTAAAAACGTACCCAGGAATACAGTCACTCCCCTGTCTCAGCAAATATGAAATAATTCTGGACCTTTTCTATAACCACGTTAGCAGTCTACTCTAACCAATGTTCAAGGTTACTATTTGTCTCGCTCCAAGTACAAGTGCGTGCTTTGCCTGGTACCTAAATGACCTAGTGACTGACGGGCGATTTGTGAAAATCTATTCCACAACACGACGAGCAACGATTGTCCCAAGGACAGGATTTAGAAGGGTTCCCACGGCTATAAGACCGAAGTCCCTAACCGATAATCTCTTTCAAAATTTACCTAATTGGGAAGCCATCTGCCATCTGCTCAATTCCCATATCACTGAGATCGGTTGAAAATAACCGGGTCCAGCCAGATCTCAAAAAGCTTCTATCCATAGGGATAGAATTAAAAAAAAGTGTATCCGTGATTCTGGAACATTTATGGACTTACACGCCAGACACACCAAACGGAGGTGACGCTGGATGTTACGTAACAGTTCAATGGCCGCTGCGTTAAACTTATATTTTGCACTGTTCCCATATACGCTAGTGAACACCGTGCTTCTCTCATGGGATAGGGTCGATGATTTTGACGTACGTAGCTTTCGCTGATTCGCATATTGTGCTTACGTAATGTACCTATGGTCGAACAAAAGCGCTATAAAAATGAATCAGTGCTGGTCTCCAGTCTTCCTACGACTTACGGCTGAGGCATGTTCAGTGTCTTGTGGGACATTGTGATTAAGATCACTTGAGTTGTTGTAAAAATTCAAATGGCTCTGAGAACTATGGGACTTAACTGCTGAGGTCATCAGTCCCCTAGAACTTAGAACTACTTAAACCTAACTAACTTAAGGACATCACACACATCCCTGCCCGAGGCAGGATTCGAACCTGCGACCGTAGCGGTCGCGCAGCTCCAGACTGAAGCGCCTAGAACCGCTCGGCCACTGCGGCCGGAAACTTGTTGTAATTACGAAATTTTTGAATCATAGGCTGCAGATACCTCACAGAATCCTTGAAATATCTTTCATATACAATTCACGTAAAATAAAAATAAGACTACATCATTTGCCACGCTTGCGCTCGTACGTGCACATGCACATATGCACGCGCGCGCTGATAGTTGCGAATAAAATTGCCCTCTTCCCTGTGTCCATTCGTCTTTTAATTCCTCTTTTTGTTATGTCGCTGCGGCGGAACATCCTTACATGGTGTTATAAAGCTCTGTTTCGGTAGATTATTCGTCAACTGAGTTTGCTGCTTGATTTCTGGTGATGTGTTTGGAGGTCAGCTTTACTACTAGCATAATCCAGTTTCATAACCATTTCAGTAGCTTTAAAGTTCCGACAGTCACCTCAAGATCCTTTTTAGAAATACAAGAGTGATACATTTTCGAAATGACCTTGTCGCCGTTTCACGTTCAGAAACATTTTGAGACAAGCTGTTTTTGTCCCTTTAGTGACGTCTACGGACTGCTTTTCTGCGAATTTTTCAGATGGGATAGTTATTAGAGCCTTCTCTGGTGGCTGAGTATTGATGCTCAAAAGGGGGACACGCTTCCTACAGGAATCTGAAGGAACAGAGTTTGAACGTTCCATCTTCATTCCAAAATTATCTGTGGCTCAATGCAGATAGAACTCCATTTATCTTGAAGAGTTGGGGTGGCAATTTTGTCTTAGAGGTTTCCTGATAATGGCACTTTCACCTCAACATCTGTGTACAGACAAATTCATTTTTGTACCACAAAATATCTTGTTCTCGGTAGCACACAATGTTCCACTGCACGCTTCATGGAAGATGATGAAGTTTTCCAGAGTTTAATTATAGAAACCTTGAAAAGAACTGTCGTCTTCAAAATCTCAAGCTAAGTTGTTATTATTTGCTAGTTGTTTACAGCTGCTTTTCTGGCAAGCCCAAGCAAATACGCATCTGACTGTTATTTGCATGGCGACAATAGTTACCAATCATATGCACAAAGGAAATCAGATTCTTGCGTATCAGCAGGATGTGTGTGCTGACTCCACGAAAAGGGTTGACAGAAGGACTGACAGTCTCCTGAGGAAAAGTTCGTTGTCACAGTAAACTACCAAGTGTGGCCATGCGATGGTCCACGAGGAAGTGGTTCGTCTTTGGCCGATTATAAGTAACAACGTAAGTAACAACATGCTCCGACATATCATGTAGGAAAACACCTTGCTGTTCTATTGAAACCTCTAGTAGCTCGGTATGAATTCCACACTAAGAATGCGGCGGATTTCTTACGTCGATTAGAGGGAATGAGTTTGTACGACTCTGATATTTTACTAAGTTTTGATGTGGTCTTCCTCTTCACTCGCGTTCCTCTGTCTAATTTGTTACCGTTAATTGAGGTTAGATTTTGCGTTGAATTAACGACCCTATTTTGACATGTGTTGAGTTCCACTTCCAGACTATGAGCAGACTGTGAGCAGACAGGTGGAGCCCGTTGTCACGTACTATTGCCAGTTTGTTTGTGGATGGCTTCGAGGAACGTGCCTTGGAGTCGGCGGCTTTGAAACGTATGCTTTTCAGATACGTAGAAGATACTTTTTATCTTAAGCCTCATGACAGTGGGAATTTGCACCACTTTTTACACTGAAGAGCCAAAGAAAGTGGTACACCTGCCTAATATCCTGTAGGGCTCCCGCGAGCACGTAGAAGTGCCGAAACACGACGTGACTTGGGCTCGACTAATGCCTGAAGTAGTGCTGGAGGGAACTGACAACATGAATCCTTCAGGGCTGTCCGTAAATCCGTAAGAGTACGAGATGATAGAGATCTCTTCTGAACAGCACATTGCAAGGCATTCGTGATATGCTCAATAATCTTCATGGGTGGCGAGTTTGGTGGCGAGCAGAAGTGTTTAAACTCAGAAGAGTGTACCTGGGGCCACTCTGTAGCAATTCTGGGCGTGTGGGGTGTCACATTATCCTGCTAGAATTCCCCAAGTCCGTCGGGATGCACAGTGGACATGAACGGATGCAGGTGATCAGACAGGATGCTTACGTACGTGTCACCTGTCAGAATCGTATCTAGACGTATCAGGTGTCCCATATCACTCCATATGCACACACCCCACACCATTACAGAGCCTCCACCAACCTGAACAGTCACCTGCTGACGTGCAGGGTAGATGGATTCATGTGGTTGTCTCCATACCCTTATACGTCCATCCGCTCGATGTAATTTGATACAAGACTCGTCCGACCAGGCAACATGTTTCCAGTCATCTACAGTCCAATGTCGGTCTTGACAGCCCAGGTGAGGCGTAAAGCATTGTGTCTTGCAGTTATGAAGGGCAGACGAGTGGGCCTTCTGCTAGGAAAGCCCATATCGATGATGTTTCGTTGAATGGTTCGCACGCTGACACGTGTTGATGGCCCAGTATTCAAATCTGCAGCAGTCTGCGGAAGCGTTGCACTTCTGTCGCGTTGAACGATTCTCTTCAGTCGTCGTTGGTCCCGTTCTTGCAGGATCTTTTTCCGTCCGCAGCGATGTCGGAGATTTGATGTTTTACCGGATTTCTGATATTCACGATACGCTAGTGAAATGGTCGTACTGGAAAATTTCCACTTCATCGCTACCTCGGAGACGCTGTGTCCCATCGCTCGTGCGCCGACTACAGCACTACGTTCAAACCCACTTAAACCTTGATAGCCTGCCCTTATAGCAGCAGTAACCGATCCATCAACTGCACCAGACACTTGGTCTCCTATATGGGCGTTGTCGACCGCAGCGCCGTATTCTGCCTGTTTACATATCTCTGTGTTTGAATACGCATGCCTATACCAGTTTCTTTGGCGCATCAGTGTAGAATACCTGAAATCAATCCACTCGCATATTTGTTTTAGAGTCGGCCGCTGTGGCCGAGCTGTTCTAGGTGCTTCAATCCCGAACCGCGCTGCTGCTACGGTCGCAGGTTCGAATCCTGCCTCGGGCATGGATGTGTGTGATGTTCTTAGGTTAGTTAGTTCTAAGTCTAGGCGACTGATGACCTCAGATGTAGAGTCCCATAGTGCTAGGAGCGATATTTGTTTTAGAGTAGAGATGGAAAAGCGTGTTTATCTTCCCTTCCTTGATATGTTGATCAGGTGTGTGGATGATGGTACGTTGAGACATTGGGACATGTGATTTATATGAAGCCAACTCACAGTGATTTGTATCTACAGGATAGCACCATCCGGCTCAGATTCAAGGGAGTAATTCGTACTTTGGTTCACAGCGCGCACGTTATCTACGACCCTGAGAATTTGTCAGCTGAGTTAGCCCATCCTAGGGTCACCTTTCGTCAGAATGGTTATAGTTTAAGGCCGGTCAGACGTGCCTCGCGCTGCATGCACCAGCTGAGATGATAATACCGAGGTGGCACCAAAATCTACAGACATTTTGCCTTACACAAGGAGTATTTCCAGCATGATTGGTCGTGTTTTGCAGTGATATGTTGTGAAATGTGTTTTTCAACCACCACCTAAGATTATGTTCGCTTCAGGTTCAATAAAGCACGACCTCGGTCTGTATAAGGCGGGTGTGTATCGTGTTCCTTGCGGTTGTGACATGTCACATACTGCTCAGACTATCCGGACTGTGGAGGACCGGTGTACTGAGCCTAAGCCTCACTCAAGCTTTTAATAGAGCCGAGAAAATCTGCTATTGCAGAACACTGTCTTGGCACCGGTCGTCCTATAGAGTATAACAACACGGAGATTCTGGCATGCACTTCCAACTATTGGGACAGTGTCTCTAAGGTAGCAGTCGATATTAAATTAGCAAGTAACCGTAGCAAATGGAGCTGGAGGTTTTTGTTTAAATTCTTCGTAGAATTCTACTCTCTCCCTTGTCAAAAAAACCAAGGGACGGAGTTAATGCTGGATTTGGCCGAGCGGTTCTAGGCGCTGTAGTCTGGAAACCGCGCGACCGCTACGATCGCAGGTTCGAATACTGCCTCGGGCATGGCTGCGTGTGATGTCCTTAAGTTAGTTAGGTTTAAGTAGTTCTAAGTTCTAGGGGACTGATGACCACAGATGTTACGTCCCATAGTGCTCAGAGCCAGTTGAATGCTGGATTACTCAATGGTTATTGATTTTCACTATTGGTAAGTTCTGACGTCGGTCAGCTTTGGATTTGTGATGGCACTAGTGTTTACAGTGTGTGTGTGTGTGTGTGTGTGTGTGTGTGTGTGTGTGTGTGTGTGTGTGTGTGCCGGCCGGAGTGGCCGTGCGGTTCTGGGCGCTACAGTCTGGAGCCGAGCGACCGCAACGGTCGCAGGTTCGAATCCTGGCTCGGGCATGGATGTGTGTGATGTCCTTAGGTTAGTTAGGTTTAATTAGTTCTAAGTTCTAGGCGACTGATGACCTTAGAAGTTAAGTCGCATAGTGCTCAGAGCCATTTGTGTGTGTGTGCGTGTGTGTGTGTGTGTGTGTGTGTGTGTGTGTGTGTTTCCGAAGTTGCTCTGCAAACCGAGGTTTAAACCCTGTTGCACAGCGCTTACTTGCTACAGTTTTGGCTTCCTAATGACACAGTGTGCACCTTTCGAAATGTTGGCGGTTGTCGACGGCGTCAAGCGGCTGTACTGCCGTAAGTTAAATGGTTCAAATGGCTCTGAGCACTATGGGACTTAACATCTGTGGTCATCAGTCCCCTATAACTTAGAACTACTTAAACCTAACGAACCTAAGGACATCACACACATCCATGCCCGAGGCAGGATTCGAACCTGCGACCGTAGTAGTCGCGCGGTTGCGGACTGAGCGCCTGAACCGCTAGACCACCGCGGCCGGCGCCGTAAGTCATATGAATACTGTATAAGCCTGGAGAAACTCTTGTGCATAAACGTGTTTGTAACCTGATAAATTTAAAACATTAAATGTTGTTCATGTGTAATCTGTATGTTTCTGGTAAAATGGTGGGTATCATCAAAACCAAACTGAAAAATGAAAGATGGCAAACCAACTTGACTCGGATGTTGCCCAGGGAAATAAAGAAGATTTCCTGCATTGTCCTCTGTACTCTCTGTCACTAGATTTTTTTTTTTTGTAGAGTCACTTTTGTGAAACATTAATCAGACGTCAGCTGTGGGGGAGGTTAGAGAATGCTTTCCATCCTTGCACTGCATCCTAGCTATCTAAAAAGTCGATTTTAAAATCAGTGATGCAAATACGAAAACGTTCGTAGATACGGAAAATCGTAACTTTCGTTGACGTTGATGGTTAACATATCTGTGAACAGAGAGAGGAAACCTAAAAAAAAAAAAAAATTTTAAAGCGAGAGCCGGCGCAGTTTTTCTTGCGCATGCCTGGGGAAACGAGACCGCTTGTGCGTGTGATAAACGAGCTCGCTCCTGCGGCTGGGAGATAACAACGCATGAGAGCAAAGTGTGAGCATCGCCCCAAACTCTGCTTCCGCCGCAGCGTCGCTTTCAGCATGTCTCACCAACCAGAATAGCGTCTCTCAGGCCAGTGGAGCATAACTAGTCACATCATTGCCATTAAAACTGTTTGTTATTCGGTGCCGCCGAGTTTAACGTCTCAGTTTAACAGACGGATAATCATAAACAGGTCACATAAAGCAGGAGATACTGCCGCGTTCCGTGTCGGTCAAATATTGGCGATGAAACTTTATCACGATTCTAACAGGCTTATTCAGAGTCGAGCAGCACTGTACAGCTGTATATAAGCTAGTTTATACGTCTTAATTCTTCACTGAAAGAAATACCTTGTTGATGCAACCCTTTCATTACAATGTTTACTAATCGGTTGTAGCAGATATTGGAATTAATTCAAATTCAAATGGCTCTGAGCACTATGGGACTCAACTGCTGAGGTCATTAGTCCCCTAGAACTTAGAACTAGTTAAACCTAACTAACCTAAGGACATCACAAACACCCATGCCCGAGGCAGGATTCGAACCTGGAATTAATTCAACTTAAGTGATGTAGGTACTTTGTATCACACTATCGAAGTCAACTTTTTTTGTGACAGTCTCGTTAGAATATCAAGATTCCTCGAGTCCGTGTTCCTTCAAGCACGGAGTTGTTGACTGCGCAACATTTTATACCATTGTTAGTACGGTCGTCAGCCTAGCGAGATAGTTAATCTCCTTCTTTGACCTGGCAGGCAGTCTTGGCTTGTACGTTGTGTTTGGTACGTAGCAATGATGGCCACAGAGCAGCTCGCGACCTGCATCCACGTTTTTTCGACCTGAATACAGTCCACCTTCGTAGCACGCCGGCACGGTAGCTCAGCGTTTTCGGTCAGAGGTTTAGCTGCCACTCTTTAATAAAAAAACTAAGTGAATGTATCAACGATGAACTTGAAGGACGTCAAGGTATGTCCGCCCAGAGCAAATGCAATGAACATTATCGAACAAAATAAGATTTAAAAAAATAGCGCCGCGGTAGCGTTACCACCTACCATGCACGGGAGCCCGGGTTCGATTCCCGGCAGGGGACTGGGTGTCGTGTGTCCATCATCATCATTTTCATCATCATTGACACGCAAGTCGCCGAACTGGCGTCATCTAAAAGGACTTGCAATACGGCGGCCGAACCCCGAAGAGGATATCCCCGCCAATAACTGCCACACGATCATTTCATTTTGACCTGAATACAGTATACAAGTGAGACCTTGTTGTCGCCTTGACAACCCTGTACTGCACACTAAATAGTCCGTCAGTCACTCTTGTAGCGAGTAACGTAAACATTGTTCTTCGTGCAGTTCCTTCTTTGCCGGCCGCGGTGGTATAGCGGTTCTGGCGCTGCAGTCCGGAACCGCGGGACTGCTACGGTCGCAGGTTCGAATCCTGCCTCGGGCATGGGTGTGTGTGATGTCCTTAGGTTAGTTAGGTTTAAGTAGTTCTAAGTTCTAGGGGACTTATGACCTAAGATGTTGAGTCCCATAGTGCTCAGAGCCATTTGAACCATTTTTGAAGTTCCTTCTTTAATGGAGGAATGTTGGTACATACTAATGAAAGTAACTCGCTGTATTTCCTAACAGTTATGTGTTAGGATACATAATTAATATTCCATTAATTAAGAATAAGGAGTATGACCTATATAGAATGTTACTTTTACCATCCAAAGCGGTGATCGGCAAGGGACAGTATGCATATACAGAGCCACAGAAATATTATTTTTGGTAGATAACTCTACTAAGTTACACGCAAAGCTATTAACTGGTCATTTAGGATGCAAGGAGAACAGGCAAGAAAAATAAAATGTGTGAATAAACTTCTGCTTTAATTTCGGTGAATGTCCAAGAACACTGGGAAAGAAGGTTATTAAAAGCAGGTACTTACCTAACAGCTGTATTAAGAAAATAGTTGCGTTTGATACGAGATTGTGGACACATTCAAGTGTCAACGAATGCTTGTTTTCATTTAAGTAAAGAAAAGAACCTAAGTTTCATAAATTCTCTGTTTCAGATTAAACGTTAGTCATAATGACACACACAGACATCCTTGATATTTTAACATTACCGATTCAGTTTTTCTTATTCATTCACATATCCCATTCCAAACGACAAAGACAAAAAACAGTAGCCCAGACACATTCAATATTATAATAAATGAATTTTTCGCAGACGGTCATTTTAATATGACTTGCTGTGAATATGTTTCTCTGTGAAGAAATTGAAATTTCCGCATACAAATAATAACTTACGCTGTCTCCTGTGCTACTCTTGCTGGTTCTAGTTCTGCCTTCGTTTGTTTCATGTTATATGTATTACTAAACGCCTGTACCGGTTCATCGTTCTTCTCACACTTGCAGAGTGCCCATCTAACGGCTTCCAGGGGAAAAAAGGCTACTTTCAATATTTCGCGTATTTACTGACCGAATTTAAAAATTTAAAATGCTGTGATAATCTATTTATCTTCCATTAATCGTTTAACACAACATTGTAAGTATAACAGTTAGAAACTGTGTGTAGGTCTTGAGGCAACGTAAAGTCACCGCAGCGGAAATATCCTGATTATTGACTGAGATGATAAAGATCATGGCATAGTGATATTGGCGGAGCTGCCATTTGTACTCATGTGATTCACATAAAAAGATTTCTGACATGATTATGACAGCACCACGGGAATTAACAGACTTTGAATGCGGAATGGTAGTTGGAAGTAGGCGCATCAGACATTTCATTTCGGAAATCGTTAGGGAATTCGATATTCTGAGATCAGTTGTGTCAAGAGTCTGCCGAGAATGCCAAATTTCAGGCCTTACCTCTCATCGTGGACGACGCAATGGCCAACGGCCTTCACTTAACGACCGAGAGAAGCGGAATTTGCGTGAAGTTGTCGGTGCTAAAAGACAAGCGACACCGCGTCAAACAACAGCAGAAATCAATGTGGGGCGTACGACGAAAGTATCAGTCATAACAGTGCAACGAAATTCGGCATTAATGGGGTATGGAAGCAGACACCCGACGCAAGAGCCTTTGCCAACAGCACAACATCGCCTCCAGTGCCTCTTCTGGGCTCGTGACCATATCGGTTGGACCTTAGAAGACTGGAAAACCGTCGCCTGGTAAGATGAGTCCCAATTTCGGTTGGTAAGAGCTGATGGTAGGTTTCGAATGCGGCGCAGACCCCACGAAGCCATGGACCCAAGTTGGAAACAAGACACTCTTCAAGCTAGTGGTGGCTCCATAATGGAGTGGGCTGTGTTAACATGGAAAGTACTAGGTCGCCTGGTCCAAATGATGCGGTCACTGGCTGCAAATGGATACGTGCGGCTACTTGGAGATCATTTTTAGCCATTCGTGGAATTCATGTTGCCAAACAACGATGGAATTTTTATGGATAACAATGCGCCGTGTCTCGGACCAAAGTTGTTCACGATTGATTTGCAACACATTCTGGGCAATTCGATGGAATGATTTGGATACCCTGATCGCCCGATACGAGATATAATCGAGAGGTCGGCTCGTATACGAAGTCCAGCACCGGCAGCACTTTAGCAAATATGGACAGCTATAGAGGCAGCGTGGCTTAATATTTCTGCAGGGGACTTCCAGCCATTTGTGGACTCCATGCCACGTTGAATTGCTCCACTGTGCCGGGGAAATGGAGGTCCAACACGATGTTATGGGATATCTCGTGCCTTTTGTCATCTCAGTGTATTCTTCCACAGTTTGAGAATAAGAGCATTTAGTGACTTCCAACAAACCTTACCCATAACTTCAAATCTTTTCGAAACTTTTAACGCTGACACCAGCCACAAAATGATGAATGTAAAGAAGTATATCGCTTACTACATTTTCGCTGTCTGTGCAGTAGAAGTGCCGCATTAGGCATGACGCTTTGATTTATTACTTTTTTACTATTGACTCTATTTGCAAAATATTGTGCATACAGTATCGACAGATATCACTGAATGTACCTGCACGATTGCGCCATTGTACGACCGTTATTTCAATGAATATGACGTCATAAGCCCTGAGATGCGTGAAGAACCAGCTTTTGGCTTAAACGAAGCTTAAATTACCCATACTATACTCATCCAAAGTATGATAATGAGAACACTTAGTGACATACATCATAACTTGAAATCTACCCTAAATTTTTTAGTGCTTACAAGTCTAACTTTAGAAATTTAACACATTAACTCATCTGTAAAACAATTACGCGCTGTTTTATGCATAAGAGTTAGATTCTTTAAAGAATCGGATGTTTACTGATTACGCTTAGAATGTGCTTGCACCGACTGGTACATGCTTCTTTCGGCATTGCGCGCCGAACATTATTTACATACAAAAACAGAAAGGGAAAGTTCTAATTGACTTCTCATCCGGTCTCTTAATCGTATTTGAATTAACTGTACTTCGTTTTAATTTTAGTACCTTATTTATACTGTTTCGAGACATCCGTTCGGGATTTCCGTGACCAAATGCACTAGGGGAACGGATAAAAATTTTCGTTGCGTCTTGGTGCTATGTTAACAATCGTTGGACGTAAATATGTATTTGATCTTAGGCATTGCACTTTTGTATCGCTAGTGTTCGTATTCCTTTCCGTTCATTTCTTAAATATGTGGTGACAGAACAACTAACTTTGTCGAACGACACACCAAGAGGAACTCGTCTGTTAACCGTGCCTTACTACATTTATCTCTTTGCCACAGCACCATCATAAATCATTAATATATTACATTGTTTCTCTGTCTTTTCTTTTAGATTAACCAAACGCGTTGTACAATGTTTTACGTATATGGCAATCAACAGTAGGCTTAAAAAGACCTTTGTTAATCTCGTATATGTATGTTCTGGTATTATGTCATCACTTTACGATTTGTACGATATGTCAGTTATTCACCTGTTAGCTGCTTAAATACTGGTACATGCTTCTTTCGGCATTGCGCGCCGAACATTATTTACATACAAAAACAGAAAGGGAAAGTTCTAATTGACTTCTCATCCGGTCTCTTAATCGTATTTCAATTAATTGTACTTCGTTAACAAACACTGATATGTGGGCCTTTAAATGCTATCGCATCACATCCTGATTTAGTACCTTGCCACTATATTATTTACAGAGATCGTATGACATCAAAATATTTTCAGTATTGATATGTTGTCTAGATAATCCTCTAAAATGCCCAGCTACATCACCCAAACTCAAAACACGTGAACAGTTATGAAACGATCTGGTTATTCATAGTCACTAGAAATGAAGCAATAACAACGACTTATGTCCAGCATACACTGAGGTCACAAAAGTTATGGGATACCTCCGAATATCGTGTCCGAAATTCTTTTTACCCCAAGTAGTGCAGCAGCTCGACTTGGCATGGACCCAACAATCCGTTGAAAGCCCCCTGGAGAAATACTAAGCCATGCTGCCTCTATAGGCGTCCATAATTGCGAAAGTGTTGCCGATGCTGGATTTTGAGCACGAACTGACCTCTCGATTATGTCTCATAAATATTAGATGGGATCCATTTCTGGTGATCTGGGTGCCAAAATCGTTCGTTCGAATTGTCCAGAATGTTCTTTAGATCAACCGAGGTGTGTCCGGTGATATGGCGCATTGTCATCCATAACAGTTCCATCGTTGTTTGGTTGCAATTGGTCTCTAAGTAGCCGAACGTAACCATTCCTTGACAAACATCGATTCGGTTGAACCAGAGGACCCAGTTCAAAAGTGGTTCATATGGCTCTGAGCACTATGGGACTTAACTTCTGAGGTCATCAGTCCCCTAGAACTTAGAACTACTTAAACCTAACTAGCGTAAGTACATTACATATATCCAGGCCCGAGGCAGGATTCGAACCTGCGATCGTAGTGGTCACGCGGTTCCAGACTGTAGAGCCTAGAATTGCTCCGGCCGGCAGAGGACCCAGCTCGTTCCATGTAAACATAGCCCAAGTCATTATGGTACCACCACCAATTTGCATAGTGCTTGTTGAAAACTTGGGTCCATTGATTCGCGGGGACTTCCGGCACACTCTAACACTACAATCAGCTCTTCCCAAACGAAATCCGGACTCATCTGACCAGGACACGGTTTTCCAGTCGCCTAGGGTCCAACTGATATGGTCACGAGCCCAGGAGAGGCGCTGCAGGCCGTTAGCAAATACACTCACATCGGTCGTCTACTGCCATAATCCATTAACGCCAAAATTCGCCTACTGTCCTAACGGAAACGTTCGGCGTACCTCCCGCATTGATTTCTGCGGGTATTTCATGCTGTGTTGCTTGACTGTTAATACTGACAACTCTAAGCAAACGTAGCTGCTCTCGGTCGTTAAGTGGAAGTCGTCGGCCACTTCATTGTCCGTGTTGAGAAATAATACCTGAAATTTGGCATTCTCGGCTCACTCTTGACACAGTGGAACAGGGAATACAGAATTCCCTAACAATTTTCGAAATGGAATATCCCATGCATCTAGCTCTAACTGCCATTTCGCGTTCGAAGTCTGTTAATTGAGGTCGTGAGGTCATAATCACGCCGGAATCCGCTTCAGATGAATCAGCTCAGTACAAACGACACCTCCGCCGACGCATTGCCCTTGGTGGACGCGATACCACCGCCACCTGTATATGTGAACATTTCAGTCTCATGACTTTTGTCACCTCAATGCAATTGGCAATCTAGAACAATTTAACTACTGACATCGTTTTTAAATAGTGTTTTTCCAGAGAATATGTGAAGGGAGCTTTATAATGCATTCTGGCTCTAATACGTAAAGTATGACAGTTTAACAGAAATGAAAAACACTTCATAATTTTCAGAAAAATGTACTAGTGCTTTTAATTGACGCTTCTCTCTGCAATGTTGGTTTGGTGGCTGTGATAACAGAAAGTTATTCAGAAGCAGTAGATAAACTGTGTAAAATACGAAACGGCTCTGTTAGATTGCAAAATATGAGATTTGCATATATATATTTGGAGATTTCCACTCGAGGTACGTGTGCGTAAGTATGACGCGAGCACAGGTTAAAGCGAAACATATTTTGTTAACAAACATTTACTTTCAAAACCAAAACAAAACTCTCGAATTTATGCTCTCGTGCTCTATAAGCACACATCTCACGTAAAGGATAATATCAACATAGACAGTATGGTATATGTAGGCTCAACAGCGTGTAGAGCCTTACATTACGGTGTAGTACCTCGTTCCGAAAATGTACCGATCTTATTATTAAGCGGTAACGAACATAAATATGTTTATTGTGAACCCTCAACAGACTAGGAACAGAAAGGGCAGGGTAAGCTGGCCAAAGACCCCCAAGTACTGATCGTTAAAAGTAGGCACCGTTCGGATCACTTCGTGCCGACTGTCCTCTGTTTCAGATAGCTGCTGCTCTCAGTGACCGTGAAACTACGACACTAGAGGTGCCTGACGAAGTGTTGTTGTGATATCTGTCTGAAATTATGATTAACTGATTAATAACAGTAATTGTACTTATCTTTAAATGCATTATGTAGTATGAGACACTGCCACAAATGTTTACAAAATGATTTGAATGCAATTTTTCTTCTACTTTTTGTGTTGCATTACAGCAGATTTAAGTCATATGCTCTGCTACAAATGTGTACCACATTTGAAAATGATCATGTCTATCATGAACCCATCATACTTCTATTACAATTTACACCATAGCGCCTGATCAGTACAAAGTAAACAATTGGCAGCACTAGAAGAAAATTAAAACAAAAAACATTGGCGCTATTGGGTTTCCTCCTCATGCAATACAAAGTCCATCTGCTCCTGCACCCAGTTTCGCTCTTGAGATGACCAGCCAACTTTTTGCACACCTTCTATAACTCCTCCAGTATATTTTTGATTTGACAAAAGAGGTACAGCCGACAGTTGCAAATGGTAAACATGTATTATTTACTGGTTTCAGATATATGTAAATTATCATTCTTCAGAACCTATTCAACCTTAACACCTCCTACAAATGGAAATGTATTTTCAAAACTGGTGAAGAATAAATAATTTGCCACAACAGTTGGCCGTACCTGACTCCTTCTTAAAATAAAATTATTTTGCAGTTCCTGACAAAGATTAGCCATGTTTATGATATTAAAATCCTCCAATATAAGGAACAGGTATTTTAGATTTCCATACGTCCAGTTTTACAACAATTAGATTTTCACTTATATATTCATGGGAGTCGAGTGTTAATGTGATAAGCAATGTTTTTTTGATGTTAAATATTTTTTGTGACTAATTAAAATTTATTCTGATTGCGTAGCAGAAGAACACGCCTTTCTACATATAAATCCTGGCAGGGTCGCCATTTTAATGCAAGATACTGACTGAACTCCCAACGATAGTATTTTGACAAAAAGTGTCTTCTCTGCTTGGACCTATATTAGAGAGATAGCTCTCATGAACCCAACTATTTATTAAAGTTATGAGGCAATAGAAATACTAATTATTTTAACAGAAATTTGTTATTTGAATTACATCAAAATTGGCCTAAGTAACTGTCTATAGAGTCAGTATCTCTGAACTTGCAATGCCAAATATGAAATGGGATAGAATTTCTATATGCTTACATTAAATTCAAGGTCCAGAGGAACAACAACATCTATTTCCTTTGTATGTATTCATGTGAGATCTGCAATGTACTTTGATACAAGAAGTCTGTTATAATAATGAGATCATACCATATATAATCATTAATACAGTTGATCAGTACAAAATATTGGTTGCAGGCCCATACCAATAATGGGTGAGCCAATAAATAATACCGTAATGTATTTGAAAGACAAGTACAAAATTTACCATTAGTAGTTAGCTGAGTGAGTGGTTGCACGAATCTGACTGCACTGATATACATGGACCCAGACACTGATCTTTGGCCGGTAAATCACTGGTGAGCCATGTGGACAGTCACATGTATGTAACGATAGTTACTTACTGAATACAAACTGTAGTACAATCGAGCCTAAACTTTGTCAAAGTCCTGAAATCCTGCCCTGCAGACAGAATCTTACCATCTGTATGCCAGAAACTTTAACTGAAATATATGGTTTCCACAACTGGATGAGCACCAAATATCAGCTGAGGGATCACCAGATTTCCCTCGTTTCAGATGTCTTTCTACCTCTGCAATTCATCAGCGCGAAATTTTCTAAGTCCAGAGCGATTGTGTACACTGACCTGAGAGTCATGGGATACCTCCTAATATCGTGATGGACCTCCTTTTGCCATGTGTCGTGCAACAACTCGACGAGGCAAGGACTCAACTAGTCGTTGGAAATCCCCTGCAGAAATATTGAGTCATGCTGCCTCTACTGCCGTCCATAATTGCGAAAGTGTTACTGGTGCAGGTTGTTGTGCATGAGCTGACCTCTCGATTATGTTAGATGCAGTTCGTGTCGAGCAATCTGGCTGATCAAGTCATTCACCCGAATTTTCCAGAATATTTTTCAAACCAATAGCGAACAATTGTGGCCAGAAGACATGGCCCACTGTCATCCATAAAAATTACATCGTTGTTTGGTAACATGACGTCCATTAATGGCTGCAAACGGTCTCCAAGTAGCCAAATATAACCTTTTCCAGTCAAGAATCGGTCAAGTTGGACCAGAGGACCCAGACACACAGCCCACATCATTATGGAACCACCAACAGGTAGCACAGCGCATTGTTGACAACTTGAGTCCATGGCTTCCTGGGGTCTGTGCCACTCTCGAAACCTATCATCAGCTCTTACCAACTGAAATCGGGACTCATCTGACCAGGCCACGATTTTCCAGTCGAGTAGGGCCCAATCGATAAGGCCACGAGGCCAGAAGAGGCTTTGCCGGCAACGTCGTGCTATTAGCAAAGGCACTCGCGTCGGTCGTCTGTTGCTATAGACCATTAACGCCAGATTTCGCCATACTTTGATCGAACGCCCCACATTGATTTTTGCGGTTATTTCACTCGTTGTTGTTTATCTGTTAGCACTGACAACTCTATGCAAACGTTGCTGGTCTCGGTTGTTAAGTGAAGTCCATCAGCCACTTTGTTGTCCGTGGTGAGAGTTAATGGCTGAAATTTCGTGTTTTAATTACACTCTTGACACTGTAGATCGCGGAACATTGAATTCCTTAACGTTATTCTAAATGAAATGTCCCATGCGTCTGACTTCAGATCCGTTAATTCCAGTCGTGAGACGGTAATCACGTCGGAAACATTTCACGTGAATCATCAGCTTCTGTCCAATGCAATTTTCAATAACAAAGTTAGATCTTCCACATACAGAAATTTTCTGAATTAACCGAGGGGCTGCGTTTCCGCATACAGAGAAACGAGCCCTCAAATCTTTACCAGAATAGGTGCCAGACTAGTGCCGAAACAGAAAACAAAACACAGCGCAAAGTGGCGTCTGCTTCTTATACAACTTAGAAAGATGCTCTCTTGGTGAAAACATTTTCAACAAGCACTCCAAGAACATTCCCTTTTAACGACGAACTGCGTTTGTGTAATTTACAGCCAGAGGGCATCCTCCGAAAAACATGATATTGGAATGTATCCTTCGTTGGGTAGCAGTGATCAAATATGAAAATGACAAAGTTAATGAATCTGCTCTGTAGTTTACAGTGCCGTCGGAAGGATAGACCACAGAAACGATAGCAAGACGTATTGGATTTACATCCAAACATTTGAAAATCTTTATTATCTCACTGAGTAGTCATGTGTATAAATGTAAGAAAAATGATATCGTTGTCACTTACTGACTGATGAGTGCATCAGGCCGTTGGAGCTGATGAAGTACCGTTGTTCGCTAAGCAGATTGATTGTACAATGCCATACTTTAATTTCCACCTCAAACAGTGGTAGCAAAACTGTATCGGACTTCGTATTCAAAGATGCTGGTTTTATTCCGAATGCAGTCGTTAAACAGCAACACGCGATCCGCAATCGGTCTGATTGCTTTCGAACAATGTACGTTACCCTTCTTGACACACTGTCCCTAAAACAAAAAATACACAACATAAAAAAGATATGTGGTAAACCTGTATATTAATGGTAGACACCTTTGATTAGCATACCTAGTTTTTATTCAGAGGAATATAAAGTACAAGATTTGCCAGTTACTCGCACCTACGTTTTTACTGCAAGGCAAGACAGACGAGAGTGGTTAACGGGAAGGAGCTTATTCCCTCAACAAACTTCTACTGATTAGCAACTAAGAGAGGGTTTTGTTATCTGTCGATACATTCATGTGCGTTTTATACACCTACATAAATAGTCCTTGCGTTGGAAAGAGACCTGAGAAAATCGATGCACCATAAGCACTTCAGACGGACGTAATAGTAACAAGTGGTCACAGAGCCCTGGGTTGACGCAAGCTAATCCCTTACAAACTAGTGGTATGAACCGATTCACCAACTCAGATAATGTTGCTCTGCGTCAGTACTGTAACTGACTATTGCATTCTGGTCATGATGGAGAGGTTGATCCTGAAACGGTCTTTTTTATGTTGAAGCTGGACTGCATATATTATGGTCTGTGAAGTTGCAGAACAATCGACAATGCAGTTAGGAAGGTCTTCATTAGTTACATCAAGTTTCTCTCCATGACATAAAAGTAGGGGTGATTTGTGCAAATAGTGCAGCACGAATTATTGTACTGATCTTTTTTCATCAAAGGGTAACTTATAATAGGTATATGAACAGTATATCGCAATCTTTATCAAGGCCACTGACAGCTAACGAAAAGATCGACTGTTATTTCTTGTAGGATATTTGAAGAGCACCCGCTACCAACGCATCAACGGAAGTACTAGAACATTTGAATGACAGGATAGTTGACTGGCCTCCTCTTCCTCTTCCTCTTTCCCCCTATATATAAACCGATACAATTTTTATCCTTGGGCGTTTGTTCAAAGATAAGGTGTAAGCAAACAATCCACACATACCCAATTTGTTTTAAGACCGTATTCATCATGTGATTTCAAGAATTTCGCCACCCTAAATCCGGCGAGAGCTTTGACAATGTGTTGAGGTATTAGGCTCTTCTTGCCGCCGGAGTACGTCATTTTGACCAGCTGTTGTAGATAAATGTACGCTTAATTTAGTCACATTACATCTCAACGGAGTAGACCGGGGAGACCCTCGATTTTGAGAATGATATTCATGACTTTTTCAATAAAATAACAAACAAATTACAAAACTAACTGTAGATCTTCACTCTTAAGATTTTCTTTAAAAAAACTTGCACCCAGAGGACAATAGATGACATCGACGAAAGGCCTCCGCGTAGTGTGGCGGCGGTTGGTGGGAGCTCTGAACACGACATTTGTCATTCTACAGAAAAATTTCAGAAAATGCTTTGAAACTTATGATACTGTCTAGCGCAGTACGTAGGGGTATTTTTTAAAGAATGGTTTGTAACAAATGGCGGTATTCTGAAGTGAAAGTCAATTCTTTCGACGAATTGTCGTTATAAAGACGTGCTGCAAGAAACGAGATTAAAATATATCGCACAGTAGAAAAAACGCCGACTCGTAAGTTACAAAACGGTATAATGTGACTGAATGTATATTTCTTGAGTTACAGCTCGTGCCAACTTGAATAATGTTGTTTTGGAAAAACAGTTTTCGAAATTTCAACTTGTATTTCTTTTAATAACAATACTGAACAAGAGTGCAGCTGTCCTTTTTTTCCCCGATGTCGAAACACTCTTCCGCTTACCCATAGAAGTGTTCTTTGCACGACTGGGATTACTTTTCGAACCTTTTCTAACCGTATAAATACGTTTCTTCGTCATCTTCAGGCACCCACGTTTTACTTCGTGGTAAAAATAAGCCAGATGACAAGTTAAACAGACGCGAGACAGGCACCTGCTTTTAGACTGTTTTCCACGAAGGAATTATGCTACAGAGAGAAATATTGTTGAGAATAGTTCTTTAGTTGACACTGATATCCTCTGTGATACCATCCGAAACATATTCCGTTGATAATAATTATAGCACTACATCTGTTGCATTCGAGCTCCCGGATGCGCCATACCCCATGCAGGAAACCGCGGTTTTAACGTATTTCAATATACATAACACACCTTATGTGAATAAATTTTAAAAATAGACTCTCTAAGGAACATTTTAAGCAGTAAAAAGTAGGTTACCCTCCATTCATAGGCTGTTGCACGCAGCGACCGTTATTTTGATTTGTAGATAATAGATTTCAGCTATCAGTCGTCCTTTGGAATATTTATTGGCAGATCTAAATTTCGGCTAGCAGCTAGCCGTTCTCAATGCACTATCCTTTTTTGGTCAATGCACATAGTGCCTGTTGGCCTGGCTTTGTACACAGTTCATGGGAGTATTCGATACCCTCCACTGCTAGCGCTGCTACCTGCTATCTGGGAGTGGATCTTGCACGTCGACGTCGTACATGGGTGGTAGTCACGTCAATGTGGGTGAACTGTGTACATCTTATCGCCTCATTGAGAGATGTGCCCAGAGTTATCTGTCGACTGTGAGATGATTAGAAGCGAAGTGGCAGTAGGTAATTTTAATCAGCAGGCTTAGATAGCATAATCAGACATGGCGTCGCTGGTAGCGTCATTCAAGCTTTCACCTGAAGCGGCTTGTACTAACTACGGAAAATGAACTTAATGATTAATGGACATATACTAGATTCGTTTTACTCACGGAAACAAGGCCATCGTGGTAATCAGAGTGCCACATCTCTTGATAGGATTATCAGTGTACGAGGGGCGTTTGAAAAGTCCGTGCAAAGTCCGAGAGATGACACCACCGGCGCGCATCTAGATCATGTTTAGTTAGTAGCATCTTTGGAAAGAACGCACACCAAGTTTCAGCCATATTAGTCTATTTATTTGAGTTTGGCATTCGTGTGAATCAAGGAAGTCGAGTGGTTGTCAAAAAATGGGCGAAGAAGAATTTCGTGTGGTGATTTAACATTACTTTACGAAAGGCAAAACGCCTCAGGAGATAAAAGAGAAGCTTGAGAAACATTACAGTGACTCTTCACCTTCGATTAGAACAATTTATAAGTGGTTTCAAAATTTTCGCAGTGGCCATATGGGCGCAAAAGGTGCTGAACTTTATCGACGCCATGTGGAGGTTACTACTCCAGAAATCATTGACAAAATCTATGATATGGCGATGGATGACAAAAGAGTTGAGGTGCGTGAAATTTCTGGTGCTGTGGGAATCTCAAATGAACGGGTACATAACATTTTGCATAAGCATTTGGACATGAGAAAGCTATCCGCAAGATGGGTTCCGCGATTGCTCACGCGTGATCAAAAACGGAATCCTGTGATCTGTTGGAAGGATGGTTTGCAGCTGTTCAGGAAGAATCCGCAGGACTTTAAGCGTCGTTTCGCCACTGTGGATGAAACATGGATAAATTAATGTACTCTTGAGACCAAACAACAATCTAAACAATGGGTTACCAAGGGAGAATCTGCACCCAAAAAGCCGAAGACCAGTCCATCTGCCGGAAAGGTTATGGTGACTGTCTTTTGGGATTCGCAACAGTTAATCCTCATCGACTATCTGGAAAAAGGTAAAACTATTACAGGTGCACGTTAATTATCGTTATTGGACCGTTTGAAAACCAAGCCGCAAGGAAAACGCCGCCGATTGGACCGCAAAAAAGTCCTTTTCCATCACGACAATGCATCAACACACACCTCAGCAGTTGTGGTCGCAGAATCAATGGAAATAGGATTCCAACTCGTTTCACATCCCCCCTATTCTCCAGACTTGGCTCCCTTGGACTACTATTTGTTCCCCAATTTGAAGAAATGGCTGGCGGGACAAAGATTTTATTCAAATGAGGAGGTGATTGCAGCACGTAATAGCTATTTAGCAGTCTTGGACAATTCCTCTTATCCGGAAGGCCGGGCGGTGTGGCCGTGCGGTTCTAAGCGCTTCAGTTTGGAACCGCGTGGTCGCTACGGTCGCAGGTTCGAATCCTGCCTCGGGCATGGATGTGTGTGATGTGCTTAGGTTAGTTAGGTTTAAGTAGTTCTAAGTTCTAGAGGACTGATGACCTCAGAAGTTAAGTCTCATAGTGCTCAGAGCCATTTTTTTTATTCGGAAGGGATGTCGAAAAATAGAGAAAGGTTTACCCCAAACACGTAAGTAGTTTTTATTTTTCCACAGACCTCTCAAACCCCCCTCGTAGAAGGTAATAGTCTGAGAAATATCAGCGTAAGGAGAATGTAGAGAGAAAGAGTTTAAAAACTGACAAAAAGGCACAAGCGAAGGTAATTTTCAGTGCTCAGTGTGGACAAGTGACATCAGTTCATAAAAATATGAGAAAACAGTAACAAAATTCATGATACACGTATTGGACAGAAGGTGAGCCAGGAAGCTGCAGCGTAGCGTCGGTGGCAAGGTAGCCGTAACTGCGGGCACAGACGCGGGCAGGTGGTAATTGCAGGTCTTTGGCCAGGTCGCCGTCCGGCCAGTGGCGGGTCAGACGCCGGCGCGCTATCGGGCCACACAGGGCCCGCCGGCCTCCATTATTCATGGCCCACTTGCCGCTGTCACGGGGCACGCACGCTCGTCCATCATTTTTATTGCGATGCATGCGTCCGTCGCCACTCCGCCGCTCAGTGTTCGTCCTGCTACCGTACTACACATTACCTTCTTCCATCCTCGCACGATCCTCTTCTCTAGCCTGTTGCTTACAATGCTCGTATCGGAGGCCGTAATTTTTGTTTTTGAAAATTTGACACTTTTGTAGTAATCGTTTTCCCTCAAACTTCCGATTCAAGGTCTGTTTCACCAAGCCTGTAACGCGCTGCACAAAAACGGGAATGCACCTGTGTAATGGTCAGGAAAGCCATTAGTACCCATTACAGTGGTACCCATCCATTTAAGATTTATGTATTCGTAAATCAGCAATTCTTATTCTATAGTTACGATCACTATAGCGCGCTAGATTAGTGACGCTAAGCAGGAGCTTTGTATTTGAAAATCATGTGGCGAACAAACTGCTTTGTACAGCCCTCACGACCTGTATAGTAAGTGATTTTTTATTCTTTTTTATCTGAAGCATCTTTGTCAATAGTTTTGTGATCACCAGAAATCTCTACGAGATATGTTCAATAAGTAATGCAACACATCTTTTTATTAATTTTTCAACATAATCTCCGTTCAATGTGACGTCCTTACGCCACCTTACTGAGAGGACCTCTATGCCCGCATGGTACCACTCTACTGCTCGACGTTGGAGCAAACGTCTAGTTGCTTCAATAACCTCCTTGTCATTCACGTACTGCCCGCCCCCGGTAGCTGAGTGGTCAGCGCGACAGAATGTCAATTCTAAGGGCCCGGGTTCGATTACCGGCTGGGTCGGAGATTTTTCCGAACAGGGACTCGGTGTTGTGTTGTCCTAATCATGATCATTTCATCTCCATCGACGCGCAAGTCGCCGAAGTGGCGTCAAATCGAAAGACTTGCACCCGGCGAACTATCTACCCGACGGTAGGCCCTAGCCACACGACATCGGATCGGATACGGTGCAGGAAACCCGTTGACATTCTTACATCACTCTTCCTGCAAAATAATGACAGTGTCAAATAATGGTGGCGGAGGTGAGTGGGGATCATGCATCCTTCTCTCTAAAGCAGAAGACAAAATTTCAGTAGTATTGATGTGGGGTCCTGCCAGGAGGCCCTAGTCACACGACATTTTGTACGTACTGCTCCCTGCTGAGTGCACCCATAATTGGCCCACACGGATCGAAATCTGTAGGTGCGGAAGGTGTGCGTTAGGGGCTGTATGGTGGATGAGGAAGAACTGCCCAATGAAGTTTTGTGACCTCTTCTCGGGTGTGAAGACATGTGAGACCCCTTGTACTGTCGTGGAGACGGAGAAGTTCTTTTGTATTTTTGTGGCGACGGAAACGCTGAAATCGTTTCTTCAATTTGCTGAGGGTAGCACAAGAGAAAACCGAATATATGGAAATAGGTCAAGTCATAAACCCAAATCCTTACTTTGAAATTGAGCACCATTCTAAATTGAGAAAGCCGTGCGGGATTAGCTGGGTGGTCTAAGGCGCTGCAGTCATGAACTGTGCGGCTGATCCCGGCGGAGGTTTGAGTCCTCCCTCGGGCATGGGTGTGTGTGTTTGTCCTTAGGATAATTTAGGTTTAGTAATGTGTAAGCTTAGGGACTGATGACCTTAGCAGTTAAGTCCCATAAGATTTCACACACATTTGATTTTTTTTTTAAATTCAGAGAAGTTCTCCAGTTTAAATACCTAGGATCACGTTACAACAGTAAAAATATCATAACAATGGATATAAATGAAAGAGTAGCCTCAGAGTCAAGATGTCTGTACTCGCTAACCAATCCACTAGAGTGGAAAACAACAAAATTACCAAGAAAGCGTTTGAAGGAATTCTCCAGGCAACAAGACTATTGGGCCGACCCAGTACCAGGTGGAAACATAATTTTTTTTTTTTTTTTTTTTTTGACTGACTGGTTTGATGCGGCCCGCCACGAATTCCTTTTCTGTGGTAACCTCTTCATCTCAGAGTAGCACTTGCAACCTACGTCGTCCTCAATTATTTGCTTGACGTATTCCAATCTCTGTCTTCCTCTGCAGTTTTTGCCCTCTACAGCTCCCTCTAGTACCATGGAAGTCATTCCCTCATGTCTTAGCAGATGTCCTATCATCCTGTCGCTTCTCCTTATCAGTGTTTTCCACATATTCCTTTCCTCTCCGATTCTGCGTAGAACCTCCTCATTCCTTACCTTATCAGTCCACCTAATTTTCAACATTCGTCTATAGCACCACATCTCAAATGCTTCGATTCTCTTCTGTTCCGGTTTTCCCACAGTCCATGTTTCACTACTATACAATTCTGTACTCCAGACGTACATCCTCAGAAATTTCTTCCTCAAATTAAGGCTGGTATTTGATATTAGTAGACTTCTCTTGGCCAGAAATGCCCTTTTTGCCATAGCGAGTCTGCTTTTGATGTCCTCTTTGCTCCGTCCGTCATTGGTTATTTTACTGCCTATGTAGCAGAATTCCTTAACTTCATTGACTTCGTGACTATCAATCCTGATGTTAAGTTTCTCGCTGTTCTCATTTCTACTACTTCTCATTACCTTCGTCTTTCTCCGATTTACCCTCAAACCATACTGTGTACTCATTAGACTGTTCATTCCGTTCAGCAGATCATTTAATTCTTCTTCACTTTCACTCAGGATAGCAATGTCATCAGCGAATCGTATCATTGATATCCTTTCACCTTGTATTTTAATTCCACTCCTGAACCTTTCTTTTATTTCCATCATTGCTTCCTCGATGTACAGATTGAAGAGTAGGGGCGAAAGGCTACAGTCTTGTCTTACACCCTTCTTAACACGAGCGCTTCGTTCTTGATCGTCCACTCTTATTATTCCCTCTTGGTTGTTGTACATATTGTATATGACCCGTCTCTCCCTATAGCTTACCCCTACTTTTTTCAGAATCTCGAACAGCTTGCGCCATAACATAGAGAAGGACATCGCGGCATTAGGAATTGCACAGGGTGGAGAGAGGCTGTAAGAGATACAAGGCGGTGGAAGCAGATCGTAGATGCAGCGCGTGGTCTACAGGGCCTGTGATCGCTGAGAAGAGAGAGAGAGAGCACAATACACTTCCAAGTTGATCGTTACACCGTGACGAAGGACGTCAAACGAATAACCCCTTCAGAGTCCCAGAAGACAACGACTTTACCGGCTGGGGATGCGGCTTTGATCTTTTTCTTCGGAGGAGGGGTGGTGTGGCGCCACTACGTGGACTGCTGTTTTGTTTCCAGTTCGAAGCTATGAACCCATATTTCATTGCCTGCGACGATGTTTGACAAAAAATTGTCACGATGAGTCTCGTAACCGCGCCAGCAATTCCGCACAGATGGTCCTTCGCTGCTTTTGTGGAACACCGTTAGATGGCGACGACCCAAGAGGGCACACACCCGTGAGTACTCCAACTGGGCGGAAGATCGGACAGGATTGCGCGACTTTGTTTCGGTGGTGGCAAACGTCTCGTCCAACGACTCACTGTGCTTTTGTCCACTGCGATGTTTCCGTAAACATTCTGCAAGCGCCTATGATTATCAGCGATGCTCTGGTTTTTCGCCAAAAACTCAATAACAGCTCTCTGCATGGAACGCGCCACACTTGCAGACGGCATTTTGAAGGCCATGTATAACGTTGCCATCTCTCGGAATTTCATGAAACTATTGTTTTCAACAGAAACCGGCCAAGAAGAAACGACCCTCGTCGCTATGTACGTGCACCTATGTGGGGGATGTTAATGTAAACCTGTTCACTAGAACGCACAGTGTCTCCAACTGGGGTGTGCACAACGAGGCTCATGTACGCCTTTGAGTGGGTCTACAGGAGTCAAAAGAAAATTTCAAGCTTGCATGGGGCGCACATTGCCACTTTACGGGAAGAAGGATTGCCAACACTGGAATTTGCCAGCGCGTTACCCAACAGCGGCGTCATTCGAACATTCTACCGCTTTACTGAGACACAAGACAATACAGATCTGCTTCGTAGTGGTCCCGCTACGGTGAGCAAAGTCACCCGATAACCGTTACCTATAAATTATGCCACGTACTTACCCAGGCAGAAAACAATAGAACTGCGCTCTTCCTTTCTGGAGGCCACTAGGAGAGTTTTTTCGTCCTGGACAGTACGCATCTTTCTCCACACGATCAATTCAGCCTCTATGCGGCCTTTAAAACAGGAGCAGAAATTTCTCAGAATCATGATCAAGGGATCATCTATAACGGACCCTACATCAATGACGTTAGGCTTTGGTTCAAATGGCTCTGAGCACTATGGGACTTAACATCTGTGGTCATCAGTCCCCTGGGCTTAGAACTACTTAAACCTAACTAACCTAACGACATCACACACATCCATGCCCGAGGCAGGATTCGAACCTGCGACCGCAGCGGCCGCGCGGTTCCGGACTGAAGCGGCTAGAACCGCTCTGCCACAGAGGCGGCGAAACGTTTGGCTTTCTTCACTGACATATGCGGCGTTAGTCTAACGCCAGATGATCGCTGTAGAAGAGTGCTCTAGCGGCCATATACTCATGCGTCGCTGAGACAAGCAATACCACAGATTGAGCAGGAAAGAGGGTCCCGTTATGTTTTGGGTCAGTATCACGAACGGTTGTCGGACGCCCCTCTTCGCTGTGGAGCGTAATTTGAAGATTGCACGGTATGTGGACCAGGTTCCTCATCCTATTGTCCATCAGTATAGTCCGCATTTCTGCGAAGGGTACATCTTTAAAGACGATAGTAAAGGAACACACCACACCCACGTTTTAAACACCTTCCTCTACGAGGCAGGAACGTAGCCAACGGATTCATCTGCTGTATCTGCTGATTTGAAAGGTATTACTAGATATTGGTTGATGTCGTCACTGCAACCAATATCTACTAATACCTGTATTTCTGGCCCCTATTTTGATCACAAGCGAGGTAGATTATTCCTACACGTCGGTCAGGGGCCTGAAGATGGTGTAGTAAAACGCTGAAACTGGTTGCCCAATAAAATAAGGTTGAAAACTGACGGTTTAAATGCATTTAGCTTGACATCCTCTATCAAACAGCTGAGCTACAGAAAAATAGGGTTGATTGTTATGAAATGCAGCTGTGGCAGGCAGTATTTAAACGATTTTCGAGTCTTCTTATGCTATAACTTGTGCCGAACCAGGTAAAAATTAAAACGTATCTGTGGTTAGCATAACAGACAGTCTATAGTATCAGAACGAAGTAAAAATTTGCAGTTGTCTATGCGACAATAACATTCGTTTACACCGGGTGTCCTGGCAGGAATGGTCAATATTCAGGGATACGAGAAGAATGAGAATTCGAAGCAAAAAACAATAGTAATTATGGGCTCTAAAATGCGTATCTTAAGAGCCATGAGCACATGTTCATTAGGAGAGATGTGTTTCACAGTGCCGAACATGAACAAGTGTTTTTAGTTATTACGGTATACGCTTTAGAGCGTGTGTTTACTGAACGCCTTTTCTTGTTTTAGTCTATATTTTCATCTTTCAAAATGTGGAAAACAAAGAGCTCGCAGTAAAAAGATTTGTTTCCTAGTATCCGAGATGAAGAAGTGTTCATAGCTGTTAAGGTATGCGTTTTAGAATCCATATTTGCTAGACTTTTGTGCTACGAATGATCGTCCCAGTCATAGCCACGAATATTCACCATTATTCTTGGGACACTCGGTATGGGTGGTCAGTACAGTTACAAAAGTTTCCGTTTGCACTCTGGACAGTTACTGTTCACGATCGAGTTCATGCTAATAGTTCTAGAGTAGAACTAAATTTCAAGAGTATTACTAACAAAATATGGGCCACATCAATGAGCATTGAAGCAGAACAGAAATCAAATTATAACAACATTCACACTGACAAAATGGTTCAAATGGCTCTGAGCACTATGGGACTTAACATCTTAGGTCATCAGTCCCCTAGAACTTAGAACTACTTAAACCTAACTAACCTAAGGACATCACACAACACCCAGTCATCACGAGGCAGAGAACACTGACAATATACTTCAGAAATATAGCACACGCAGAAAATTTCATTTGAGAGCTGAATACATCTTGTTATGGCGTAATCATGATATTCTTTAAAGAAATAGATTTATTATTATTATTATTATTATTACAAATTGACAAGAAAAACAAGCAGCTAATTAAAAAAAGAATCAAAAGCTAAATTATTGAAGGGCCTTCCTGCACCCTTCATAATAGGAACAGAGGTAAAAGGGGTTGTGTTATCGCCATTACTGATCAGTTTAGTTTACATTGGGTTATTTTGGGGGAGGAGAACAGACAGAGAGGTCATCGCTCTCATCGGATTAGGGAAGGATGGGAAGGAAATCGGCGTGTCGTTTCAAAGGAACCATCCCGGCATTTGCTTGGAGCGATTTAGGGAAATCACGGAAAACCTAAATCAGACTGGGGACACGGGATTGAACCGTCGTCTTCCCGAACGTGAGTCCAGTGTGCTAGCCACTGCACCACCTCGCTCGGTGTTCAGTTTAGTCCTGGAGAAAGTGAGCAGGAGGTGGCAAAATGAAATAAAAGGTACAAATATTGGCAAGCTTCTTCAAAATAAGTTTCGCACTCATTGTCTACCATTTGTTGATGACAGTGCAGTCTTCTCTAGTAACAAAGCAGAAGTAATCCAATCTGTAGGGAATCTCCATGAAAAACTGGCTCTAATTTTCACCTTAAGAGGCGCACTTAATGGAACAGATTAGATCAAGATCAAAAAAATCAGCCTATAATGGCTAGATTCGGCAAAATGTCCCATGTAGACAAACTCTGGTGTCTCTGAAAAATTAATGAACTAGCGTGGCTAAGTTGGGAAGCTAACGAAGAAAGACTAGCAAAACTACAAACAGCATGCAAACTCATATGGAACTGATACAACAAAGGTTTGTGTCACAATAGGGAAAATTATGAAATTATGACATAGGACTTAAAACAGAAACTGTTTACGCATCTGAAGCCTTGATTAAGTGGCAGCAGATGCCAAATAAAAATAACCGAAAACCAAGAAAGCGAAGTTCTTAGAAAAAATTGAGGACAAAAATGGGAAAATCGAATTTACCGAATTTAGATAGAAGAGAAATCACATTAGCTTTATCAAGCTACAGAGAAAAGCCACAGGTAACATCAGGAAACGGCTGTTACAGTTTTGCAGTCACCTGCATAGAATGGACGATGACAGACTTGCAAAGAAAATCTTAGTCTTGTCGACGAAGTACCATAACAGATGGCTAACAGAAGTTAATTGAGACCTAAAGGCTACGGTCGCAGGTTCGAATCCTGCCTCGGGCATGGATGTGTGTGATGTCCTTAGGTTTAATTAGTTCTGAGTTCTAGGCGACTGGTGACCTAAGAAATTAAGTCGCATAGTGCTGGGAGCCATTTGAACCATTTTGAGACCTAAAGGAAGCAGGGACTTACGAAGATATCATTCATGACAGACTGAAATTTGAAACCCTAATTCACAAACATAGGTTTGCTTAGAATGAACGTAAGAAAGTAGGAAGAACCAGAACGCACAAATGAATGGCTTATAGTGATAAATGGTAGCGTTTAACTGTATTTCTGTCCTACACACAACTCAACAACTCGTTTAGAGGGACACTGTTATCATCAGATTGTAAAGCTTAGGAGATGTGTGTAGGAGAGTAGTACGGTTGAATACTACCAATTATCACAAAAATTTTCGAAATTTGTGGTAAGGCCTTATGGGAGCAAACTGCTGTGGTCATCAGTCCCTAAGCTTACGCACTACTTAATCTAACTTAAACTAACAACACATACACCCATGCTCGAGGGAGGACTCGAACCTCCGACGGGGGAGCCGCACGTACCGTGACATGGCGCCCAAGACCGCGCGGCTACCCCGCGCCGCAAGTTATCACAGTAAACAACCGCTACCTCACATCCGTTATGGATGATAATGGATAATGAAAAGATACGGGAAAGAAAAGAACGGAAGGAATAAATAAGTTCAAACGATCGCCTAGTTGAACATAACGGAAGAATAATAATAATTATTATTTCTTAAAATCCATCTTATTTGATTTCTTATTTAACACATTATTTCACTGAAGTCGGGATATTAAAAATTAAATTACAAAATGTGTAACTGAAATATACAAATTACGTAGTTCTTAAGTTTATTGCATCCTGTTGAAGTGAGCCGGATCAAGCGTTTGACAATGCTAATTAGTAGTTCCTGTGCTGCCTGTCTCACGACGAAAATAGTTATGCCTAGCTTTCGTTTAGTTCACGCTTGACTTCAGCCGAATTCAGACACACCCTTCTTACTGTCACAGATGCGGTTCAGTGTGTTTCGATTCCAAGAAAAATCATGCTAACTAATTGTTCCACTAGCTGTCGCCAGCTAATATTTTCTATCTTTTCCATTTGTGTACCGGTATCCCATTTTTTCGCAGTTTCCAGGAAAGTTGATGGGCAGCCCTACAACAAAACATATATCAACCATGAAAAAAAAAATCAGCTTTGAATTTTAAAAGCGTCCAGGGCTACACTAACAGCAATGATTCACAGAACCAGTGTGCAACACGGAAACACAAAAAATTTAAGACTTGAGAACTTTCGGTATATTTAACACATTGTTTTTGCGAGAAAGTGAAACTATGTATACTCGCCAAGAAACGAGATCATAAATGTGACGCGCAAAGAGATTAATGCTATTCGTTCTAATTTTATTCGCTACGATTCCATAAGAGTGTTTCATCTGCGGATGAAATATTATATTTATTATTTCTTGGTACTATGGGATACGTACTTTATTCGTACGTTTTTATTTCAAGTGTATGAAAATGCTCAAGTTTCGTCATTACTATTGCTGTTTATTTCATTTCTTAAATATCTAAAGGGATAAAAAATGGACGTTCGTAAATGCAACCAGCAACGAGAAACGATGATTTTTGGTCACAACTATGAACACCAGAGAGAAATAGGTACTACCAGTCACAGTGACAATTGGATACTTGACATATCGTTGTGTGGATAATATTAATGGGCAGATTTCATTTAGCGAATTCAACTGAGATGATTAGAAATGGCTTGGAAACGTTGCAGATACGTTGTGCAATGTATTAAAGAAAGTCAAATGAAATATGTGAGTTAATTTTTTTTTCTTTTTCATTTCAAATTTAGATCTAATTTTCCGTTTGTTATTTTCAGCTACTAAGATCATCCGATCCAAACTTGAAGCTTCTTCAAAAATGGCTCTGAGCACTATGCGACTTAACTTCTGAGGTCATCAGTCCCCTAGAACTTAGAACTAATTAAACCCAACTAACCTAAGGACATCACACACATCCATGCCCGAGGCAGGATTCGAACCTGCGACCGTAGCGGCCGCTCGGTTCCAGACTGTAGCCCCTAGAACAGCACGGTCACTCCGGCCGGCTTGAAACTTGTTATTAGTTGGTTGAATTGCACCTCCTTTCAGTAGTTCTACGTTTTAATCTCGACAATGGCAATTGCCAAAACATGTCTGAGATAATGTAATAAATGAAAAACCACTAAGCTATGTGGACTATATGTAGCGCAAAAACATATTTATCTCCATGGAAGGAATATGTTTACTAATATTGTACTCCTCGTGTCACCGAATACCCGAAAGTCAAATGGCCAAGTCTTTCATCTATACGTGTACTCCGCAAGCTGTGTAACTTCTTTAAGGCACATGTTCAATTGTTCCCCAGCCAGAGAGTATTTCCAAATTTCTTCATAGTTTGAAAGAGAGTGCTGTTCTTGCTGGCTGAGCTATTGAGGTGCACCCCTCAAGCTTCGGAATACAATCAGGCTACCTGTACCTATGTCCGACATTCCCATGTCTGAAGGGTGAGTCGCCGGCCGTTGTAGCAGAGCGGTTCTAGACACTTCAGTCTGGAACCGCGCGACCGCTACGGTCGCAGGTTCGAATCCTGTTTCGGGCATTGATGTGTGTTGTATGCTTAGGTTTGTTAGGTTTAAGTAGTTCTAAGTTGTAGGGGAGTGAT
This sequence comes from Schistocerca americana, assembly GCF_021461395.2. NCBI lineage: Eukaryota > Metazoa > Arthropoda > Insecta > Orthoptera > Acrididae > Schistocerca > Schistocerca americana. Next base: position 237,118,514 of record NC_060123.1, on the reverse strand, counting down.
GACCTCAGATGCTAAGTCCTATAGTGCTCAGAGCCATTTGAACAATTTTGAAGGGTTAGTCCAGCGTAAGAGCTGAGAATCAGCAGCGTCCTGGAGAGGTACGATTAGGTTGCAGTTGTTGGTAGGGTCACTAGCCTTTAAGGCATGTCTGGATAACTCAGCCGGTGAGGGCATTTCCCGCGAAGGTCAAGAGTATGGGTTCGAAATTCAGTCCGCCACACTACTTTACTCTCTCAGCAAGTTTCACAATAGCAGACAGTCAGCGACAGTGTGTGTTCTGTTTCACTGAAACGTTTGTGTATGCGCCGTGGACGCGTTACGGGAACCAGTACGACTATAACTGTCATTGTAGTGGTACAGAGTCAACATTTTTTCCCTGTCAAAACCAAAGAGCTTTTTTGTTCGTTAGAGGAGAACTTTCCTCAAAATCACAAACTGTCGAGCCGTATCTGCAAAGCGACAAGTGTGTTGCAGGAGATTTCTTGTTGGCAATGGCGCGATACTTGAAGTGAAACTTCGCTCCATCTGTCTGAATTTCGCACTGTTATTGGTGTACTCTCAGCGCAGCGCTAGAAATTAATGCCCTGAAAGTAACGAATTTACTGCGCCGCATGTGGAGCAAATGCGGCCCAACCGTCGCCTGGTGCTGCCCGAGTTTGCAAGTTTCGCCGAACCGCTCTTGTTCCCAGCTACCCGCCATTATTGTCTCTTTTCGAAAACTGTACGAAATGACCTCATCCAGCACTTGCGTTTTCTTTTCCTTGTATTCTTCGTACGAGTTTATTTCATTTGGGTTGGACTTCTAAAGAGCACTTAAATTTTGTTTACTTTCATACCAGTTAACATGGACACCTCAAATTTTTGAAGATGCAGCGTAGTTTCATCCCATTTAGACGTTCTTTTCGACGTAATGAGGATCTAACTGAGCTCCTTTAGGAGACGTAAGTCTCACTATCTTCACTTTTCGTCGCAAACCTTGAGAAAGCTTTCACTGCAGACATTGTCATTTGTTATATCACTTTACTCCTCTTTTCACGGTGCTACCGAATATCATAAATGCGTACCGTACCTCAGTTCGGTAAAAATAAATGAAGTGCTTGTGAATATTTGCCGTAAAACAAGATACTCGCCCATTTGCATAATATTTTCTTGTTGTCATATATCGGATACCTTTGAGTTGTGCGCGTGTGCTACGTGCAACATACTACATAAAACCTCCTATGTGTTCTTGTCCCCCCCCCCCCCTCCGTCCCTCCCTCCCTCTCTCTCTCTCTCTCTCTCTCTCTCTCTCTCTCTCTCTCTCCTTCTCTCTCTATCGAACCCATATTTCGATAAATACGATGGTTACAGTAAAATTTTCTGCGTTAATATGTTAAATACCCGTTATTCAGGTGTCTGCATGTGACGTTATTGACAAGTTGTGAAACACACGCTAGATTGTATTGTCAGCAGTGAGATCCAACTTTTCCGTTTGCGCCCGCATGCATCCGCACGAGTTTCGTAAACAGTCTATAAAACTTATTCATCTGATTAATTACCTTTATTTGTTTTCGTGTACTGCCTACACTGATTGAAACATGGTACTCGCCGAATTGTGCGGAAGCGCTTAGAAGCACACTACGCGAGTTCTCGATAAAAGTAATTTCGAACAGGTATCTCATTAGAAATTTCGGTTCATAGAAATTTCCTTTCATTAATCTAATTTCCAGTTTCAACGCCAATATGTGTATACTGTATGATATTTAATAAGCTAAGTAGGTAATAAGTGACGGACGAGACAACTGACAAATCATATCGTGTTCTCGTTGTGACAGTCTCGTATAAATCATGACTCTGCCTCTTTTTCGCAATGGATGTGATAGTGAAGCTGAAATGTGCACGGTAAACATACATAAAATACGAAATACTGTATCTGCATAATAGAAATTTCTTCAAAGTTCGCGTAGTGTTACATTTTCAGTAAACAGTTCACAATACTTTTAGATGATGTTCTAATTAACATAGTCAGTGTACCTTTCTGACGGCCGGAGACTAAAGAATCTGAAGGCTCTGTATTCCAGTCCGATTTTTGTAAATATGGTTCAAATTGCTCTGAGCACTATGAGATCTAACATCTGAGATCATCAGTCCCCTAGAACTTAGAACTATTTAAACCTAACTAACCTAAGGACACTACACACAACCGTGCCCGAGGGAGGATTCGAACCTGCGATCGTAGCGGTCACCCGATTCCAGACTGAAGCGCCTAGAACCGCTCGGCCACTCCGGCCGGCCCGATTGTTGTAGATTCAGTTCATCTAGTACGCGTCATTGTTTCGAAACGTTACAGGATTTTTATCTCAAGCATCGTTTTTAACTAAAAGAATTATCGATGCATAATCCTTGTAATTGCGTGAAAAATAACTTTGTTTTAAGGTGCTTTCAGCAGGATAGGGAAAATCTTCTGCTTCAGATCTCTCTTTTCTTCTTCAGCTGTGAATATCTCAAAGAGTCTGCCTCAGTTTGGCAATATTTTGCAATATTCTCGTTTACCGCTTCAGTAGTAACAATAGTAATAAACTGTTAAGGCAGTGCACTCGTATCAATGGGATGCGACAGAGTAGAGTGACGTAATAGTTTGCACACTGTACTCACATTCAGGAGAAGTGGGATTTAAATCTCCATCCCGTCATCCAGAGATGTGTTGTTTATGGTTTCCATAAATATATGAAGGTGAATGCCAGGATCTTTCATTGGAATTGACCCTGGCCATTTCCTTCTCCCATCACTGCTCTGACAAAAAGGATTCTTCGTTTTTAATAACCTCGCCTCCAGTAGAACACTAACTTCCAACTTCCTTCATATTATGTAATAACAAAACTTCCTTAGTATACTTATTTAACGAACTCTCAGTACAGTTTTCTTGCACCCTTATTTTGAATTGCTCTGAATATTTATGCTTTGTGTTATTCGAGGTTTTCAGCTAAATTTCTTAGCCGGCCGGAGTGTCCGAGCGGTTCTAGGCGCTTCAGTCTGGAACCGCGCGACCGCTACGGCTGCAGGTTCGAATCCTGCCCGGGGCATGGATGTGTGTGATGTACTTAGGTTAGTTAGGTTTAAGTAGTTCTATGTTCTAAAGGACTGATGACGTCAGATGTTAAGTCCCATAGTGCTCAGAGCCATTTGAACCATTTTAAATTTCGTAATAGCGGTTATTATCCCTTATGTATAGCCGATGTTCCTTCGCAGAACAATCTAAAAATTTAAAAGAAAAATAAAGCTTAAGGTGGACTTCATCGTGGAAAATGCAGTGTTTGTGGAGCTTAGATTAACTTCGTGACTTACATTTTTTAGGTTTCTGTTTTAAGAACTGAATAGTAAAACCGAAGAACTTTTCTGGAGACAGGAACCCCATCGACATTGTTACTGTTCATAATATCGTGAGTACGAGCATTCTAATGCACTTCACGGTTATTGATTAATTTGTGTTGGTCACAAAACCTGTGTGCTAGAAATGAAAAATTGTTACTTGAAGAATATGTTTAGAACAGTGAAGAAAATACGGAGACCTATAGTACGTATCAGAAATTGAAATTATTTGCAATAATACTAGAAGACCCTGTAAGATTCCTATTCACACCCAAAGTACGTAGTGTTTATACCAACAGTGTTCACTCTTTTGCGTTATTCTGATGAAGACATTCCATTCTTGCAGAGCAGAATCACCTAGCAACTCTCTGCAGAACATCGCAATAGCGTAGTTCGTGATCACAGCTGCGGGACGTTAGTTTTATATTTGTTGGGCACGTAGTTAGCCGGCTTAATTAGATTCTCACACGCAAATAAGGCATTAAAATTAATTGACGTTTCAATCACGCTGCGATTTAATCTGAATAATGAAGAAGATATGCAAATTCATATGCACAGCGTATATTGCTGCATTCTGCAGTCAACTTTGCTTCTCGGCACCCACACACAGACTGATGTGCGTATTTTATAAGCGGTTGCAGAAGTGCCACTCGTTTGGCATTATTTGGGTGTTATGGAGGATGATCGGGTTCGTTACGTTCGTAATTTTTAACCAGCCCTGATTAACATGGTTCTTATGTACTTGTTAAGTTACATACAGTTAGGCTTCCAAACAACCACACTCAGCATTGTGTCTCTTAGCTTCCAAACTACAATATACTCATACACTCAATAAAAACTCCTGGAAACACAGTTGGTTACAACCGAAAAGTTATGGACGCAATATAGTTGTTTGCTCTTTGACCCTTCAATGCTAAACTTGGTAGACTTAAGAATGGCATGACTCCCACGAGCAATTGCAATTGAGCTAGAGATAGTAGTTGGAGAGAGAGGGAGAGGGAGTGGGGGAGAGAGAGAGAGAGAGAGAGAGGAAGGGCGAGAGAGAGAGAGAGGGAGGGAGAGAGAGAGAGAGGGAGAGAGAGAGACGGAGGGAGGGGGAGAGAGAGAGAGAGAGAGAGAGGGAGGGAGGGAGGGAGGGAGGGAGGTAGGGAGAGAGGGAGAGCTCCTGTTGCCACGACAAACGGAATAGCTAGGTGCTTCACCTGATTGAATTGTCTTCGGTTCATGTAAAAGCCATCGGCTTGATAGTCGAGCGCATTAGATCGCACGATATCAACTGATGTAATCGCTGGCAATGCGTTAATACCATACCCATGGATACTCCGTCGCCGAGGTAGTAGAGACACTTCCGAATTGCAATTGCCACCGTGTCTAAGGAGTGCCGTGAAAATTTCGCTTCGAAGTAGCAATCCTGGCCGGATTCAACGGCACCAGGCAACTGCGTTTCTATAGCACTCAACGTCGAAGTCTAAGGCTGACTGTAACAGCGGATCGCTGGGTCACAGTGCGTCAAGTCACTTGCCAGTAGATGCTGAACTCTTGCGGCTCGGATGGTACAGGCCTCTTCTGATTGAGGCCGTTTGGGCGTCTTGAGAGGCGGATGTGTTATGGGTAACTGTATCGTGTAGATGATTTTAGTGAGTGTGTGCGTAATATAGTGTTGTGCGATGATGAGAGAGCCTACTCCCCTCAAAAAGAATAAGTGACTTCACCAAACTTAATTTCTCTAACCGACGCATGGATCACCATCAACAGCGGCAGGCGCCCTTGCTTCGTGAGACATTGCGGGGATACTCGGAGTGAAGCCCAGAACAGTGACGTAGAACCTGGTAAACAGAAATTTCCTGACCCTACATCTTCTTCTAGTATCGGAAGAATCCTGACGGTTAATATTTATGTGTTAGTTTTCTTTTTCCATAGGTCTCCAACCAGATCTCTCCGAGTTGAGCAGCGTTGCATAAATGTGTATTAGTATCCTTTACTAAGCAGGCTGTTGGTGGTCACAGTAGTGCCAGGTAACTTTAGTCGTAGTATTCAGCACAATTTCGTTGGTTTGGACATGGAAACCACCACCCAAACCCACAATCTCTGCTCACCACACAGCACAGTGGACATCGATAAGTATGAACGCAGAAATACCGCTGTTGGGCGCCAAGCGAATGGTGAAAGGTCACCCGAACTGATAAGTTAGTTCATGTTTGTACACATTGATGGCAGAATACGAATACGTCAGGAACTGCATGAGGTGATTTATGAGGCAACCATTCAAGTAGATGGCCGAGGTATTCTCAGTCGAGGTTTCCACATGGGCGAAGTGCGGCACACGGTGTGTGTGCTACATTCTTTCAACGTCGAACGATACACGAATCTAGTTTCCGATTATGTGTTCCCCAATGGCAACCTGGATGTGAACTGTATCTTAAGCATGACAGTGGACCCCTTCATCGGTCTCACTTGGCTATGAATGTGTTGAAGGACTCTCTAGGAGCCGGCCGGAGTGGCCGAGCGGTTCTAGGCGCTACAGTCTGGAACCGCGCGACCGCTGCGGTCGCAGGTTCGGATCCTGCCTCGGGCATGGATGTGTGTGATGTCCTTAGGTTAGTTAGGTTAAGTAGTTCTAAGTTCTAGGGGACTGATGACCTTAGAAGTTAAGTCCCATAGTGCTCAGAGCCATTTGAACCATTTTGAACTCTCTAGGATATGAAGGTGCTTATCACGTGAGTCCTTAGTTTTAGGGCACGCACATGGAATATCATCGAGTAAGATGCGTTTGCCTCGAAACCGGCTGCAGTCAATTTCCCTAGGTTGGGAGACCGTTGTGCGCTCACGGAGAAGAAGGGCTCCCCATGTTTTCCACGTCTCGAGAAGCCCATGCTACGACACTGCGCCACCGTCATCAGGGCGAAAGTAGTTACTTCTCGCTAACTGGCAGATGTCTCGAATTTTGCTTGTGATTCTTCTCCGGCGTATTTAGAAGGTCCTATAAATATGCGAAAAACTGCGGATAACTGCGAGAAAATATCAACCAGTCATGATGTTCTTTTTTCATTTTCTAACTAAACCTGAAGTTTTGTACTCCATGCAAACATGGACATGAAATAGTCTCCAGTCATCTGTAAATGTCACCATGTGATAGTGAGCCTTGTGAACTTTCAAAACTAGTAATAACAAGCAAATATTTCATTATATTCACTAAAGAGAGGAAGAGAGAGAAGAAAACGCTATTGGTTGGTGTTTCTTTTAAAGCAACGGTTAATTTATGTCAGATCTATTGAGGAAGAGATTAACGTTACTTCCTGTCGGCTAAGTATGGAATCCGAACACTATTCCTGCATTGTGAGATCTCCTAACATTAACCGAGTCTCTTAGCATAGTAAATGTCCGCCCACGGTAGCTGAGTGGTCAGCGCGACAGAATGTCAATCCCAAGGACGCGGGTTCGATTCCCGGCTGGGTCGGAGATGTTCAAATGTTCAAATGTGTGTGAAAGCTTATGGGACTTTACTGCTATGGTCATCAGTCCCTACGCTGACACACTACTTAACCTAAACTAGCCTAAGGACAAACACACACACCCATGCCCGAGGGTGGATTCGAACCTGCGCCGGGACCAGCCGCACAGTTCCTGACTGCAGCGCCTTAAACCGCTCGGCTAATACCGCGCAGCCGGGTCGGAGATTTTCTCTGCTCAGGGACTGGGTGTTGTGTTGTCCTAATCATCATCATTTCATCCCCATCGACGCGCGAGTCGCCGAAGTGGCGTCAAATCGAAAGACTTGCACAAGGCGAACGGTCTATCCGACGGGAGGCCCTAGTCATACGACATTTAAATCTAATAAGAGGAAATTTAGGAACTTCTTTGATGAAAAAGATAAATGTAAAAAATGGATATACCACTTCCTGTACAAAACATTGGCGAACCTGATTATTGTTACTGCCCCGTGGTACACAGTTAATTGAACTGGTTTCTCCACAAAAGGAAAGAGAAAAGACATTTAGAAAAATAATCAATGTGCATTTTTGCTTTTTACATGGTAGCGTTGTTGAAAATAGAATCTAATACTTCGTCATAGTAAATTTTCTAACCTATTCGTCCGCAACAGGGTAAAAGTATTATATAAAATTGTTTCTCAAATTTCAACGGTGAACATTGATAAGGTCATTGTAAATAATCCTTAATACCTTGATAAATACAAAAAGGTTGTGGTATAACAATTTATAAAACTAGTAAAATTGTTTATTACTTGTCATTCTCCCTTCTTTTTCGTTTTATCGATGTTCTAATTGGCATACAATACCTAGAAGTACGTTTCTTGTTTAAAAAGGGGAGATGCAGAATCGTAAATTTGGTTATACGTGAACGTTAAAATGATATTTTGCGAAGCTTTTTCTATTCATTATTTCAATCATATAATACTCTGTTTTTAACAACACATCGTTTCAAACAAACTCTTGAATTACTTTAAAATTTTCTTTAAGAATATCTGTCGGGGTAGCACATTACCAGTTAGCTGTCTTTCTCAACAAGAACTGCGTCATACGCGCCAAAAGGGCAAAGAAACCAGCAATGCATTTCTCTGTACAAAGATACAAGCATGAAATTTTTGTGTAATTAATACTTTTCATAATTGACTTATAAATGTTATAAGAGAACGTACTAAGTTGCAGAAATAACAGTAATAATAATCATTCGATCTTCTACCTGAAACAACTTCTCAAAACACGTTTTTACATTCGAATGTTGTTGTTGTTGTGGTCTTCAGAGACTGGTTTGATGCAGCTCTCCATGCTACTCTATCCTGTGCAAGCTTCTTCATCTCCCAGTACTGCAGCCTACATCCTTCTGAATCTGTTTAGTGTATTCATCTCTTGGTCTCCCTCTACGATTTTTACCCTCCACGCTGCCCTCCAATACTAAATTGGTGATCCCTTGATGCCTCAGAACATGTCCTACTAACCGATCCCTTCTTCTAGGCAAGTTGTGCTACAAATTTCTCTTCTCCTCAATTCTATTCAATACGTCCTCATTAGTTATGTGATCTACCCATCTAATCTTCAGCATTCTTCTGTAGCACCACATTTTGAAAGCTTCTATTCTCTTCTTGTCCAAACTATTTATCGTCCAAGTTTCACTTCCATACATGGCTACATACAAATACTTTCAGAAATGACTTCCTGACATTTAAATCTATACTCGATGTTAACAAATTTCTCTTCTTGAGAAACGCTTTCCTTGCCGTTGCCAGTCTACATTTTATATCCTCTCTACTTCGACCATCATCAGTTATTTTGCTCCCCAAATAGCAAAACTCCTTTACTACTTTAAGTGTCTCATTTCCTAAACTAATTCCCTCAGTGTCACCCGACTTAATTCGACTACATTCCATTATCCTCGTTTTGCTTTTGTTGATGTTCATCTTATATCCTCCCTTCAAGACATTGTCCATTCCGTTCAACTGCTCTTCCAAGTCCTTTGCTGTCTCTGACAGAATTACAATGTCATCGGCGAACCTCAAAGTTTTTATTTCTTCTCCATGGATTTTAATACCTACTCCGAATTTTTCTTTAGTTTCCTTCACTGCTTGCTCAATATACAGATTGAATAACATCGGGGAGAGGCTACAACCCTGTCTCACTCCCTTCCCAACCACTGCATCCCTTTCATGTCCCTCGACTCTTACAACTGCCATCTGCTTTCTGTACAGATTCTAAATAGCCTTTCGCTCCCTGGATTTTACCCCTGCCACCTTCAGAATTTGAAAGAAAGTGTTCCAGTCAACATTGTCAAAAGCTTTCTCTAAGTCTACAAATGCTAGAAACGTAGGTTTGCCTTTCCTCAATCTAGCTTCTAAGATAAGTCGTAGGGTCAGTATTGCCTCACGTGTTCCAACATTTCTACGGAATCCAAACTGATCTTCCCCGAGGTCGGCTTCTACTAGTTTTTCCATTCGTCTGTAAAGAATTCGCGTTAGTATTTTGCAGTTGTGACTTATTAAACTGATAGTTCGGTAATTTTCACATCTGTCAACACCTGCTTTCTTTGGGATTGGGATTATTATATTCTTCTTGAAGTCTGAGGGTATTTCGCATGTTTCATACATCTTGTTCACCAGATGGTAGAGTTTTGTCAGGACTGGCTCTCCCAAGGCCGTCAGTAGTTCCAATGGAATGTTGTCTACTCCGGGGGCCTTGTTTCGACTCAGGTCTTTCAGTGCTCTGTTAAACTCTTCACGCAGTATCGTATCTCCCATTTCACCTTCATCTACCTCCTCTTCCATTTCCATAATATTGTCCTCATGAACATCACTCCTGTATAGACCCTCTATATACTCCTTCCACCTTGCTGCTTTCCCTTCTTTGCTTAGAACTGGGTTTCCATCTGAGCTCTTGATGTTCATACAAGTGGTTCTATTATCTCCAATGGTCTCTTTAATTTTCCTGTAGGCAGTATCTATCTTACCCCTAGTGAGATAAGCCTCTACATCCTTACATTTGTCCTCTAGCCATCCATGCTTAGCCATTTTGCACTTCCTGTCGATGTCATTTTTGAGACGTTTGTATTCCTTTTTGCCTGCTTCATTTACTGTATTTTTATATTTTCTCCTTTCATCAATTAAATTCAATATTTCTTCTGTTACCCAAGGATTTCTACTAGCCCTCGTCTTTTTACCTGCTTGATCCTCTGCTGCCTTCACTACTTCATCCCTCAGATCTACCCATTCTTCTTCTACTGTATTTCTTTCCCCATTCGTGACAATTGTTCCCTTATGCTCTCCCTGAAACTCTGTACAACCTCTGGTTTAGTCAGTTATCCGGGTCCCACCTCCTTAAATTCCCACCTTTTCGCAGTTTCTTCAGTTTTAATCTACAGGTCATAACCAATAGATTGTGGTCAGAGTCCACATCTGGCCCTGGAAATGTCTTACAATTTAAAACCTGGTTCCTAAATCTCTGTCTTACCATTATATAATCTATCTGAAACCTGTCAGTATCTCCAGGCTTCTTCCATTATGGCCGGCCGAAGTGGCCTTGCGGTTAAAGGCGCTGCAGTCTGGAACCGCAAGACCGCTACGGTCGCAGGTTCGAATCCTGCCTCGGGCATGGATGTTTGTGATGTCCTTGGGTTAGTTAGGTTTAACTAGTTCTAAGTTCTAGGGGACTAATGACCTCAGCAGCTGAGTCCCATATTGCTCAGAGCCATTTGAACCATTTCTTCCATGTATACAGCCTTCTTTTATGATTCTTGAACCAAGTGTTAGCAATGATTAAGTTATGCTCTGAGCAAAATTCTACAAGGCGGCTTCCTCTTTCATTTCTTCCCCCCAGTCCATATTCACCTACTACGTTTCCTTCTCTCCCTTTTCCTACTACCGAATTCCAGTCACCAATGACTATTAAATTTTCGTCTCCCTTCACTATCTGAATAATTTTCATCATACATTTCTTCAATTTCTTCGTCATCTGCACAGCTAGTTGGCATATAAACTTGTACTACTGTAGTAGGTGTGGGCTTCGTATCTATCTTGGCCACAATAATGCGTTCACTATGCTGTTTGTAGTAGCTTACCCGCATTCCTATTTTCTTATTCATTATTAAACCTACTCCTGCATTACCCCTATTTGATTTTGTGTTTATAACCCTGTATTCACCTGACCAGAAGTCTTGTTCCTCCTGCCACCGAACTTCACTAATTCCCACTATATCTAACTTTAACCTATCCATTTCCGTTTTTAAATTTTCTAACCTACCTGCCCGATTAAGGGATCTGACATTCCACGGGGACTGATGACCTCAGCTGTTAAGTCCCATAGTGCTCAGAGCCAGCCATTCCACGCTCCGATGCGTAGAACGCCAGTTTTCTTTCTCCTGATAACTACATCCTCTTGAGTAGTCCCCGCCCGGAGATCCGAATGGGGGACTATTTTACCTCCGGAATATTTTATCCAAGAGGACGCCATCATCATTTAATCATACAGTAAAGCTGCATGCCTTCGGGAAAAATGACGGCCGTAGTTTCCCCTTGCTTTCAGCCGTTTGCATTACCAGCACATCCAGGCCGTTTTGGTTATTGTTACAAGGCCAGATCAGTCAATCATCCAGACTGTTGCCCTTGCAAGTACTGAAAAGGCTGCTGCCCCTCTTCAGGAACCACACGTTTGTCTGGTCTCTCAACAGATACCCCTCCGTTGTGGTTGCACCTACGGTACGGCTATCTGTATCGCTGAGGCACGCAAACCTCCCCACCAACGGTAAGGTCCATGGTTCATGAGATATTTGTAAGATCCTTTCAACAAACAGTATTAAATTTAGCACACTCTATTGCTATAGTAATTTTAATATGCTTTCAATGAAAGACACTCGGTAATCGTTTTAGCATCGGAAGGACCCTAAGTGGTTGTGTGACTAGGGATAAAAAATCAAAGTAGGTATAAGAGTTCGAGTATAAGTTACCTTATATTTGCGCACACTAAAACATCCAATGAGCTGATCCTTCACCGTACATTACTATAATGTTCCATTACAGTGATTGCGCAATGTCGTGGCGATTGCATGTTGGTAGGTGGATTTGCAGGTAGAATTGCTGGTCTCTGTCATTTCTTGGTGGCGGTGATAGATACCAATTCCAGAATAGTTCCAGCTCTTTATCCATCCATCCGAGGCATTGGAAAGCGTCAGGAAAAGCCTCTATCGGAACCAGCACAATACACAACTTTTACATGAGCAGTTGATAGTTTGGTAGCTCGTGCCCGACTGACTCTTAATTCCGCCTTTTCTACCTATGCCAACCACAATTTGTGCGCGCTGCATGCTTCTGTTCTCGAGGGGAACCACACCACCTTTTACATACAAAATAACTAAGAACCCTAAGTGAGCATCAGCAATTACATAACAACAACCAAACATATTAAATAAAACAGAACATTTGCACATATTGGTAGTTCTACCCAAAATTATTTAAATAAAATTATTTAATTTTAAAGATAACCAAACACATTATATGACAAAGACAAAACATATAATTTGCTCATATTGCACACATTACAGAGATTACATTTCCTATACTGTAAAGACATCAAAGTTTTTGCAGGGGAAAGAGTGAACACTTTTGTGCTATTAATGCAATCAAACAATATTTACAATATCTTAATAATAGAAGGTAGAACAGACAAAACAAAAAAATTTATGTCAGTAGATCTATGGAGCTCTCTGGTGTTACAACATCTCTTCAAAGCTGCACCCTCAGCCGGTAAATTCAAGCGGACTATCTTTGGGACTCTGAAGAGGTTACTCTGTTTGATTTCCTTCTCACGGTGCAACGATCTACTCAGAAGTGTATTGAAGATACGACTTCAGCATGTTCTTCGCCACAAAAAATGCAAACGAACTTCTCCTTCTCCATTACAAGGCAAAGCCTCACACAAGTCTGTACATGTGAGCGGAGGTCACAAAACATCATTGAACTGTTCTTCCTCATCTACCCTGCAGCCCTGATGTCGTACCTTCCGGTCACCGTTTGTTTGGCCCATTGAAGAACACATTCCACGGAAAGGAGTGTGTAGGTGATGGGGAGATTATTGATGCAGCAAGGCCCTGGCTCCGACGTCCACCAGTAGAGTGGTACCATGCAGGCATACAGACCCTCTCAGTAAGGCGGCGTAATGCCGCCACATTGAACGCAGATTATCTCGAAAAATAGCGTTTTGTAGCCGAATGAGTGGGGTATAATTTGGTGTATAGGAATTTTGAATAAAACCAACCTGCTTTCATAAAAAAAGATACTACATTACTTACCGAAAGCCTCTCGTATATCACCGACCACTTCATCAGCTCCATTACTTCTACTAACTCACCATGGACTGTTTCAGGGCTGCTCCCGTTCAAACTCAAAAACAGATTGCCTCACAAAACTCTTCTTCATCAACTGTTTGCACGACATTGTTTTGATCCCTCTAATACAGCGCTACTCTACTGTGGAGCGGCTGCCCGTCGTCGCCGAGCGGTTCTAGGCGCTTGAGTCCAGAACCGCGCGACTGCTACGGTCGCATATTCGCATCCTGCCTCGGGCATGGTTATGTGTGATGTCCTTACGTTAATTAGGTTTGAATAGTTTTAAGTTCTAGGGGACTGATGACCTCAGATGTTAAGTCCCATAATACTCAGAGCCATTTGAACCAATTGAACTGTGGAGCGGGGATTCCAGTGTGTGCTTCGACTGCAGAGAGTTACCTACAGCCAAGCAAAAAATTAATTACAATGAATTTGTTTAAGGATTTTTACCATGCTGGGATGTTAGAGGATCAGCAAATTGTGATACTCTTTCAATACGACGAACTGCCAAAGTTACAAAACAGCCCTTTTTATTACTTGACGATAACTGGTATCGTGTTTTGTTCGTAACCCATTCTCAAATCATCCTGAGAAACAATAACCTAAAATTACATTTGGTTACATAAAGTACCAAAAAGCCAACGCGTGTGACAAAGCGCAATTACTTTGCTGTATTGATGGTGATTATATTGTGCAATGAAGGTTCGATAGGGGCGCCACCTGAAGGAAAGTTTAGTCATGCCGAATGAGATTTAATGCAAATTCGTACACTAGTTGTACTCCGTGAGGACAACAAAATGTGTAAGCAGCAGCGCGTACTTCTCAAGCGTTATTGAGAAAATCGCAAGATAATTTCGGTCGTCAAATATGTACCTGTGCATGGCCATTTTTACCATGAAGCGGCGGCAGCCGCTTGGTCAGCGTTCAAGCCCCGTAATCGCTGGATCAATGGATCGAGTCCCGTTCGTCAGTTTTTTTTTATTTCTAACACGTCGTTTTCTTTGCTGTTTATATTAAAATTGATATAATGGGAAAAATACGTGTAATCGGATGAACTTTTATTAAATTTACAATGTTATTTAGCAGTCTACAAATTTTTATTATCACAAATAATATAATATAATATTCATAACTATCGACTAGTAAACGACCAAACGCATAAAGTGATGATGAAAATGTATGCTTGTCCGTGTCTTCAAAATTGCTCGTATTTAATCGAAAGAGGACGAGAAACTGCTTCTCGTGAAGACGCTATTAAAACACAGTCGAGCGCCGATATTTAAGGAAATGTTGTGTTATGCATAGTTTACTTCCAAATTATCGTCTGAAAGAGACGTTTTTGAAAATGTTAACGAGGTTCGCTTTTCCACGGAAAACCTCAAAAGACCTTGCGTGTGCGGAAACATAGCATTTATTCAATACATATGGTGCCGTTTAACTTTACGTTTTCCTCGTTTTTACGAAAAATACCACATCCTGAAACTTGTACTCGTAATGTCAAAAGCGACGATTAATTGTACATCCTTGGAAAGCTGTCTGTGCCGGTCAAAACGTGGAGGTAACAAGTAGTTTCGGACTCCTACCAGGTATAAGGGATTTCTCAAATCACGGAGAAGTATACATTTTCAGTATCACTTCATGCGTTTGGTCGTTTACAAGTCTATAGTTACAAATATTATATTATGTCATAATAAAATTTTGTAGACTGCCAAATAACATTGTACACTTAATAACCGAACATCTGATTACACGTATATTTCCCATTATATCAATTGTAATGTAAATAGTAAAGACAATGACTGTGTTAGAAATAAAAAAAAAACTGACGAACGGGACTCGATCCATCGATCCAGAGATTACGGGGCTTGAACGCTGAACACGCGGCTGCCGCAGCTTCATGGTAAAAATAGTCACGCACAGGTATTTACACTGCTGGCCATTAAAATTGCTACACCACGAAGATGAGGTGCTACAGATGCGAAATTTAACCGAAAGGATGAAGAATCTCTGATATGCAAATGATTAGCTTTTCAGAGCATTCACACACGGTTGGCACCGGTGGCGGCACCCACAACGTGCTGACATGAGGAAAGTTTCCAACCGATTTCTCATACACAAACAGCAGTTGACCGGCGTTGGCTGGTGAAACGTTGTTGTGATGCTTCGTGTAAGGAGGAGAAATGCGTACCAACACGTTTCCGACTTTGATAAAGGTCGGATTGTAGCCTATCGCGATTGCGGTTTATCGTATCGCGCCATTGCTGCTCGCGTTGGTCGAGATTCAATGACTGTTACCAGAATATGGAATAGGTGGGTTCAGGAGGGTAATACGGAACGCCGTGCTGGATCCCAACGGCCTCGTATCACTAGCAGTCGAGATGACAGGCATCTTATCCGCATGGCTGTAACGGATCCCTGAGTCAAGAGATGGGGACGTTTGCAAAACAACAACCATCTGCAAAGTTCGACGACGTTTACAGCAGCATGGACCATCAGCTCGGAGACCATGGCTGCGGTTACCCTTGACGCTGCATTACAGACAGGAGCGCCTGTGATGGTGTACTCAACGACGAACCTGGATGCACGAATGGCAAAACGTAATTTTTTCGCATGAATCCAGGTTCTGTTTACAGCATCATGATGGTCGCATCCGTGTTTGGCGACATCGCGGTGAACACACATTGGAAGCGTGTATTCGTCATCGCCATACTGGGGTATCACCCGGTATGATGGTATCGGGTGCCATTGGTTACACGTCTCGGTCATCTCTTTTTCTCATTGACGGCACCGGGAACAGTGGACGTTACATTTCAGATGTGTTACGACCCGTGGATCTACCCTTCATTCGATCCCTGCGAAACCCCACATTTCAGCAGGATAATGCACGACCGCATGTTCCAGGTCCTGTGCGGGCCCTTCTGGATACAGAAAATGTTCCACTGCTGCTCTGGCCAGCATATTCTCTAGATCTCTCACCAATTGAAAACGTCTGGTCAATGGTGGCCGAGCAACTGGCTCGTCACAATACGACAGTCACTATTCTTGATGAACTGTGGTATCGTGTTGAAGCTGCATGGGTAGCTGTACCTGTACACGCCATCCAAGCTCTGTTTAACTCAATGCCGAGGCGTATGAAGGCCGTTATTACGGCGAGACGTGGTTGCCCTGGGTACTGATTCCTCAGGGTCTATGCACCCAAATTGCGTGTAAATGTAATCACATGTCAGCTCTAGTATAATATATTTGTCCAATGAATACCCGATTATCATCTGCATTTCGTCATGGTGTAGCAATTTTAATGGCCAGTAGTGTATTTGACGACCTAAATTATCTTGCGATTTTCAGATTAACGCTTGAGAAGTACGAGCTTCTGCTTGCACATTTTGTTGTCCTCATGAAGTACTACCAGTGTACGAAGATTGCAGCAAATACGGGTTCCAAACGTTGTGGCCTCCCCTTGTTAGTTTAAGTTTGGAGGCTTCCCTGCACGTGGCCTAGGGAGGCGCAGACATTAAGGAGAGTGGGAGCGGGAGCAGATGGGCGTGGATGCCGCTGGGCCCGGGCAACACGATCGCCGGATGCCGGCCGCTTTGGTGCGGTCGGCACAAATGACAGAGCTCCGCCGGCGGGGGCTCCAGGGCTGGGGCGGCAGCGCCACGCCACGCCACGCCCACGGGCCGCGGGCAGCCGTAATCGGCTTGCCAGTCTGTCCTCCTTTTGACCAGCCGCAGCGCGCAGCTCGGCACACGGCGCGGGCAGGCAGGGACCGCCCGATGGCGAACACCTGTTCGAAGCCCGCTGACGGCATTCCAGGCCCGGCTCTGTGATAACATCCGTAATGATACCTACCGCAGGCTTACCGCTTACCGGTCGCTTAGCAACTCTCCATGGGTCCACTCCAATATAGCAAACACCTGTTCCGGGGCTCTCTGTTCCCTCCTGCTAATCATCAATATCACTCAGATTTACTGTCTAATGGCCCCGGCGTTGAAGGTATCGCTTAGAGGCACTATGTAATGATGTCGGGATAGCTGCTATAGTAATTTAATGCTTTTACTGTAATAAATCCATTTCGGCTACATAGCAGTCTCCAGACCATCTGCGAAAGTTACATACACTACTGGCCATTAAAATTGCTACACCAAGAAGAAATTAAGATGATAAACGGGTATTCATTGGACAAATATATTATACTAGAACTGACATGTGATTACATTTTCACGCAATTTCGGTGCATAGATCCTGAGAAATCAGTACCCACAACAACCACCTCTGGCCGTAATAACGACCTTGATACGCTTGGGCATTGAGTCAGGGCAAGTACAGGTACAGCCTCACATGTAGCTTCAACACGATACCACAGTTCATCAACAGTAGTGACTGGCGTATTGTGACGAGCCAGTTGCTCGACCACCATTGACCAGACGTTTTCAGTTACTGAGAGATCTGGAGAATGTGCTGGCCAGGGCAGCAGTCGAACATTTTCTGTATCCAGAAAGGCCCGTACTGGACCTGCAACATGCAGTCGTGCATTATCCTGCTGAAATGTAACGTTTCGCAGGGATCGAATGAAGGGTAGATCCACGGGTCGTAACACATCTGAAATGTTACGTCCACTGTTCAAAGTGCCGTCAATGCGAACAAGAGGTGACCGAGACGTGCCACCAATGGCACCCCATGCCGGGTGATATGCCAGTATGGCGATGACGAATACACGCTTCCAATATGCGTTCACCGCAATGTCGCCAAACACGGATGCGATCATCATGATGCTGTAAACAGAACCTGAATTCATCAGAAAAAATGCCGTTTTGACATTCGTGCACCCAGGTTCGTCGTTGAGTACACCATTGCTGCCGCTCCTGTCTGTGATGCAGCGTCAAGGGTAGCCGCAGCCGTTGTCTCTGATGGTCCATGCTGCTGCAAACGTCTTCGAACTGTTCGTGCAGATGGTTGTTGTCTTGCAAACGTCCCCATCTCTTGACTCAGGGATCGAGACGTGGCTGCACGACCCGTTACAGCCATGCGGATAAGATGCCTGTCATCTCGACTGCTAGTGATACGAGGCCGTTGGCATCCAGCACAGCGTTCCGTATTACCCTCCTGAACCCACCGATTCCATATTCTGCTAAAAGTCATTGGAGCTCGACAAACGCGAGCAGCAATGTCGCGATACGATAAACCGCAATCGCGATAGGCTACAATCCGACCTTTATCAAAGTCGGAAACGTGATGGTACGGATTTCTCCTCCTTACATGAGGCATCACAACAACGCTTCACCAGACAACGGCGGTCGCTGTTTGTGTATGAGAAATCGGTTGGAAACTTTCCTCATGTCAGCACGTTGTAGGTGTCGCCACCGGCGCCTACCTTGTGTGAATGCTCTGAAAAGCTAATCATTTGCATATCACAGCATCATCTTCCCATCGGTTAAATTTCGCGTCTGTAGGACGTCATTTCCGTGGTGTAGCAATTTTAATTGCCAGTACTGTAATATTCTTTTTACTTTATGACATTTCTGCTTTATACACTGAAGAGCCAAAGAAACTGGTACATTTCCCTAACATCGTGTAGGACCCCTGCGAGCACGGAGAAGTACCGTAACGTGTGACGTGGCATGGACTCGACTAATATCTGAAGTAGTGCTGTAGCGTTCTGGCACCATGAATCCTGCAGGGCTGTCCGTAAGAGTAAGAGTGGGTGGAGATCGCTTGTGAAGAGCACGTTGCAAGGCATCCCAGATACCCTCGGTAATATTCATGTCTGGGGGGTTTGTAGGCCAGCTGAAATGTTTAAACTCGGAAGAGTGTTCCTGGAGCCACTCTGTAGCAATCCTGGACGTTTGGGATGTCGCTTTGTCCAGCTGGAATTGCCCAAGTCCGTCTGAATACACAATGGACATGAATGGATGCAGGTGGTCAGATAGGATGCTTGGTTACGTGTCACCTGTCAGATGTATCAGGGGTGCCATATCACTCCAACTGCACGCGCCCCACACCATTACAGAGCCTCCACCAGTTTGAGTAGTCGCCTGCTGACATGCAGGGTCCATGCATTCATGAGTTTGTTTCCATACCCATTCACGTCCATCCACTTGATACAATTTAAAAAGAGACTCGTCTGACCAGCAACATGTTTCCAGTCATCAACAGTCCAATGTCGGTCTTGACGGGCCCAGGCGAGGCGTAAAGCTTTATGTCGTGCAGTCATCAAGGACACTCGAGTAGGTCTTCGGCTCCGAAAGGCCATATCGATGATGTTTCGTTGAATGGTTCGCACGCTGACACTGGCTTAGCTTTGATATCTGCAACGATTTGCGGAAGGGTTGTACGTCACTCACGTTGAACGATTCTCTTGAGTCGTCGTTGGTTCCGTTCTTGCAAGATCTTTTTCCGGCCGCAGTGAAGTCGGAGTTGATATATATTATCAGGTTCCTGATATTCACGATACACTCGTGAAATGGTCGTACGGGAAAATCCCCACTTCATCCCTACCTCATCGCTGGTGCGCCGAGTGTAACACCACGTTCAAACTCACTTAAATCTTGATAACCTGCAATTGAAGCAGCTGTAACCGATCTAACAACCACGCCAGACACTCAGTGTCTTATATAGGGGTTGCCGACCGCAGCGCCGTATTCTTCCTGTTTACATTATCTCTGTATTTGAATGTGCATGCCTATACCAGTTTCTTTGGTGCTTCAGTGTATATATCACCTCTGTCTTGAATTCCTGTTGGATCGATTTGTGCTTTTTCTAGGTCGGGTTTGACTTTTATGATCCGTGGTACTGTCGGCCTGTCCCCTTAAACATATTTCAGAATTCTGTTGGTGAATCTTGTTGGTGGTAGCCTGCTGATGTGCCCGTAGATCTTTAACCTTCTTTTTTAACATCTGCTGCTAGGTTTGCCATCTTGTATGTGGCTTTCCTGTATTCTCGGCCCAAGGATGACAGGAGGAGAGGGATACAGATTACCCTGTAGGAAATTCACGGAGAAGATGTCAAACCTAGCAGCACATGTTAGAAAAAGAAGGTTAAAGTTCTACGGGCACTTCAGCAGGCTACCACCAACAACACTCACAAACAGAATTCTGAAATACGTGCAAGGTGTCAAGTCAACAGTTCCATGGAACACACGAATTCAACTTGACCAAGTAAATGTACAAATAAATGAAGACAGAAACATACACAGCGACAAGATACACAAGTGGAATGTTATGTCAGAGAATGAAGTCCTAAGCAAACCAGAGAGAAAGTGGACTGATGATAGAAAGACACTCCATGGAGGAAAATTGAGAGAATCGTGGAAGGTCAGACAGAATGCTCAAATGAGGCAGAATGCTTTGCGCGGTCCTACAGGGTCCCAGCGCATATAATACATATAAGGTGTCCCAAAGAGCCGGCCGGAGTGGCCGAGCGCTTCTAGGAGCTACAGTCTGGAACCACGCGACCGCTACGGATATTTTCGTCTGTCACCGGCAGCAGTTGGTCACATCTCACCATCGCTTGCCCATATGTACAGATGGAACTACCGATTACCATGACGCTAACGGTACGTGATATACAGTATATGGCATCTTGACTCGAGAACGACCGAGTAATGCCGAAGAGAGGCGGCAACCAACAGTGACATGGTCAGTGGTATGGCGTACAGTGTACCACGTACACTTTGACAAGGGGGAGCGCGCTCTGTAGTATCAGGTAGTAAATGGGAAATATGTGGTTCGTTCCAGGTTACATACATTTCACATGACGGACACTCCACTGCGTCCCCAGTGCGAAGTTTAGACACAGATGCTCATCGCCTGATATGCGAGACTTCGGCGGCAGTGTGGTGTTTGGTGCAAAAAATGATCCCCTTGCTTCTCCTGGTGGTATCGCAGGCAATAGAACCAAGGATACTAATTCTCCCAGAAATGACATATTTTGTCCGAACGAAGACCAACGCAGTGACTTGCATTCGAGGTCTGACTGTACTTACCTTTTGCGAGAGGGCGACAAGAATGTGCTAGACTTTTGGGCCTTACTATAAGAACGCCACTCTGATTATGCAAAATCTGAGATGTCGAACATAAAAATGTTCAAATGTGTGTGGAATCTTATGGGACTTATCTGCTAAGGTCATCAGTCCCTAAGCTTACACACTACTTAACCTAAATTATCCGGAGGACAAACACACACACCCATGCCCGAGGGAGGAATCGAACCTCCGCCGGGACCAGCCGCACAGTCCATGACTGCAACATCTTAGACCGCTCGGCTAATCCCGCGCGGCTGACGAACATATTACGCTTATTTTTTGGGGAGTGCCTTGCTTGACCCCGCACCCAGTTGGGATGTACCGGGTAGAGAATGTGGTTATTGCATGTAATTATTCCGAAAAAGAAAGGACCAGGACACTGGAGAGGATCCACCACCATACGTGAAGACGTACCCGGCACCAACACGAGTTACAACGGTATCGGCGAGGAACGCGCTCACGAAGAGAGACGTGGTCCGTTATTGGTTTGTGCTGAACGAAGCAGTTTAGGTTTATTGCTGTTACACCAATAATGTTGAAAAAAAGGCGAGGATCCCTGGTTTGAGTCCCATTCTAGAACACGGTTTTAATGTGCTAGGAAGTTTCAAATCAGTGCACACTCAAATGCGAAGTGAACTTTTGTTTTGGTGACTTAGAACCAACGTTTTTAAAAATGTGCCAGCCTCCTAAAGAAAGGGAGCCACGTAGGAAAAAAACGTTATGTATTAGAGGCAATGCAGTTCTTTTCCCTTCTCCAATCTTGATTGCTTTCTGGTCAAACTACACTACTGGCCATTACAATTGTTACAAGATGACGTGCTACAGACGCGAAATTTAACTGACAGGAAGAAGATGCTGTGCTATGCAAATTATTAGCTTTTCAGAGCATTCACACAAGGTTAGCGCCGGTGGCGACATCTACAACGTGTTGACATGGGGAAAGTTTCCAACCGATTTCTCATACACAAACAGCAGTTGACCGGCGTTGCCTGGTGAAACGTTGTCGCGATGCCTGGTGTAAGGATGAGAAATTCGTACCTTCATGTTTCCGACTTTGATAAAGGTCGGATTGTAGCCTATCGCGATTGCGGTTTATCGTATGGCGACATTGCTGCTCGCGTTGGTCGAGATCCAATGACTGTTAGCGGAATATGGAATCGGTGGGTTCAGGAGGGTAATATGGAACGCCGTGCTGGATCCCAACGGCCTCGTATCACTAGCAGTCGAGATGACAGGCATCTTATCCGCATGTCTATAACGGATCGTGTAGCCACGTCTCGATCCCTGAGTCAACAGATGGAGACGTTTGCAAGATAACAACCATCTGCACGAACAGTTCGACGACGTTTGCAGCAGCGTGGACTATCAGCTCGGAGACGATGGCTGCGGCTACCCTTGACGCTGCATCACAGACTGGAGCGCATGCGATGGTGTACTCAACGACGAACCTGGGTGCACGAATGGCATAACGTCTTTTTTTCGGATGAATCCAGGTTCAGTTTACAGCATCTTGCTGGCCGCATGTGTGTTTCGCGACTTCGCGGTAAACGCACATTTGGAAGCGTGTATTCGTCATCGCCATACTGGCGTATAACCCGGCGTGTTGGTATGGGGTGCCATTGATTACACGTCTCGGTCACCTCTTGGCCGCATTGACGGCACTTTGAACAGTGGACGTTACATTTCAGATGTGTTACGACTCGTGGCTCTACCCTTCATTCGATCCCTGCGAAACCCTACATTTCAGCAGGATAATGCACAACGGCATGTTGCAGGTCCTGTACGGGCCTCTCTGGATACAGAAAATGTTCGACTGGTGCCCTGCCCAGCACATTTTGCAGATCTCTCACCAATTGAAAACGTCTGGTCGATGGTGGCCGAGCAACTGGCTCGTCACAATACGCCAGTCGGGTATCGTGTTGAAGCTGCATGGGCAGCTGTACCTGCACACGCCATCCAAGCTCTGTTTGACTCAATGCCCAGGCGTATCAAGGCCGTTATTACGGCCAGAGGTGATTGCTCTTGGTTCTGATTTCTCAGGATCTATGCACCCAAATTGCGTGAAAATGTAATCACATGTCAGTTCTAGTATAATATATTTGTCCAATGAATACCCGTTTATCATCTGCATTTCTTCTTGGTGTAGCAATTTTAATGGCCAGTAGTGAATTCCTTACGTCAGCAAGACGAAATTTCATCATGTTGGTTAAAACACCTATCACAAACACTGGTTAAATTCTGTCACGGATGCATCGTCGTGATAGATTTCTGAATCTTCGCCATCGCTCCAAATAACTGCGATCTCGTGGACCACCGAGACTAATTTACGCTTCCTAACGCTTTCAGGGACTTCGCCTCTTTGGCATCTTCTCCAAAGCAGTTTTTTTCTCCGAACCAGTTTTCCTTTCCTCTTTGACGCGGCCCCTAGGTACAGTTTCTTAAAAGAGTTTCGAAGGCGGAGTCCGCCTGATTATTGGCTGGCGTATCTGAGAAGAAGCGAGCTTATTTCCGCCCGCTGTTGGCTCCTTAGCGTCTAACGTGGCGTGATTATCCCGCACACAAGGGCAGTGCAAAATCCTTTGACAGTGGATGTGCTCGTTTGAGAATGTTTCGCCAGCTCGGAGGAACTTATGTTCGTCGCAAACCGGCAACTGGCGTTGTCATCTTCCTTTCCGTTTGGACTAATAAGGTTTAGTATTTTCCATAGTGTATACTAACGTGCAAATGTAACCATTACGGTAGAGGGAAGTGTACAGAAGCTTGTACGGTTTTTCTTAATATATTCCTTTCTATGCTGCGCAGTTATAAATTGAGATACCTGAGCTGAACAGGAAACGAGTTTTTAACAACTTAGAGGCGCATATATTCAGTAGAAAATGGATGATTCCACGAATTCTTTGGACTCACTGAAGTCGTCATTTATATCTATATTTGCACTAATGTTCTATATGATTTGTAGAAGATGTATTACAGTTTCTGTTTTCTGCATGTGTAACGAAATGTGTACGGTCCGCTTCCTGCTTTATTTCAATAACGGACAAGCATAATACGCGCCTTCATTTGTTTGTTGTGTAACATTCAATTTCTTAACTTGCACTATTCATTAGTCACGACATTTCTTAATTTATGAGCTGCATCACAGGTAGAAGTCTAACACAGATAAATATAGTTCTCAACAAATATCACGTTTGTATAGAAGTTAGCGAGACACAATGAAACAGAAAAACTTTGATCTGATCTGAATGATTTAGACAGATACGAGCGACGTGATTACACACGACTAAAGACCAGCCATGCGTAGCCAACCTATAATAAAAACCAAAATAAAAGTTTATATGGGCCTCAATCCACCACAATTTTTCCGATTTTCCTCCTCTTTGATGGCTTGTGTGTCTGTTTCTCTACAAATATTCAAGCAGCTTCTCATTCATGCTAAACAGACACGATACTAGGTTATCGTTCTATCAGCGACGTATCGGCAGCAAAGGGCGCAAGTGTATTGGCGAACACTCTGATCGTAGCCTCTCAGAAAACACGTGACACATCTTGAGTCAGGCGTGTTACTGTGGTTTCTAAAATATTAGGCGTTTCTTTACATTATCCATTATGTGCAGTTTTTCTTCTTGTTAGGAACCAGATAAATCGCCATAGGCAAACATTCTGATTTGGAGTTGCGCCCAGATTTGTTCGCCTTTCACTCCCTGACGTTGCCATTTTCCATTTCCCTCCTTCTGTTCCGTCTTTCTCCCCTACATACCCCTTCCTGGCGCTTGCCCCACCCTCATCTTTTTTGCCTCCTCTACACGCGGCACGTAATTCTGAATTCCATTACGAGTTATTGCTGTTTCGGTTCGCGACAGTTGTAAACTCCAAGAAATTAAGAATCTTTCCGGCCAGTTGGACAGGCGCGTGCTGATACTATTTGCGTCTGGCAGCTACGGCACAAACGTTTCTTCTGCCGATTTTTCTGTCTTATTTGCTGCAGCGAATGGTAGTTCCAGTTAAATGGCTTCTGTCATGACGTAAATATGCAAGTAACTACAATGTTACTCTGATTTCACACTCCACCGTGTCTAATCGAAGGAAAATCATCTACTTTCTTTTCTTGAATTAACCGTTTCTTTAAGCATGGACTCACCCTTTCGGGGAATTTTTCTCAACAGACGACTAGAGCACAGGACTCTTGAGCGCACAAATTTTGTTCATGACCACATGAATTCTCTAGCATGCCTATAATCGTCTTACGTATTCAGGTTGAGCATCAACACACAGAACGACTCAAACAAGAGTAGCAGTTATTTGTAGATATCAAACAAATGTGTCACTGTGTTCCTTGAAGTTTTCCCGGCGGATCGAATATTCCATCACCTTTCGGGCGAGCATCCCCGATATTACTGATTATTGTTCCGATACTTCGGTTGACAACGTTTCAGCCATTTTCAACGTGAGACGGTATGTAAGATTTATTTTACACAATACTGTTGAATAACCGCCATGCGCGATTACTCAACTGTGTTGTATAACGTGATTTAAAAATGCTGCAAGCGACTCACCTTGAGAATGACTTAAAGGTTATCAGCCGAAATATCGGAGCAACAATTAATAATATCGCGGATGCTCGCTCGAAAGATGATGGAACTGTGTCATTGTTATCGATTTCGTGTCACATTCAGACGATCGCTGACGTTCACTTTAGTCTCGAATGAGTGACAAATTTCTTAGAGCAACTTTATAAAGCAGTAGCGGCTATGAATTTAACCGGAAGAGTGGTGAAACAGCACATACAGTCTCGCGAAGGAGAATGCAGGCACTTTCCGAATAACCGAAAGAAATTACTTTGATCTATGCACGAGACGGGCTGCCCAGTTCACCGCAGTTGCCGTGACTTGCTGCCCATCAGCCTATTCTGTACAACAATACTCGCTACATGGGTCACGTGCGTGTCAGCGAGGTTCGGAAGACAGTAGTAACACAATGCGGCTGTTGTACCGTTTGTTATGCATGCTCTGTTTCTGCTTCGGTGCTGTTAAAGAAAAAGAAGAGACACATCCCTCCATCGATGTGGAATGAAGTCTGTAGCACGTTCTCACCTTCCTTGTACATCTGTCGATCACTTTTTGTGATTATATAGCTTCATTACAAAGGTATTCAGTGACTAGCCTCTGACGGCAATCAAATCAAACTATAGTGTCATCGTAGGCGAGCCAGACACCAGGGATTACATTGTCAGAATCTGAGCTTTAATGGTTTGGAAGCCTATCGTAAACGATTTGGCTGGCTTCCAGGTGTCACTCAATGTGTACTGAAATCGCATATTCGTACAGAGTAGGTTGCTGTTTCTCTAAATCAACTTTAAAACTGTACACTTTAGCGTTATAACAAACGTCCTACGAGGCAAGAATGTCATTCAACTGCCACGGATATTTGATCATGCCACTTCTGCCGCACTGACGTCATAGAATTACTCCGTTTAATTTTTGGGTTCAGAAACGAAGGCTGCGTGTACCATTAGCAAATTTGTGGGCTGTGCAGTGCTTATTTCAATGAGCGCCACGCGTTTTTCTTAACACGCAATACGTCTTTAATTCATTATGTCTTTGTATGTCGTAGCTAGCTGAAGATAATGACATTTTCGTAAGTTGTGAACTGTTACGCAATATGTAATATTTCTTATTTTGTATTTTATTGTAATGTGGTACTCAAGCTATTATTAGCTGTGTGCTCTGTGTAACACCTCCGCGAATGCGGTTCGTTGTTTTCTTTTTTTCTCTCTTTATTAAAAAACTGGTGTAAGTGATGTTCATGCATTCGCCAGATAATGGTTTGGTGGCTATGGCATGATTAATAGTTTCTGATCGGTCCATTAATGAATCACTTAACAACACAATTTTTTCCTTTTTTGTCAACAAATTTTCTTGACTGTCATGTAACACGAATGTTTCTTTTTCAGGTAAGTTTAAAACGATCAGTCTGTCATTGGCGTCATGGACGAAAGCAAGGTAAGGCAAGCATGAAAAATGTAATAACCACACTAGGGTAGTTGTACTGCTTATTAATAAGAAGGAGTTCTAAGACGGCGATAATTGCGGACTTGCTAATATTAATGACTTTCACTCCACGGGATCTCTGAATTAGCATTATTGAGTATTGTGTAGCCGTTTCATTCCATCTTGTCTGCAACGCTACGACGTCTTTATAACAGGGCGACACCCCTTCAAGATCTAGAATAAATGTTTGTGTTCCATCAGCGAAGTGAGTGCTGTAGCGCCTTCCGATACCCCAACGAAGGAATTTCGATGTTCTTTGAAACTCTTTTGTCTTTAGTGTTCATTGATTACCACGACAAGATATTCCTCTGATCTTTTGTATTTGCCCATAGGAGGTAACGCCGAAATTCTACGAATTAAAGCAGAAACAGCAAAACTGTAAAGTCTTTCACAGAAGGATTTCACAGCGACTTTCTTTGTGTGTGTCTCGTGCTTTCATGTGCAAATCACGCACATAAGGAAAGTATCCTCACTGACGCATTTAGGATACGGTGCAACACTACTGTGAAACGTTGTATCCTTGTGTAGGCGCTGCGAGCAACCACTCTGTTGACGCTATCGTTCAGGTGATATACTGAGTATTTGCCGTCGTTCTTTCCATAGCGAGGAACAGTGGTTGCAAGTAGTAAAAGTTGAGGTTCCTTTCATTACAAGTCGTTGTATAGTGTCTGAACATTGGCTTATTATTAATGAGCATGTTTACAGGAACTCCGTGGAATTTTAAAACCATTTTATTTCTTTATGAAACTAAATTTCGACTATTGTCCACCAGGCCGTGTAATCGTTAACGTACACCTACTTACATAATCTCCGATGTACCACCACCTCTATTTATTTGCAGTTCAGGCAGAACTCGTCGCTTTTAATCCATAATTAAGGTCCTAGCGAGCCCAACGCTTAACAATTTTTAACAACACAAAACGGGGAGTGGGGAAAACACATTTCCTATCACTGAATTTATTCCATGACACAACATCGCTTTCTGGCAAAAATAATTACTTTATTATGAATTCAAATTTCAGCCACACTCTATGCCAAATCAGCCTTGGTATTGCTTGTAATTAAAATTTGAATGGAGACAACGATTAGAGAGGAAACAATAGAATAAATCTGTTTTCATATTTATATTTAAAAACGAGACCGAGAACCAGAGATTAAACATACTTAAAAAAAAAGAATCAAGATCATTAAATTTCTGTGTTTAGTATAGAAAAAGACTAACAATATACACACAAGTAATAAGGTAGTGGCAACCGGTTCCAACAGGAAGTTAATACTTTGGGACAGTAAGGAGCGAGTGTAAAATCGACTAAATTCAAACTTTTCTGAAACTATACATTAAATGAAAAAATAGGCTCTTCGTACCATATTACTTGATTTTTTTCTGCGAGATTTGGACACAGTAAGACGCGCGTTCTTGTCACACGCAAAACAGACTCCAGAATTTCGTAATATTGCATTCTTAGAACTTAAGGCACTCGTTATTAGAACAGATGTTTATAACAGTTGACTTTCAGGTCTGTGTGTTATTTACTGACAAGACTTCTTATCAGAGTAAAGTAATTTCAAGCAGCAAGACCTGGTGCATGTGAAAATATGGGTATCTTTACGCAACTGCAACGACATACCAACAAGCGAGATCTGCAGAAGAGAGTAGGATTTCATTATACATGATCATCTCTTTGAACTTTTTCCTTTGATTAATGTGCTCTGTCCAGAAAATTACGTTGTATTTGTATTTGTTACCAGAATGGTTGGCAAATACGTCACGGAAAGAGGACAGTCACGGTCTATGTATGCCTGCTCGCCTTGAGACTGGACATCTAGTTAATGTTTATATCCACAGTCCTTGCAATGACAGGAAATGGACGACCAACCGTAAGTCGACTCTGTCGACCGCCCTTGAGATTCCGTAACGTGGTGACCAAGATGTATCGCCTGATGTTTAGGACCCCAACAGATCTGCGTAGTGTGTTGATGGGCAACATTGTTGGAACTGCAGTAATTATTTGTGGCAATGTGTGTTAGACGGTCTTTAAGAGACATCTCTTCATCTCCACTTTTAATCCCAACCATTGCAGAGCAACTTTTTATTTTATTCGTTTATGCATTTATTTTATCTGACAAGTTTACGGTCTTCTGGTCCTCTCTTACGTGTACCAAGATTTCCTTAGTAATTAGTATCAGCATTCGCGCTATCGACAGGGCATTAAATTGTGATATCTCTAAACTACCATTGCAATATATCAAGTACATGAGCAACACATACTTCTACTACACTACTACTACTGCTGTTTACTCCTATTTACTACCACCACCACAACCACCAAAACCACTACCACCACCACAAACAATGACGATAACATGTAGTGAATATATGATGCTTCGCTGTTATCAGTCAATTTAACACTACCTTAAGTAATCTCCTCATTTTTTTTTAAATTTGAGTAACGACCTCTTCACACAAATGTGTTGCAGCAGGATGGACTGAGTCAAAACCGGCAAAGAAATTGAGTGCTCTGGGGAAGAGCGAGAAATAATACAGTAATAGAGTAAGGTCAACAGATCAGATGGAGGAAAAATGCGGAAATGGATATGGCTGCGAGAAACACGTATAGAATTGCCACTATGACAGGAATGCTGGTTCACTTCAGAAGTCTTACAGCTGAACTGGAGAAAAAGACAGAAAAAACTGTTTCGCATAGGTGTAGCCAGGTTGTAAGGTTGCAGTTAGTATTAGATGCTGTATTTCAATCGTCGAATGTTGACAGGTGTTTTATATCCGAGATTAGTCGCTTCTAGCAAATATTTAACGGTACCTTAACTAATACAAATAGACCTTCAAGAGGAACATGGATTACTATTATGTTTTGCTGATAATTATTTTTGCAGTATCATCAATAATGGGTCAAGATATAAAGCAGTAGCCACTGTTTCCAAACTTTACCGATGGATTACGAACCCAGCAAATGGTGATACTGTGTCTTAACACACAAAGAAAGCCACGCAGTGCTAATCACGGATTTTAGTCGAGGCACCTCTTTGAAGCCGGAGTACAGCAAGGCAGGCTATTCCCTTGGAATTTCATCCCCAGCCCTCACCCCCGCGCCGCTGCATGGCATCCCTGGCCGCCACCTGCTGTTGTCGGAAGGAACATATCGGTATTTTGCCGACTTCCGCGCAGGAGCTGACTGGAAGCTTTATCGACTGTTTCGTCGGCGGCTACACGGACGCCTAACACAGTTACTGAGGCTCACGCCTGCCCCGCGCTACAACCGAGCTGTGGCGACGCACGAGTAAATACGATTGCCCTCTAGATTCGACGAACACGTTCACGCCGGTCTGCACCTCACACGTTTACCAAAGTATACACTGATCCTCCGTATTCCTCGTCTTTGTGCTTACGTAGTTTGTGCTGATAAACATGTGTTCGCTTATAAGAAAATCATGGTAAAAATAGTGTCTCATAGCTGGGGCACTAACGTGGCTCACACAAAATTAACATTACAATAGTAGGAATGTCAGAAAAAAGTGAGTGTACTTATAACAGACAAGAAGTACTTATGAATAAACTAGGCGAACTGGAAAGAGTGGCAGCAAAGCCTTGTTTAGCCAGAAAAATAGATGTAATTATAGATACACACTATTACACTACTGGCCATTAAAATACTACTGGCCATTAAAATTGCTACACCAAGAAGAAATGCAGATGATAAACGGGTATTGATTGGACAAATATATTATACTAGAACTGACATGTGATTACATTTACACGCAATTTGGGTGCATAGATCCTGAGAAAAAAATGGCTCTGAGCACTATGGGACTCAACTTTTGAGGTCATTAGTCCCCTAGAACTTAGAACTAGTTAAACCTAACTAACCTAAGGACATCACACACATCCATGCCCGAGGCAGGATTCGAACCATTTGAACCGTAGCGGTCTCGCGGTTCCAGACTGCAGCGCCTAGAACCGCACGGCCACTTCGACCGGCAGATCCTGAGAAATCACTACCCAGAACAAACACCTCTGGCCGCAATAACGGCCTTGATACGCCTGGACATTGAGTCAAACAGAGCTTCGATAGCGTGTACAGGTACACCTGCCCATGCAGCTTCAACACGATACCACAGTTCATCATGAGTAGTGACTGGCGTATTGTGACGATCCTGTTGCTCTGCCACCATTGACCAGAGGTTGCAATTGTTGAGACATCTAGAGAATGTGCTGGCCAGGGCAGCAGTCGAACATTCTCTGTATCTAGAAAGGCCCGTACAGGACCTGCAACATGCGGTCGTGCATTATCCTGCTGAAATGTAGTGTTTCGCGGGGATCGAATGAAGGGTAGAGCCACGGGTCGTGAAATGTAACGTCCACTGTTCAAAGTGCCGTCAATGCGATCAAGAGGTGACAGAGACGTGTAGCCAATGGCCCCCCATAACATCACGCCGGGTGATACGCTAGGATGGCGATGACGAATACACGCTTCCATTGTGCGTTCACCGCGATGTCGCCAAACACGGATGCGATCATCATGCTGCTGCAAACAGAACCTGGATTCATCCGAAAAAAATGACGTTTTGCCATTCGTGCACCCAGGTTCGTAGTTGAATATATCATCGCAGGCGCTACTGTCTCGGTAACCGTAGCCGTGGTCTCCGAGCTGATAGTCCATGCTGCTACAAATGTTGTCGAACTGTTCGTGCAGATGGTTGTTGTCTTGCAAACGTCCCCATCTCTTGACTCAGGGATCGAGACGTGGCTGCACGATCCGTTACAGCCATGCGGATAAGATGTCTGTCATCTCGACTGCTAGTGATCCGAGGCCGTTGGGATCCAGCACGGCGTTCCGTATTACCCTCCTGAACCCACCGATTCCATATTCTGATAACAGTCATTGGATCTCGACCAACGCGAGCAGCAATATCGCGATACGATAAACCGCAATCGCGATAGGCTACAATCCGACTTTGATAAAAGTCCGAAACGTGATGGTACGCATTTCTCCTCGTTACACGAGGCATCACAACAACGTTTCACCAGGCAACGCCGGTCAAATGCTGTTTGTGTATGAGAAATCGGTTGGAAACTTTCCTCATGTCAGCACGTTGTAGGTGTCGCCATCGGCGCCAACCTTGTGTGAATGCTCTGAAAAGCTGATCATTTGCATATCACAGCATCTTCTTCCTGTCGGTTAAATTTCGCGTCTGTAGCAATTTTAATGGCCAGTAGTGTAGGAATGTCAGAAAAAAAGTGAATGTACTCATAACAAAACAAGAAGTACTTATTAATAAACAAGGAGAGGTGGAAAGAGTGGCAGCAAGGCATGGTTTAGCCAGAAAAATAGAGGTAATTATAGATACACAATATTCTTTCTATGCATGGAGCATTTTCACATGCTTTGCACCTAGAGAGAGCTAAATGTCGTCAGTACATCCTTTCTTTTTTAATATTCCTTGGGTTTTAGCTTAAGACATATGGACGGATCTGACGGATGCTGATGTTCTACACAGTCAAGACTTCATTGGATCCACATGGCAGATTCACCCAACTGGACCCCTTGCGAAATGCCGGACAGGATCCACATCGTCTTTGTTGTGGAGGGACGGGCGGCATATGGCACTTGGTTCGACAAAGCCTGGCCCACTTTCTCCGAGTAACACTGCCGAATATTGTACCATAGGTCGTCCTACTTTTCACGCACGATACCTACCACCGTCGTACGAAAGCCAAAGACGTCGCTTGGATCAAAGGACACGCAATTCATTACCTATTTCGGAATGATGCCAAAGACGACTTGGACTTCTGGAATTACTTGTAACAAAGGCATACCAAAATTGTCCGCAACCCAAAGCATCAGCAGTTCCCTAGACAGTGCTTTCCACGAACCTCGGTGCAGCTCGAACTTTCCGGGTAGGAGACGACACCCCTAGACGAACTGAATTCTTCCATCCTGCAGAACCACACTCTGTGGAACCAATACATCTTCCCATGAAGACGCACCTGATGGTTCCAGCGACGGATACGCGACGCGGCAGGGATCGCTAAGCGCGCTAGCTTCTCTGCCCCACTGGAGAAACTTTCATTGTTTGCTTCTTATTCTTTCCTATTCATTATCAACTTACTTAGGTTGTATCCGTTGAAAACAAAAATCTTCTTTCTCTGTATTTTCAATAGGCTTTACCCTTCCTTCGTTCCCGAAGTCAGTCTCGGCAGTTGGGGTTTGGGGGGCCACTGTGGCCAGGCCTCGAGATCGGAGCCCTGCCACCTCTGTTCGTTCCGGAGTGCACGCCCGATTTTTTCCCCATACTTCCCTAAACCGACGTTTTACTCGAGCCTAATGAGCACATCACCAAAAGAATGAGAAACTCTCCTCTTCGCCCTTCCTCCCAGCATTCCATCCGACTACAAGATATTTTTCGATATGCTAGTTATAGAACGCTGTCAAAACCTACATACCTATGGTCCAGTCCATACCAGCGAAGTCATTTAGTGGGCGATGAGAGTTCATGCTGTGAAGTGCTTGCTCTTTGGGTATATGCCTAGACCATAAATCCAAAGGTGCGGTATCCGATCCGCTGTCGTTCCAAGTTTTTTTTGTTTCGCGCTTACCGCTTCTTTCTCGAGTTAATTTTAATGCGAAAAGTGTTGAGTTGTATCCTAGATCGGAGCTCACGCTAAACTCTAGATGCCCCTGCAACTGCCTGATAGGTCACTTCAATAATCGTAGAAAGTAAATGCGTGCCACCTCAAACAAGATCATCCCTAGTAAAGTACTGCAGTGTTCAAACGAGCACGCCGTCTGAAGAGAGCTTCGCCTTAAGAGAATTATTGTCAGCAGATTTTAAAGCTTAGGCCGCAGATATTTTTACACTATTTACATGTCACAGATAAGAATAATTTCGAGTTAGAGATAGTGTTTGTACGTTCTTCAATATTGAGCCATTATTCGTGAAACATGCGCAAAGCTATCTCAGAATCAGGGTGCACTGTGGGTGATACACACTGACGGAAATAAAAATTGCAGCACCAAGAAGAAGTTGTGGGATTTGAACCAAAGTTGGTAGGCATGTTTCTACATCTGAAACATGATGTCTATTCAAATTTCTCGCCAGTCGCGTAAGTTTGGCACTAGTAACGCCACTATGAAGATTCGAATCAGGCTTTCTTTAAATACTCTCTGTAACGGTCGAGAGCTTTAGTTACCTTTGAAATTGTACGTGGTGCTTGATGTAATGGAGATTGCCTTTAAGGCGACAAAGACGCCATTATGAACACCTCACTCAGTTTGGACAAATGTAATGTATTGCGAATACACAGAAAGAAGGATCCTTTATTGTATGATTATATGATAGTGGAACAAACACTGGTAGCAGTTACTTCTGTAAAATATCTGGGAGTATACGTGCGGAACGATTTGAAGTGGAATGATCATATAAAATTAATTGTAGGTAAGGCGGGTACCAGGTTGAGATTCATTGGGAGAGTGCTTAGAAAATGTAGTCCATCAACAAAGGAGGTGGCTTACAAAACACTCGTTCGACCTATACTTGAGTATTGCTCATCGGTGTGGGATCCGTACCAGATCGGTCTGACGGAGGAGATAGAGAAGATCCAAAGAAGAGCGGCGCGTTTCGTCACAGGGTTATTTGGTAACCGTGATAGCGTTACGGAGATGTTTAATAAACTCAAGTGGCAGACTCTGCAAGAGAGGCGCTCTGCATCGCGGTGTAGCTTGCTCACCAGGTTTCGAGAGGGTGCGTTTCTGGATGAGGTATCGAATATATTGCTTCCCCCTACTTATACCTCCCGAGGAGATCACGAATGTAAAATTAGAGAGATTAGAGCGCGCACGGAGGCTTTCAGACAGTCGTTCTTCCCGCGAACCATACGCGACTGGAACAGGAAAGGGAGGTAATGACAGTGGCACGTAAAGTGCCCTCCGCCACACACCGTTGGGTGGCTTGCGGAGTATAAATGTAGATGTAGATGTAGATGTAGGCGTGTAATAAGCCACGCTTGCATTTCTTTTACTCCAAACTACCGACATATTCGACTTCAGTTGTGCCAAGCGAGAGCTCATTGGAGAGCAAGGTGTTTTCTGTTGATAGCTGGTTCTGCCTCGGTGCCAGTGATGGCTGGTGGTGAGGAGGAGGTCAGTTGAGGGCCTGTAGCCAACGTGTCTGTGTGCTAGACTCGTTGGATCTACATCTCGATTTATGATGTGGAGTGCAATTTCATACAGTGGCAGGAACACTCTCATAATCATCCTACACACCCAGACTGCAAATTGTACGTTAGATTGATGATTCGACCTGTCGTGCTACGACACATGAACAGCATTCCAGGGGGTGTTTTCCAACAGGATAACCTTCGCCCACATACCTGTGTTGTAACCCAACATGCTCTACAATGGTGTCGACATGCTATTTTTCACCTCTCGGTCACCGAACCTGTCCCCAGTTGTGCACATACGGGACGTAATCGGACGACGACTTCAGCGTCATCCACAACCAGCACTGACCGTCCCTATATTGACCTTCCAAGTGCAACAGGCATGGAATTCCATCCCACAAACTGAAATCCGCCTCCTGCACATCACAATGCATGCACGTTTGCATGTTTTCATTCAACATTCTGGCGGTCACGCCAGTTATTAATGTACCAGACTTCCACATTTGCTATGGCGTATATCGCGCTTGCACTAACTTGTGATCTTCCAGTTTTAATCACTTACATATGCTACCTAGACAAATGTATTGCCCGAAGTTTCATTACTCTACATTAAATACTTTTTGGCGCAGTGATTTTTTCCTTCAGGGTAGTACTTTCCATTATACACACATAAAAAAAGTTTTGCATCACCCCGGTTCCTAGAACTCCTGAAGATAGATGTTGACTGTGGAAATTGTATCACAAACACAGTCCCTTTGGCTGTTCAGAGATGTCTCTAAAGCCGCCCAAAGATGTAAAAAACAATGCATGAGCAGCGCCTATTACAGGGACGCGGTCCGACAGCCGATCAGTGCCAGTCATTCCACCAGGAAGGAGATACACGGCTCGTGTTGTCTGTAGTTCAACCATGCCTAGACGGTCATTGCCGCGGTTCGATCGCGTCCGCATTGTTACTTTGTGGCAGGAAGGGCTCTCAACAAGGGAAGTGGTGAACCGAAGTGATGTTCGGACGTGGAGGAGGTACAGAGAGACTGGAACTGTTGATGACATGCCTCGCTCACGCCGCCCTAGGGCTGCTACTGCAGTGGATGACCGCTACCTACGGATTATGGCTCGGAGGAACCTTGACAGCAACGTCACCATGTTGAATAATGCTTTTCGTGCAGCCACAAGACGTCGTGTTACGACTCAAACAGTGCGCAGTAGGCTGCATGTTGCGCAAATACATTCCCGACATCCACGGCGAGGTCCATCTTTGCAACCACGACACCATGCCGCGCGGTACAGATAGGCCCAACAACATGCCGAATGGACCGCTCAGTATTGACATCACGTTCCCTCACCGGTGAAGGTCGCTTATGCTTTCAACCAGACAATCGTCGGAGACGTGTTTGGAGGCAACCCGGTCAGGCTGAACGCCTTAGACACACTGTCCAGCGAGTGCAGCGATGTGGAGGTTCGTTGCTGTTATGGGGCGGCATTATGTGAGCCCGACGTACGCCGCTGGTGGTCATGGAGGATGCCGTAACGGCTTACGATACGTGAATTCCATTCTCCGAGCGACAGTGCAACCATACCGGCAGCATATTGGGAAGGCATTCGTCTTCATGGACGACAATTGGCGCCCCCATCGTGCACATCTCGTGAATGACTTCCTACAGGATAACCACATCGCTCGGCTAGAGTGGCCAGCATGTTCTCCAGACATGAACCCTATCGAACATGCCTGCAGTAGATTGAAAAGGGCTATTTATGGACGTCGTGATCCACCAACCACTCTGAGGGATCTATGCCGAATCGCCGTTGAGGAGTAGGACAATCTGGAGCAACAGTGCCTTGATGAACTTGTCGATAGTATGCCACGACGAATACAGGAATGCGTCAATGCAGAAGGACGTGCTACTGGGTATTAGGGGTACCCGTGTTTATAGCAGTCTGGACCATCACCTCTGAAGCTCTCGCTGTATGGTAGTACAACATGCAGTGTGTGGTTTTCATGAGCAATAAAAAGGGCGGAAATGATGTTTATATTGATGTCTATTCCAAGTTTCTCTACTGGTTCCGGAACTCTGGGAAGCGAGGTGATGCAAGAATTTTTTTGATGTGTGTATTAACCTGTACTAAAAGCATCGATAAAATTGAAATATCTGCTCATCTGTTTAACTTATCACTTAGCGACTGGAAAAGAAAATACTTTTAGATTATTGTCTGCGTGACTACTAACGCAGATTCTATGATTTATTAGTCTTTAAAAATAAATTGTTACATAGTTGTGTGCATTACCCGGCCTGTGCCCACTATGAGTTGTCCTTTTTGGAAAGGGAGAAACTTTGTCCTGTGGCTAAACAGAATTCGTTCTTGTTGCGCCACATAGTATTTGTACATTTTTAATGCACAAATACGTGAAAATTAAATCAGTGTTTGGAACCTAGCGAATTGTTGCAATGATAAAAATGGACTGTCTTTTAGAAAAGCAACAATTCTGAATTTTTTCCCAGTGGTTAGAATAAAATATTTATTAAGGCTACTACCGTATCCTTTCCCTGCTCATCATTGGAGCTTGTTTTTCAATGACTAAACACGGATTGCGCCACGCATGACTCTTAAATGTCGTAGAGAGCAAGCGCATGTATACTATAAAGGAAACTGAAACACAAACTTTTTAATTTTTTTATTAAATAAAATCAACCACCAGTTCACTTTATGAATGTGACTCCCATAGTATAAATATACTCGAATTCTCGTCTAGATTTTCAGCAAGAGACTCGGAATTCGTTCCACGAAATCGCTGCTTTGCAGAAGGAAGAGCCTCTCTCAGTATGGCGAGTATAGCAGTATTGATGCAACACGCTGGTCACGAGAATTCACTTTCCTTGCATAACGCGATGCCGACAGGGTGCGCCGTGAACGGACGCAATCGGAAATTCCATTCTGTGGGGCGCACTCGATAGTAGCCGGAAGACGAGTTTCCGCGAACGGGCGCCTGCCGGAATTCCAGATGCACACTTCTGCGTGAGCACACACATGCCTCTCTTGCGCTGTCTGCGTCTCCCTTCTCCATTGGTAAACGGTAGTGTGCTGCTGCTGCTTAACCTGCTGCTGTGATTTTCTAGTAGGGCACACAACGTGCACCTCATTGTCATAGCCGATTTCCTGCTCAATCTTCGCGTGTTCTCGAAAGAAGCCGTACACGGTCTGTGCACGAGAGACAATGTTTTCTGCGAATTACTGAACCACATTGGCAACTAGATCCAAACCGCTAAACCGCCGGTTCTTTAAGGAATCAAACTCTCATTATAAAACAGTCTCAAATGCAAGAAAATTTTACAAGCGAGTTAAGTGTTATATATATTACGTTAAGCACCTAGGCAAGAAAACATGTAGAAAAGGTTTGACATTATGGATGAAGTTTATTGGAAGTATCCAACTGTTATGATTACGAAACAATGGGTGAATATAGTCTGGATGATTGTGTTCCATTTTAATCCAATGCAAGTTTTTGACGGATCTCGATGTTTGTGACATTATATCTTCTGAACCTTATGTCATCCAGTGATATACTCTGAAGAATCAAACAAAATGGTACAGCTGCCTAATATCGTGTAGGTCCCCACAGGCACGCTGAAGTCCCGCATCACGACGTGGCATGGGTTCGACTAATGTCTGAAGTAGTGCTGGAGGGAACTGACACCAAGAATCCTCAATGGCTGTCCATAAATCCGTAAGAGTTCTAGGGGTAGAGATCTCTCCTGTCCAGCACTTTGCAAGGAATTCCGGATATGCTAAATAATGGTCATGTCTGGGGAGTTTGGTGGCCGGTGTAACTGTTTGAACTCAGAAGAGTGTTCCTGGAGCCACCCTGTAGCAATTCTGTACATGTGGAGTGTCGTATCGTCCTTCTGAAATTGTCCAAGTCCGTCTGAATGCACAGTGGACATGAATGGATGCAGGTGATCAGACAGAATGCTTACGTACGTGTCACCTGTCAGAGTCGTATGTAGACATATCAGGGATCCCATATCACTCCAACTGCACACGCCCCACACCATTACAAATCCTCCATCAGCTTGAACAGTCATCCGCAGACATGCAGGGTTCATTGATTCAAGAGGCTGTCACCATACCCGTACACGTCCATCCGCTCGATACAATTTGAAACGAGACTCGTCTGACCAGGCAACATGTTTTCAGTCGTCAACAATCTAGTGTCGGTGCTGACGGGCCCAGGCGAGGCGTAATGCTTTGTGTCGTGCAGTCATCAAAGGTACACGAGTAGACCTTCGGCTCCGAGAGCCCATATCGATGATGTTTCGTTGAATGGTTCGCAAGCTGACACTTGTTGATGGCCCAGCATTGGAATCTGCAGCAGTTTGCGGAAGGGTTGCATTTATGTCACGTTGAACGGTTCTCTCCAGTCGCCGTTGGTCCCGCACTTGCAGGATGTTTTCCGACCGCGGTAATGTCGGAGATCTGATGTTTTACCGAATTCCTGATATTCACCGTACACTCGTGGAATGGTCGTACGGGAAAATCCCCACTTCATTGCTACTTCAGAGACGCTGTGTCCCATCGCACGTGTGCCGACTATAACACAACGTTCAAACTCACTTACATCTTGATAACCTGCCATTGTAGCAGTAGCAGAAAAGGTAAAGGCACCAGAGAGGCAATTCTGACGTTTCTGTTGATAATGGAAGCAAAACTAAAGAGAAATGCAGACATGTTCATAGGATTTGTGGACTTGGAAAAAGCGTTCGATAGTGTCAAATGGTGTAAGATGTTCGAAATTCTGAGGAAAGTAGGGGTAAGACAGGGATATAGCGATGTATTCTTCCGTTCCCTACTGCTCAATCTTTACATTGAAGAACAGTGATGGAAATAAATGAAAGGATCAGGAGTGGGATTAAAATTCAAGGTGAAAGGATGTCAATGATACCATCGGTGATGACATTGCTATCCTGAGTGAATGTGAAGAAGAATTACGTGATGGTGAGTGGAATGAACAGACTGATGAGTACGGAATATGGACTAAGAGTAAATCGAATAACGACGAAAGTAATGAGAGGTAGCAGAAATGAGAACAGTGAGAAACTTAAAATCAGTATTGATGGTCACGAAGTAGATGAAGTAAAGGAACTCCACTACCTAGGCAGCAAAATAACCAACGACGGACGGTACAAAAAGGACATCAAAAGCAGACTAACACTGGCAGAAAAGGTATTCCTGGCCAAGAGAAATCTACTAGTACCAAACATTGGCCTTAATTTGAGGAAGAAATTTCTGAGAACGCACACGTTTGGAGCACAGAATTGTATGGCAATGAAACGTGGACTGTGGAAAAACCGGAACAGAAGAGAATCGAAGCATTTGAAATGTGGTGTTACAGATGAATGTCGAAAATTAGGTGGACTGATAAGGAAAGGAATGAGGAGGTTCTGCGAAGAATGGGAGAGGAAAGGAATATGTGGATAGCACTGACAAGGAGGAGGAACAGGATGATAGCATATGTGTTAAGACATCAGGGGATGTTTCCAAAATAAAATTTTCACTCTGCAGCGGAGTCTGATTTGAAACTTCCTCGCTTTCAGATCAGCGCACACTCCGCTGCATAGTGAAAATTTCATTCTGGAAACATCCCCCAGGATGTGGCTAAGCCATGTCTCCGCAATATGCTTTCTTCCAGTAGGGATAGTCCTGCAAGTTTCTCAGGAGAACTTCTGTGAACTTTGGAAGGTAGGAGACAAGGCACTGGTGCTTGGGTAGTTCAGTTGGTAGAGCACTTGTCCGCGGAAGCAAACGCCCCGAGTTCAAGTCTCAGTCCGGCACAAAGTGTTAATCTGCCAGGAAGTTTCAACATCAGGGGATGACTTCCACGGTACAAGAGGAGGCTATAGATGGAAAAAACTGTAGAATCAGGCAGAGGCTGGCATATATCCAGAAAATAATTGACGACGTAAGTTGCAAGTGCTAGTCTGAGGTGAAGAGGTTGGCACAGGAGAGGAATTCGTGGCGGGCAGTCAGAAGACTGATGATTCAACAAAACAAAAAAAAAAAAGGAAAGAAACACTTCTAATGTAAGATTCTACCTCTTAGTTAGTAGATTAGTAGATACCTCTTAATGAGTAGATTACGACTGGATTTTAAATTTTGAAACTCGGTCAGTAATTACGCGAAACATTGAAAATAACTTGTTGTTCCTCTT
Organism: Schistocerca americana; assembly: GCF_021461395.2. Classification (NCBI taxonomy): domain Eukaryota; kingdom Metazoa; phylum Arthropoda; class Insecta; order Orthoptera; family Acrididae; genus Schistocerca; species Schistocerca americana. Next base: position 237,076,893 of record NC_060123.1, on the reverse strand, counting down.
GGAAGGCTTAAGATAGGAAACATGCGGCTGATACTGGGTTCCGTTATAGTCTGTTGGTAACACAAATTAAATTTCACTGACTAGTTTGCTTTACAGGATCATGTCCTTTGACTGGTTGTAGATAGCGTATCAGTAAACTGGAAGTAATGTATGTTAGTCATTAAACTGCAAGAGCTAATTTTAAAATGTATTAATATTGCAGCAATATTTTACACTCTTCAAATAATTAACTGTAATACACACGTGCAATTAATTGGCCTGTCTGTTTCCGTTGACTGTGATCGATGTTTCTACTGCTGGTAATTAGCAGTCGTTAAATCATTAATGTGGGTCTGTAGCACCGCCAGGTAGCTCCAATCACCTCTCGTAATGGCAGTTTATTGGAGCAAAACTTTTTCTACATTCTGACTGAGACTGTCTGAACTGTTTGTCAGCAGTCAAAATCCTTTTTCGTGTCTGCTACTAGTTTTCATGACGTCTTCGACAGCCTGTCAGTATCTTTTGAGCTTCTCAGTGACGGACTTCTACTTTTCTTCCGTGTGAAATGTAATTCCCTGCAGCAGACCGTTTCTCTCAGAATACTGATAGTTCGAAAATAATATTTGAATTCCTAATGTAGCGAAATGAAATTTCCTTGTCTGTACTTGTATACAACGATTCACGATATAAATTGATAGTCAATTTCTGTGTAAGGGTAGCATCTGAAACAATCTATCTGGAATCCATCTGAATTTGGTTCCTTCCATCTCTTTCCAACAAATCCTTCGTCATTTTCTTATTTTCCCAGGGAATTTACGATCAAGGTTGTACGTTTCGACATCACATAAAAAATAGTTTATTCAAACAACGCCTAGAATAACTATAGTATAGTAGTTCGTCCCTCGGAATAAAGATGTGGTCTAACACAGTTTCATAGCAACGCAATTTCCTGAATATAAGGTCTTTTTCACTACCATTAGTCTCCAAACTCATGTTACAAGGGGTTGAATTAAAACTTCGTTCAGCTGTCTTGATCAAACCTATTTATTTATAGGTTACGTCTATTTCAATTAAAACTATTCCGTCCACACTCGCGATATTTTTAGTCTCTAGTTACTGTCCAATGCGCCTCGGAGTAATTATACATAAAAATATTTTGTGTGAAGACAGAATATTGTTAATCAATATACCCTTAATCCAGAAGTTACATCATGGACAGCCCACGTCTTATCTCTGTTAATAACTATTTATGTTTTACTTTCCAACTGCTTATCTGGGTGATAACGTGCTCACCTCTCATGCAAAATGACCCGAGTTCAATTCCCATCCGGGTTGGAGATATTCTCCGCTCGTGGACTGGCTGTTGTGTTGTGTCGTCCTCATCATCATTTGATCCTCATCACCGCCGCGAAAGTTGCCCAATGTGGCGTCGACTGAAATAAGACTTGCACTTGGCTGCTGAACTTCCCCGGACAGGAGCCTCCCGGCCAACGATACCATACGCGCATTTGAATTTTTATGTTTTACTGAATGTTACGTTTTCCAAAATAAATTAGTTTATTTTTACATTTGTTAACGGACGATACATGTGCATTGGCAAACAAGATTATTGCGCCCTTGTTATCTCTTTCTCCCCCTCTCCCCCGTCCCCTCTCCCCACCTACACCCTAAAAATGATGGAATACAAAATAATTTTTATGAAGCTGTTTTGAGTATATTAGTGCAGTGATCTATTTCACAGTTGCTTGGAACAGTAGTGGAAGCTATTGAGGCATTTACATCTGGCACTCTGAAACAACACAGCCAAGTAATTTGGTCCCTCTCAGGTACTTTTCAAGAAGGGCTAATATTAACGATGAAAGCCTTCCACTACTGTCTGCTTTGATCTGTGAGTTTATAAGAGACTGTGGCCTCAGTTTTTATGCCATGAAACGTTACCCCTTTATATATAATCTAACTCATACGTGAGTAAACGAAGTGTGAATAACATTATTTTAAACATCGCATGGCAAGAACTTCCGCAAAGAGCATCGGAAAGACTAAAAGGGGCTTTAATAAGAGTTAACCAGGATAAAGTTGAAATTATCATCCTTACAACATACCTAATGCAGCTACTCGCTAAACATCTCACAGATGCAATTCGTGCTATGCATATGCTTTTTCACTCTGTATTCTACAATGTCTAATAAATTGAAAAGACAAACTTACATGTATAGTTGAAACCTTATTTATTAAAGCCCTCATCACTGCTTAAGGTGACGTATTCCTTGTCCGCTTTAAGTGCAATTAAAGTGAAAGTGGTACATTTGAAGACGTAGTTTGTAAGTCAACATATGCGGAAGCATGGTATGCTTGGGTACGTTAATATGAACACTGACCAAGGAGAACTAAAATAAGAATCCCAGATTGTTTCCATATTTTTTGTGCTGCTCACTAATTAAAAATACAATATTACATATTTTGTATACAAATTCAGTTCAACGGACCATGTGTCTTTGCATTACCATCCATAAACAAGAGACAAAAGAAAATTACCACGTATTAGTATTATCGTCCAAAATAATATTTGATGAATGCAGGAGCAATTGAAACATTGGGTGATTAAAAGACAGTTGGTTATTGATCCTACATTTTTTGAAAAATTAGAGGACGAACAAAGACATTACATTTACGACGTTAACCTCGACTGCCAAAATACATCGCGGAGAGAAATCTCTTGCTGTATAATCTGAAAATCGAGTAATGTATGATCACGTAAATCCAACGCAGGCATGCGAGCCAGTAACCATCTTACCTTAATCCAAAGCGAAGTTGGTTGAATGTGTCCAATTGACTACCACGATCTAGACTAAGCATGTCGACATCACAGCGGCAAGTGGAAGACAAGAGCGGAGACGGATGAGTACCGAGTACCCCCTTATCTCCGGCAATTACTCGTATCTCTTGCTAACTGATTTTGGCCCCAAGCTTGCCTACTGGCTCAGTCCCGTCATAGCTCGTACGACCTAGTGAGACATAACCCACGGTTTTCACCAAACACATAGACCGTTCACAAAGAGGCTGTGGAATGTTATTTAGGGCTACCTGAGATGCCACGCTGTACTATTGGCTGCCATGCTTTGTGTAAACGTTCTTCGGTCCAGGGACAACGTATATAAAGTGTCCATGCGCAATACTTACAGGCTCTTGCGACTTACTCATCTCCTCTCTTACCAAATCAACAACTGCAAATCCGCCATTTTTCTCTACCCTGGTCTCGAAAAAGCGTATGACCGTCTGTGACATCCCAGCCTCTTCTTTCAAGCTCCAGACCTATGCACTTCCCATAATTATTGCATCCTTTCCCTCAAGCCGCCCGTCTATGTCACCATCAATGATACCACTCCCTTGTCTTCCATCCCCCTCCAGGTGTTAGGCAAGATTCTCTCCTCTCTTCCTTCCTGAATGTCCTCTACACTTCCAATATGCCAAAGCCCTCTCCTCGTTTCCGTCTCCTCCACTATACCGATGACCCGCCTTCTACGCGCTCTACCCTATCTTCCAGAAATCCCGACGATTCCTCGAGCTCCATCCCAATCAGTTCACCTCCTGATCAACCAGTGCCAAAACCCAGGCAATAAGTATAGGCCGAACCACCCGCAGTTTCCGCCCCCACAACTTTTACGTTAACATTTACCACCATTTTATTCAGTTCTGGCACTTAGTCATAGACTAACATAAAGGCCCCATCTTCTAACCATTCTACAGAAAGTCCACAGTAGACCAAAATTCATAAAACTACTAACTGGCCGAACATGTGGATTGTACCCTTTCATAGTCCTGCGCACGCATAAATACCTGATCAGACACACCCTCTGCTATGTTGACGTGGTGTGGACTTCTCCTGCTCCCTCCTTTTATCACGTCTGTACAGATCCTCGAACGTCATGCACTTCGTCTAGCCTTTCGGATCCATTTCTCCTCCCCCATCCGCATTCTCTACCAAGTTATAAAATTCTCCACCCAACTTCTTAATCCTGAACAATTCTCCAATCCGCATTTTACCCGTAAACTCGAAACTGCCCTGCTCTTGTTGCCCCCCACCCCACCACTCACTGATACTGCTACTGTGTCGCGCCTCTACCACTACATTCCCCGACGCTGCGCCTCCACGCTCTCCACTTCCTCTTCCAACGAAACTCCATTGGCCTCCGCTTACCGGACTGTTAAATCCACCCTGATATGTATACGTCCTACCAGAACACCCCACTTCCCGCGGTGAAAGCTCCCTTTCTCTCCATTCCTCTCCACCAGCATCCGAAGGCTTGGTCTGGAATAGCATCCCTCTTTACTCTCACGAAACCTTCCTCCGAACATCCGACCACACCAACACCCTCTTATGCGCTACCCCAACTGGTGCATTCACATGATACCCTTCTAGTTGGCGGTCTAGGCCCGCTTATTACTTCACTCGTCTACGTCTGTACCTTAATCAGTCAACACGTCGGCTTCTTACTTTTTTTAACTTATGCAACTGTCTGTATGTCTTTTCTATTTTGTGTAATATTCATTTGGCATTGAACCTGTGTCAATGTTTTAGTTAATGATCAAATCCGCCTATTTATATTTTAAATTATGCAACTGACAGTACGCCTTTTTAATGTGTCAAACGTTCATATGGTCAAGTGCTGTGTCCAAATTTTTCCTCTCTTATGGGTGAAGATTGGTGACTTGTATGCGCTGACAGCCTATCACCCACCCATTTGGGGCAAGTGGAATGAAATTACAATAAAAGAAAAAAAATTACTGGTAATACTGCCTACGGCTATCATTATTAAACGCTAACAGCTGACAGTTACTTCGTGATTTCCTTACGCGCTGTCATGTACCACGTTGTTTTGTTTTGAGTACACAAAACTTGTTAGAGGGTTGTTCGCTTTTCTTCAGTCTGGTCGCTGTGTTGCCTCTCTGTAGTATCCTATCTCTTTTCTGCCCACCCACAGATGTCATACCCCAGCAGATGGACATGTGACAGCAGATCTTTTTGATACGGGCTAATGCCTATCGACGCGCGCGAATACGTGTCACGAAAGATGTCGAAAGACAGACGTCTCTCAACCGTAATGACAAATTTCCTTCACTGTGACTGTATTACATTAAAAGTTACATAGGTTTCCCCCAAGAGTGTTGAATATTTATTAATTATATAGGTATAATTTTCTAAACTCCAGCCGGCCGGAGTGGCCGAGCGGTTCTAGGCGCTACAGTCTGGAACCGCGCGACCGCTACGGTCGCAGGTTCGAATCCTGCCTCGGGCATGGATGTGAGTGATGTCCTTAGGTTAGTTAGGTTTAAGTAGTTCTAAGTTCTAGGGGACTGATGACCTCAGAAGTTAAGTCCCATAGTGCTCAGAGCGATTTGAACCATCTCAACTCCAGCACCATGGTCTTTGAACATTTCGGGAGAAAAACCATGTGTTTAATAATAATTCGATGTTCTGGCTAGTTGAGGAAAACATACGTTAAATTGCTTTGTAAAGTTGACATCATCCCTGTCGTATAATAAAAACACCAATCAGAGGAAGATCGGGTTTCCCCTGGACGTCTATTGAGAACCTTAAGTCATAATTCTTACTTGATTCACATCTGCGCTCATAGTTTGACGTCGAACGACATCTTCTCGTTATTCGTTATCGCTCACGTCACTGCCTCCCTAACAGGCTCCACGGGTTTCAGTTGTCGTTCCCACCTTGGGCCCAGGCGTAATCAGACAATTTAGCTGTATCGAAACTTCAAATTTAAATCTTCATACTTATTGTCTTCTTTTGCATCGTCTCTGACTTTTCTTCGTGTTATGAATTTATGTCTACGAATGTAAATTAGGTTGTGAAAATATTTTGCTCCGGATGCCAAGAAAGTTTATAAGTGTGGAGCAAATGTATTAACTGTATACACGAGAGTCAAATGACATAAAATTTTAATTTTCAATTATCTTCCACAATGTATCGTGGAGCAATGGTGCATACATTAGACTCGCACATGGGAGGACAATAGTTCTGCAGATTGTCCTGTGGTTTCTTCTAAATCATTTAAGGCAAAGAAAGGTGATTCTTTCACAGCGAATGTCCTTCCACGTACTAATACTCTCTCACTGTCGACGTCAATATTGACGAAATTCTTAAGTAGCTTTTCGTCCTTCGTTTAGCTTTTGAAATCATTATGCAAATTGTTTGATTTCATTCCGACTCGCGGATGTACAAGCAAACTTCCAGCAACAGAAGTCAGTTGAGTGATCGTCTGCAAGTCACGACTAGCTAATAATATTAGAAAGAAAAAAAAAATTTCGCCAGTCAAACTCCCGTAGACACTACACATTGGAGGCCGGTTCTCTAGCAGGAGAGTCACTGGCAATGGTACGGAGGGACGTATTCTCAGGACACCCCTATCCGAGTAGTAGTCAGCTTTCCAAGGCTAGGAGCCGCTTCTTCCCAGTCAAGGAGCTCCTCTATTGCCTTCACGAAGCAGAGTGCACCTATGTCCCGTCCTAGCAGCAACGAAACGTCAGTGGCAGTACCGCAAATCGAATCGGGTTCCTCCGCATAGCAGTCACAGACGATGGCTACTCAGCCGCTTTCGAGGACAGCGAAAAGTATTAGCAGTTTTATTTCTTGTGTGGAGTTCCACTCAGCTCACTAGTTCAACACAAATTCCGAAATTTTGATCCTGTCAATATATTTCCATTGTTGTTATTTTTTTCGTTCGATGCGCGATTTAGTTATTTAAATAAAAGACAAATTTTATGATTTAAATCATTTTTAAGCGATTGACTATTGTAGTAGTATCGTTCAAGATAACACTGTACGGTTCTCTACAATATAAATATTGCATTACGACACTAAGAAGTCAGACGCAGAAACGAATGTTTCATATTTAGTTGTGTGTTCTTCTTCATGTCACAACGCAGCTAAAAATATTAAAAAGAAAAAAAAATTAATTTTTTTTCTTGGTATTTTGTTCCAAATATATATGTTTCGAAGAGGTTTCTACTTGGATCAAATACAATTTTCTTCATTGTTACCCATACATATTTCGGTGAACTTTTACAGTCGTCAGCGGATTCATTCTATTTTCTGTCTATTAACACGTAAAGCATTTGCATGGTTATGCATAATAGCATTGATGTGGACAATAGGCCACCAGACATTATCATTTATTTAAAATTCTTAAAATGGAGCAACAGTGCTCCACAGAAATAATGAATCGAAGAAAACTTGCCCTATACGAAAATCCATAACAGAGGGGGAGAAAATAATAAGTTTGCAGTGGATCTGTGTTTCTGCTCTCAAGGAACTGCCGCAGTACGCAAAAGTCATATAGCACATGATAAAGCCGAGATATATATATCAAAGCTTGCCATCAAAATCTTCGAAATTCCCCCTCACCATCTATAGCATATGAAACGAATATTTCGTAAGTACAGTTTCATGGAGCTGCCATATTGAGGAAACAGTAAATAGAAACAAATTACATACGACCCCCACACCCGCTCACTCACCAATTTACAAAGCCACCACAAGAAACATTTCCTCAAAACCAATAAGCAGAAACTTTTTCTAAAATAATTAAAATAACCTAAGAAATAAGCATAAAAAGACAGTTAACATAGCAGTGTTGACTGTTGAATATAATACGTAAATAATTTCAATAATATAACATAGAAAAGCGCAAACTAAACAAAACACTAATAGTTCCATTTTAGGCCTAACATTTTTGTTTGATGTAAGTAACGTAAGTAAGTATACTTATTCGTTGCAGATTGCAATCTATATCAAAACGCCACCTATATATACTACAGACGACAGATACATGAATATCAGAATGTGCCATTAAGGTATATATTTTATTAAAAAACTTACGAATGTAATGACAATGTCCCTAAACTATACACATACTGACAGAAAAAAATCGCAACCCTAAGAAGGATTCACTAATATCATATCAATAATTCGGGAGTAGGGGGTCAATGGTTGAGGGGTGGCAAAAGCGACTTGAGGCGTTCTTTTCGTGAATCGCTACTGAGGGTATTTAGAGAACCAGCATTTGAGGCTGACTGCAGTACAATTTTACTGCCGCCAACTTACATCTCGCGGAAAGACCACAAAGATAAGAGAGATTACGGCTCGTACAGAGACATATAGGCAGTCATTTTTGCCTCGTTCTGTTTGGGAGTGGAAAAGGGAGAGAAGATGCTAATTGTGGTACGAAGTACCCTCCGCCACGCACCGTATGGTGGATTGCGGAGTATGTATGTAGATGTAGATGTAGAACCGCTAATGAGAAGCAGTAAATCTGGGTTCGAGTCCCGGTCCGGCACAAATTTTAGTGCATTTCCACAATACCACGTGCAACTGGAAGTCAATAGTTTCACACCCACCCTTTCCCTCTCCTTCTCATTCGTCTGTTTCATTTACGAGAAATTATCATGTTACGACCTCCGTTTTTTCCCCTTAATCACTATTGTTTGATCTATGTGAACATAAATTTTCCGTGGAAGTCAGGAATTAATGTAACTTTGATAGATGATAGCGTGAACATGACCTCTGGTGTGAAGTGTGCAGTAAGCAAACAGTTCCGAGACGCTAAGAGTCGTCTTCGTGGAGCGTCTTCATACATAATACACAGGGTGGAGATACGTTTCGGGTGGTGCTGCTGAGTGTACAGAGAGAGACCACGGTGGCGCCCGTGGGTCCTGGCGCGGCGTGCGTACCTCCGTTGTCGGCACGGCCGGGCCATTAGCGGACTGTGGTGTTCCTGTAGTACCTTGGCCGGCGTACATCGCTGCTGGCCCGCCGGCACTCAGCCCGGGCTGCACGGGAGCTGTGTCGCGGGTTGCGCGCCAGAAGGGTTCTGCCGCTCCGCTCATTAATTAGGTCGGTGTGCCTGGCCGCGCTTGCTCCGCGGGATCGGTTGTCAGAGTACAGACAGCTCCGCGCTGCATCTGACTGCGGCCCGCGCGTGTGTCTGAAACAGACAAGTACGCTGTTTGCATTCTTCGCGGTTCTGCGTTCGAAGAATTGGGCCATTGCAGACGTGGCACAGCAGTCGCAAAATATTCACTGTCCGTTACCTATAGGTATTTGTTGGGATTTTTAATAATCAGCAGACAACCACACGACCTACAAGTGTGATGGCCACTGTGTTCGTAGCCATGGTGAAATTTTTAAATAAAATCATTCCGCATTTGGCTCTCAGAACATTATTTATTGCGATTGCAATTTCGACATGTTATTTTCAGGCGTTCCGAAAACAATCAGTCGTCAAATACAATACAAGTAACTATGAAACTGACAGAAATTGAAAGTCAAAAATTTAAAGCTACTTACATGGGTTGTTATAATACAATAGTATAAAGCTAATACGTGCTGTGTAAGAGAAGTTGCATGAGGTGTTGTGAATTTATCAGCTGTTCCATATACCATATACGTTATAGAGCTGGTGAAATAATCATGTAAATACTGAAGTTTAAACTTGCTGTAGTAGGCTTGGTAACTACATCACAAATGTAGCAAAGATGCAACATGCAAAGAGTATGAGCTTTGGAGTCCAAAAATGATACTACATGGAGTTGATATCATGTGGTTTATGAAATGTGTACGTAGAAAAGAGAAAAATGACGAAAATATCTGTGAAATAAAAACTGACAACACTTTAGGTCTAACCATGCATCGCATTATCCAACACAATAAACCTTACATACTATCTGGAGTTTATAAAATCAGCTGTGGCGAATGCAATAACTTTTATGTAGAACAAACTGGTAGAAGTTGTAACATTCGTTTTAAACAACACAGTAGCACCAGTGAGAATAGTAAATCATCCGTTGTGAACCATATTCGGACGACCAAACTCAAGCTAAATAACAATGAGAACACTTTAGAAATTCTCCATAAAATAGAAAAAAGAAGGCAGCTTGATTATTCAGAAGATATCCCAATTTATAGAGGGGTTCCAGATCATCCAGAATAATTTTAAATGAAAACACTGACCTTAAAAATACGAAATTCCTGGACTCATTCAGGAACATCTTATACTCTAGTGTTAATCTCGGCAAATTTTCTATACCATGCTACGCTTGTTACACATTCAAACCTTTCCTACACGTATGTATTTCTTGCGTCTCTTTTAGAATGCTACTTTCACCTGTATGGAGATTTTAGACCCTCTTCTGTATTTGTATTTTTGAATATTGTTTTATTTTGAACTGATAGTCACTTAATCTTTTTACCCACTTTTAAACTATATTCTCAGTATCATTTGTAGATTCCACTTTTATTTCAACATATTTCCGTCGCTTTTCTCTTTCCTACCCACACATTTCAAAAATCACATGATATCGACTCCATGTATTAGCATCTTTGGACACCATACCTCATATATTTTTGCCGCTATTGTGATCCAGTTACCATGCCTACTACATGAAATTTAAACTTCTGTGCTTACATCAGCTCTACAATGTACATGCTATATGAATCAATTGATAAATTCATAACACCTCATGCAACTGTTCTTACACAGCATGTCACAGGTTTATATTAGTCAGTGCGTTACAACATCCCACGTAAGCAGCTTTAAAATGTTAGTCAGTTTCATAATTATGTGTATTATATTTGACGACCGATTTTTTTTCCAGAGTGCTTGAAAATGGCAACGTGTCGAAATAGCAATTGCTATAAATAATGTTTGAACTGCGGAATGATTTAATAAAAAAAAATCACGACCTGTTGTAGTACGTCAACTTCCCCTCCCTCCCCCCCTCTCTCCCTCCTCTCTTCCTCCCCTCTCTCGCCCCCCCCTCTCTCTCTCTCTGTCTCTCTCTCTCTCTCTCTCTCTCTCTCTCTCTCTCTCTCACTCTCACACACACACACACACACACACACACACACACTCCCAGCCACTCACACACACTTTTTCACCCGCTCACAGTGCAGTTCAGCTGCAGTAAAGCCACGGTAATTGTTTGGTAAATTAGGAAAAAACCACTTTCGTTCTTGGTAAACCGTGGCAGAGAACTGAAATTTTCTCATTTTCCCCGAGGCGTAAAAGCCTCAAATCGGCATCCATCCTTATCGGTTAAAGATCACAGTATCAACGGTCTTACGGATCCCATGCTGGAGTCCACTGCCTTCGTCCTGGCCTGTCTCTGTGCACACAGGAGCACCACCAGAAACGAATTCGAATTCTCTGTATACTCTTTGAGTAAAACTTTCGTGGTCGATGGGATATATATACGACCCACTAAAGTAATACACACCTGTACCTCATATCTGTCAAATGCTATCTTGTATGTTTATTATTTACATGTTACACAGTGCGTTAATTTCACGAAAATCAGATCGAATCACCATCTTCCTCTTTCCAAAAATGTCTAAAATGGTTCAAATGGTTCAAATGGCTCTGAGCACTATGGGACTCAACATCTTAGGTCATAAGTCCCCTAGAACTTAGAACTACTTAAACCTAACTAACCTAAGACACCACACACACCCATGCCCGAGGCAGGATTCGAACCTGCGACCGTAGCAGCCTCGCGGTTCCGGACTGCAGTGCCAGAACCGCACGGCCACTGCGACCGGCTGAAACGACTAACTGTATATTTTATACATCATAGACATTATTTTGAAACAATACTACACACCTCAGTAATTCTACTGGTTTAAACATACTTTGTGTGTAGTGGGCCGCATATACCACGGAATGTAGAAACATTGGTGAGTGGTATGTCAAAGCCATCTTCAAATTTTATGTTGAAAATCTATCTGCGATATTTTGTGTGTCTCATTGTTAGGAGAATAAGCATGTTTTGTGACTGATTCGTTATACTTTTTTCTATAACTGTCATTTTGATAAAATCATTCTAAAATTAAGATTTTAACTCTGAAAATCCTTGTTTCACACTAAAACATGGACCTAGTCAGGTTCGTGGAACACGTGTATTCCACTTCATCACTTTTCAAACTCATTCAGCCTAAAATTTTTGTTAATGAGAGTGTATTATTTGTCATAAAGGAAGACAGTGTTTGACCTTTTATTTTTCAACTATATGCAGAATAAATTTTAACCATGGAAGGGTTAAATTTGTTGATTTGAATTTCGGGCTAGTTCGTTAGACAGCCGAATTTCTTCCCCATATTGTCCAATCTGAGCCTGTGATCAATGTGCAGACAAACACGGTGTCGACAGGGCACTTCAGTATATTCTTTACTTGCATTTTATTTTGAAAAGATCCTCCGTAAACAGTTGTCATTAGCTGTTGTTCTTTCCCGTTCTTCATTGTTGCTGCTAGACGAATTTACTCGACTGCCGCAATTTAAATCCGTATAAGATATTCATTCCGTTCTATGTTGCTGCTATCCGGCTCTGGATCAATATACCATGCACTTTGAGCAGAATCAAATGTCCCGTTACATTTAAGAAAAAGGTGAAGCAGGTACTTTTGTCAACCTCATTTTTAACACACACTATCAGTTTTCTCTCTCGCAAACATTAAAGCAAACGCTATCTTCTCCCAGTCGTGCTTCCTTCTCTTTTCGCTTCGCAATCAAGTCACGTCCTTTCTTTCCCCTCTCTTCTTGACTTGCCTTCTATCAGTTTCGTCTTTCTCGCCTTCTCTCGCCTTCTCCCACCTTCTCAAGTCAGTTTTGCTAGTATCTTCAATTTAAATCTGTATGATTGTAATTTGTTCTTGTTGTTCTATTTTCCATACACTAATATTTACTAATTTTTTAATACCTTAGCTGCTACTGTTTTCCTTTATTATCTTGCAGTTATTTCTAAGTGTTGTTGTAAGATGCTGTCGTTATGAAAGTAATGTAAAATATGTCGAAGGGCTGTTAGATGTAAAAGAGAGAGGGGCATCAGGCTTACTCTTATATGTAAACAGACATTCTATACGTTTTACATTATTTTCATCTTCCCGAAAAAAAATATAAATAAATAACTATTTTCCGCAATAATTTTAAAGACAGTTTCTTTACTTTAACGTAGTCCACACTCGACTCTCTTATTCCTTTTCATACTATCCACACAATTCAGGTACTGGGAGAATAAATGTACATCTGTGAGAAAAAAATTCGCTCACTTGTAGAAACGGACTAATCATCCACGTATTGGAGGAAAAATGGACATTTTAATGGGCAGAGGAATCTCTTTTGCCATAAAATTTCTGTATAAGTTCCATAAGATGCACAGTGATGTGTAGGCTACGGCCGTCTCCCGTGTACTACTTCTAACGATCACTGTCGCACTGCAGACACAGAAATATTGGTATTTGACTTTATTATTGCGTTTTCAAATTAGATGAAATCAAAGGCACGTATCAGTAACTCCGGCTACGTTTTACTCGTGTCACCGAGCAAAGTGTCGCGGTGGTGAGACGATGGACTTGCATTCGGTAGAATGGCGGTTCAAACCCCAGCTCTGTCATCCTATATCAGGTTTCCCGTTGTTTCCCCAGTTCGCTTAAGCTAAATACCGATATGGATCCTTTGAAAAGCACCTAGCCGATTGCCTCTCCTCTCTTTTCCATATCACGAGCTTCTCTTCTGTCTCTAATGACCTCTTCGCCGACGGAACGTTAAACCCTTATCTTCCCACTTTACCAGTATGAATGATTCTCTTTCGTTCTTCATTTCCAGCATTGATCACAACCTTGAATCGAAGACAAAATAGACTAATTACTACGCACACAGAGTGTCAGAAGTCCTTCTGGCGCTCCATGTACGACAAAGAACTGTAAGAAACCCTAGTGCGTGCTCCAGTAGAAAATCCTTTGTTATGCGCTTCACGGTGGTTTCAGAGTATGGCTGTGTATTACTAAAATCTACTTACCTTTCCACTCCTTTAAGTCAGTTATTTTCTGCAATACGTACAGTTTAGGAAAGAAAACGCTATTTTCTTCTTGGTGAAGGTTTTCAGATGTCTGCCCGTCGGTATTTCAGACGAGCATATTCCTCTGTCTATAACGGGATATGGAGCAGGACTTAGTTAGCGACCTCACAGAGTGTGTAATACACATACTTATATTTAATTATGCGATATTTCGTCAAGATTAAATACTGTTTATAAGCCGCAAAACGAAACTTTAAGCACGCATCTCGTGGTCATGCGGTAGCGTTCTCGCTTCCCACGCCCGGGTTCCCGGGTTCGATTCCCGGCGGGGACAGAGATTTTCTCTGCCTCGTGATGGCTGGGTGTTGTGTGATGTCCTTAGGTTAGTTAGGTTTAAATAGTTCTAAGTTCTAGGGCACTGATGACCATAGATGTTAAGTCCCATAGTGCTCAGAGCCATTTTTGAAACTTTAAAAACTTTACCTACCGAGGAGAACACGGCAAGTGCCACAACCTGATTACACAAAGACTTCATTCATTAGAAGAGGAGATAAAGTAAGCGAACACGTATCTCGGCTTATCCATAGATACTCAACTATTTCTAAGAAAACGGCGTCATAGGTTTCGACGTAATTTAGGTACTTTTTAGCTCGCGATAATATCAGCCGAAATGGTGACTCACAGGTAACGTCACGACCTCTCATTTTATTTGATTTATATATTTCTTTCTTTATTTATTATTCATTTATTTACCCATGTCCGTTGGAAGCTACTACGCGAATGTTTCTTATCAAGTTAAGGGTTCAAATTGCTCTGAGCACTATGGGACTTAACTTCTGAGGTCATCAGTGTCCTAGAACTTAGAACTACTTAAACCTAACTAACTTAAGGACATCACACACATTCATGCCCGAGGCCGGATTCGAACCTGCGATCGTAGCGGTCGCACGGTTCCAGTCTGTAGCGCCTACAACCGCTCGGTCACGGATAACAATTTCAAATAATTTTCTCATTCATTCATTGTTTCTTTCTTTTTTTAATTAATGCACCAGACATATAATTAGTATTCGAATAAGTACAATTACTAGACGGAAAAGGACAACGTTATTTTAATGTGCATTGGAAATCATTAGCGTAGTAGATAAACGAAAAATAAAAATAATAATGAAGTTTCGAGTACGGGACGCAAAAGTGTGAAACCGCGATGTTAGTCACAACGCCACCGATTCGCCTGAACTGTTAACCTGCTAAATGGCACATAATGTATCCATAAAACTTTGACCGTCGTCTTCTCAGAAAAGATCGAATATCGACGGATAAGCCTAGACAGGTGTAACTTCTTCCAATCCTTTTTTCATTGAGCGGAGTTTCTGGGAAATCGTTTTATGCCACTTGCCGTGTTCTCATCGTAAACAGCTATTGTCAGATAACGCGAGGAGAAAATATGTCTGAGGTTTTGCTTCGAGATAGAATGTAGTAAAGTGTATGATGATCTGCATATATGGTAAATGGGTACTCTATGTGTATGATAATAACGATTTTATGTGTTTCATAAAGTGAAACGAGCAGAAACTTGGCAACCTAACTTGGGTGTAATCAAACTTTCCGCTTGTCAAGTAGCAATGCACTCGTAAATTTCCAAGTTCATAAATAAGTTTTGAGGAAGCAATGCTACTGTAATTCACGTTCATGTTTCTTTGTATCTTTCTCATCATCGACCGTAATTCTCCTGTACCTCATTGCCAGTCGAAAAGTGATCTCTACTGCATCTCTCGCTTACATGGAAAACAAATTCCAAATTAGTTATCTGAGCGAATAGTGCGCTGGGTTTTAGCTATCTAGCATGGAAACCGGTTAACCTAACAACTATACCAGAATGATTCGTCCTGAACAAGTTTATGAATATGATATCATAGCGGAGAAGGTGAAGACTCGCTTGCCCATTACTGTAACAGAAGTAGCGTGTTGCTGCTTTCTCCCCGAAACTACAATTCGTGCAATCGGGAATATTTCCCTACGATTCGAGGAACAGAATTTCACAGGCTTAAGCGAAGATATTCAGCACACTACTGCGTCTGCGCTTGCTCTAAATAAGTTATGGTATTCATCGTAAATGTTCAAAGCCTGTTGAATAGGGGAACAGAATCCGGCGGCACCGTTAGACGGTTTCATTGTTTCTACTGCATACACTTCAGTGTTTCCGTTCTCCTGTTCGTGTTCTTTTTAGATGTAGCTTATTGAATTGCAAATGAGTGGAGTTTATAACCAAAGTTTTCTTCGGTTCCGTCACAGAAATCTTTTAACTGATTACAGCTTTACTTGTTGGTGGACTTTCGAGTTTTTGTTGTGGAAAATCTTTTACTGCGTTGGTAGGTTACCATTTTCGAAGTATATGCCTCAGAGTGTAATACACACGCTATTCTATTGGATAGGTCATCGTGATGTGCACACCGTAGAAAACCTCGTTTACGTCCAGTCATGCGTAACTATTGTGGACGGTTCATCCACTCAGAGAAATGGCGTATGTGATTTAAAGTGAAACTCATCCATTTCTCATCTTTAACATTTCCTACTGCAGGAGTTATTCGGAGGTGAAGAGGTCTACACAGGGCAGAGTAGCGTGGAGAACTGCACGAAACCATTCTTCGGATTGAAGATGACAGCAACAAAGATGTCCCCTAATCAGCTACAAATTTAATCTTTCTTTTTACTACAGTGAACACACACCATAAGTAAAGCTTCGTTATTTGTTGTTCTTTCTGGTGTTGCAATTTTAATTGAGAAACAATATGTTCATTCTAGTCACATAAATGTTATTATATTTTGGTTGTTGCACTTTTATTTTGAGAAACAGCATGTTAATTCTAACCGTAGCGACATTATTATATTTTTGTTGTGAGTAAGTGAACAGAAAGATACAGCAGTTTGCGATTGTGGTCACCTCTACAGGTGCAGTTTCATATCTGACATAAGTACAATTTAATATTTATTTTAATCATCGTAGATGAAGTCACAAAAAATCATGAATTGTGCAATACTAGTAATGACTGAATGCAAGGAAGGAGTGAATAAATGTAACCATTTACCGTATAATAGATCCGTTGTGTTGTCAAGGGACATTAAACATAGATTGTAAACGTTGCTGAGCTTCTGGACGCTGCCATTCTTCAGAGCAAACTAATACAAAACACGCAAGCACACACATGAACAGACACAAGCACAGCTACAACACGACCGCAGCCGACAACATTAGGCTGCTCGACCTGTAGCGCTGGAACGATGTAGTCAGCCGCACAATTTAGACGTGCGTGTTTAGTGTGTGCACCTGTGTTTTGTACGAATTCGCTCACGAGAAGTACATTTCACGAAAACTAAGTAACGTTTTTACTCGTGGTTGTGTGCCTGTCAATCGTTCAACAGCTCATCTACACGGAGAATAGTAGACGAGACTAATAGTGAAACTATTGTGATTTTTGACTGTCCTCGTATTTATTATTGCTGCCACAAGGGAATATTCAGTCCAATAGTAGGAAGATGAGATACCGTGTACTGTGTCCAGACGCACTAAAATCATATTGTAGTGATTACGGTTTTACATGATATGTAAATGATGAATTAAGTTTGACCCTGCTGTGATATCCTTATTATTGCTTACTAGTGTGTAGTAAGGAAAACTGCGTACTTGTTATCACGGTGTGTTCCTGCACTCTGAAACAGACAGAAATAACCAGTAAGTTCAGACAAATTTGATAGTCGGGCGTAACTAACGCCTATTTCAGCCTCGCTGGAAAGCACTTCGTTCAAAGGAACAACCGTAACGTAGTTAATGCGAGATTAATTCAGCTCCAAACTCAATACAAAACTTGACGGCCATTCTTTCATGTCGTGGGCTTTGTTCTGCTTCAGCGGTTTCGTGTGCTTTCCGTTGTCAGCTGAACCCACGTCAGCATTGACTACCCGTAAGGGTGAGTAACACACACGTGAAGCTCCTTTTTTTATAGGCTAACGACACGGCCCGGCTTCGCACGGCGCACTGGTACATTAAGTATAGTATCTACCACCAGATAGATGACTGGCGTAGCGTATTTTGTCTGCGGGCTACTGGTAAAATAATTCAGAGAACAACATTAAGTAAATGGAAATCAACACTTTTATACAACTTACACGATGTTAGCAGGACAGTTGTCTAGAAGCATGAATGTTATGTGTTCAATACAGAATTAGAGTGTGCAGAGACGTCTGATGGCAATTATGGGAACACATCGTGATGTAAGTCATACATTGAAGGGCCAAAGAAACTGATACACCTGCCTAATATCGGAGCATCGGATCCGTGGGCTGAAAACTGCATAAGCAATGCATTTGGAAATTTGTGGTACCGAGCAAGATGGCGCAGTGGTTAGCACACTGGACTCGCGTTCGGGAGGACGACGGTTCAATCCCGCTTCCGGCCATCCTGAGTTGGGTTTTCCGAGATTTCCCTAAATCGCTTCAGGCAAATGCTGGGATGGTTCCTTTGAAACGGCACGGCCGACTTCCTTCCCCATCCTTCCCTAATTCGATGAGACCGATGACCTCGCTGTCTACTCTCTTCCTTCAAACAATCCAATCCAATCCAAATTTGTGGTAAGTTCCTATGCGACCAAACTGTTGTCGGCCCTAGGCTTACACACTACTTAATATATCTTACCGTAACTTACGCTAAGGACAATACACACACCGAGCCCCGTGAACCGTGACAAGACGCCCGAGACCGCGCGGCTACTCCGCGCGGGTACGTGGCATGAACTCGACGACCATCTGAAGTAGAGCTGGAGGGAATTGACACGATGGATCCTGTAGGGCTGTCCACAAATACATTAGAGTACGAGGCGGTGGAGATCTCTTCTGAACAGCACGTTGCGAGGCATCCCAGATATGCTCAATAATGTTCATGTCTGGGGAGTTTGGTGGCCGGCGTAACTGTTTAAATTCAGAAAAGTGTTCCTGGAGCCACTATGTAGCAATGCTGGACGTGCGATGTGTCGCATTGTCCTACAGGAATTGCCCATGTGTGTAGGAATGCACAATGGACATGAATGTACGCAGGTGATCAGACATAATGCTTACGTACGTGTCACCTGTCAGAGTCGTATCTAGACATATCAGGGATCCCCTATAACTCGAACTGTACCGACTTGACAGAAAATCCTAGGAAGTTCTGGTTTTACGTTAAATCAGTAAGTGGCTCGAAACAGCATATCCAGACACTCCGGGATGATGATGGCATTGAAACAGAGGATGACACGCGTAAAGCTGAAATACTAAACACCTTTTTCCAAAGCTGTTTCACAGAGGAAGACCGCACTGCAGTTCCTTCTCTAAATCCTCGCACAAACGAAAAAATGGCTGACATCGAAATAAGTGTCCAAGGAATAGAAAAGGAACTGGAATCACTCAATAGAGGAAAGTCCACTGGACCTGACGGGATACCAATTCGATTCTACACAGAGTACGCGAAAGAACTTGCCCCCCTTCTAACAGCCGTGTACCGCAAGTCTCTAGAGGAACGGAGGGTTCCAAATGATTGGAAAAGGGCACAGGTAGTCCCAGTCTTCAAGAAGGGTCGTCGAGCAGATGCGCAAAACTATAGACCTATATCTCTGACGTCGATCTCTTGTAGAATTTTAGAACATGTTTTTTGCTCGAGTATCATGTTGTTTTTGGAAACCCAGAATCTACTATGTAGGAATCGACATGGATTCCGGGAGCAGCGATCGTGTGAGACCCAACTCGCTTTATTTGTTCATGAGACCCAGAAAATATTAGATACAGGCTCCCAGGTAGATGCTATTTTTCTTGACTTCCGGAAGGCGTTAGATACAGTTCCGCACTGTCGCCTGATAAACAAAGTAAGAGCCTACGGAATATCAGACCAGCTGTGTGGCTGGATTGAAGAGTTTTTAGCAAACAGAACACAGCATGTTGTTATCAATGGAGAGACGTCTACAGACGTTAAAGTAACCTCTGGCGTGCCACAGGGGAGTGTTATGGGACCATTGCTTTTCACAATATATATAAATGACCTAGTAGATAGTGTCGGAAGTTCCATGCGGCTTTTCGCGGATGATGCTGTAGTATACAGAGAAGTTGCAGCATTAGAAAATTGTAGCGAAATGCAGGAAGATCTGCAGCGGATAGGCACTTGGTGCAGGGAGTGGCAACTGTCCCTTAACATAGACAAATGTAATGTATTGCGAATACATAGAAAGAAGGATCCTTTATTGTATGATTATATGATAGCGGAACAAACACTGGTAGCAGTTACTTCTGTAAAATATCTGGGAGTATGCGTGCGGAACGATTTGAAGTGGAATGATCATATAAAATTAATTGTTGGTAAGGCGGGTACCAGGTTGAGATTCATTGGGAGAGTGCTTAGAAAATGTAGTCCATCAACAAAGGAGGTGGCTTACAAAACACTCGTTCGACCTATACTTGAGTATTGCTCATCAGTGTGGGATCCGTACCAGATCGGGTTGACGGAGGAGATAGAGAAGATCCAAAGAAGAGCGGCGCGTTTCGTCACAGGGTTATTTGGTAACCGTGATAGCGTTACGGAGATGTTTAGCAAACTCAAGTGGCAGACTCTGCAAGAGAGGCGCTCTGCATCGCGGCGTAGATTGCTCGCCAGGTTTCTAGAGGGTGCGTTTCTGGATGAGGTATCGAATATATTGCTTCCCCCTACTTATACCTCCCGAGGAGATCACGAATGTAAAATTAGAGAGATTAGAGCGCGCGCGGATGCTTTCAGACAGTCGTTCTTCCCGCGAACCATACGCGACTGGAACAGGAAAGGGAGGCAATGACAGTGGCTCGTAAAGTGCCCTCCGCCACACACCGTTGGGTGGCTTGCGGAGTATAAATGTAGATGTAGATGTAGATGTAGAACTGCACACGTCCAACACCATTACTGAGCCTCCATCAGCTTGAACAGTCCCCTGCTGACATGCAGGGTTCATGGATTCATAAGGTTGCCTCCACTCCCGTATATGTCCATCCGCTTAATACAATTTGAAACGAGACTCGTTCGACCGGGCAACATGTTCATCAACAGTCCAATGTCGGTGCTGAGGAGCCCAGGCGAGGCGTGAAGCCTATGTCGTGCAGTTGTTAACGGTACACGAGTAAGACTTTGGCTCCGAAAGCCCATATCAACCATGTTTCGTTGAATGGTTCACATGCTGACACTTGTTGATGACCCAGCGTTGAAATCTGCAGCCGTTTGTGGAAGCGATGTACTTACTTACAACTCTCTTCAGTCCTCTTTGGTCGCGTTCTTACAAAATCTTTTTTCAGCCGCAGCGATGTCGGAGATTTGATGTGTTGCCAGATTCCTGACATTTACGGTACTCTCGTGAAATGGGAAAGTCACCACTTCAACGCTATCTCTGAGACGCAATGTCTTATCGCTCGTGCGCCGACTATAACACCACATTCAAACTCACTTAAATCTTGATAACGTGCCATTGTAGCAGCAGTAACCGAGCTAACCACTGCATCAGACACTTGTTGTGTTACATGGGCGTTGCCGAAAGCAGCGCCGTATTCTGCCTGTTTACATATTTATGTATTTGAATACGCATGCCTATAGCAGTTTCTTTGGCGCTTCAGTGTATATTTACAACCAGCGAATCATGGATGCACATATGTGTGAATGGTTCAGTAAGAATTGGAGATTGGCTGAGGTGGCGAAAGTAAACTAAAAGTTAGAAAAAAAGTACGCATGATGTAGGCCTACATGTTAATTTCGTGTTATAGCTCGCGTAAAGCTTAGTACACACTATGATGCATTATCAAGACTCATTGCCGCAATTCTTTGTCGCGGAGTCTTTATGGCAAACTTCTTCCCCGTGCCATGCAAAGAATCGTGTCCACCTCCGGTTTAGTTTCAAGGAAGGCAGAAAGGTGAAAGCTGAGATATCTCCTGCGCTGTTTAAAGAACGTTCTGTTCGTAAATGAAGCAAAGTTGATGAAATAGTTTTTCGGGAAACGTTTTACTTGAAGCACAAATAATAGAGCACCTAATATTTAGGACTCGCAGGTATTTTCGCTATGAATTTTCTCTCTGACTATTGTTTGAAAATATTCCATTATTTCAGATTATAAGTGTCACAACACTTGATGTGTTATTGGTCATATTAATTACTATACTTGAAGTTGAGTAACTCACTGCCCATTTTACGATAAATTGCGATTGCCAATTTGAGAGAAGAAAAAATTGGGAGTCTGAAATTCTCGTCATATTTCGAAATGCGTCCCTCAACCTTTTGCAGAAGTATTTCGAAATCATGTGTACTCATCCGCAAGAAATTTATGAATTCCATTCAAGAACATCATGCCCATCTCTTTATCATCTTAAAAAGGCCTGAATCTCTTTGTCGCCTGTGAAAATTTGTTTACCAGTCTTCTGTATAATCTGAAAGCGTCGAAACATATAATATATTTCGCCCCACCAAGCAGAGAATCGTGTTCGCATCTGTGTTTGACTCAAGGAGAGGAGAAAGCTGAAAGTTGAGTCATATGCTGCGCTGCTGCAAAAATACTTTAAATAAACAAAGCATGATGCGTTCCACTTCATGCGTGAGGAAAACCACAGGTTTTTGATATGCACATTTTCTCTTCTGTGCAGTTGTTCCAAAACGAATACAATCAACTGGTTGCCACTTAAGTGACTTTCACGACCCTAGCCAGTCATTGAACCGGGGAAAAGGGACTACGGTGGAACGTGGATTTCTAGGCGCGTTTCGAATCTCCACATCAGTGAGAGGTTAATGGTAGGTTAATAAGTAATGTGAATAAATGTGACGCAGCCGGGATTCGAACCTTCATAGCTAGATGTTCTACCGTTAGACCACCGGCATCAGATGTGAAATGAGTCACACTTTCTGCTTTCTCACGTCACTGATCCTCCCCCGAGTTATGGCGATTGCTCGCTAGCTGGCAATGGCGCCGTTTTCACAACTTAATTCATCACAATTTAGATAATCTGTTCGAAATACTTATAAATTAGATACAGAAACCTCCTTCGTGAATCATTGTATTTGTTACTCAAAACCAGATCGAAATCCCTGCACCAATATTGATGTTAACCTGAGCACAAAGAGGGATGCAAGGAGGCGACTTCAATTTATATAAAGAGAGGTAAATCGATTGTAAAAGAGACTCCTTGTAATATAAAAGTGAATCATAAAGATCGTATTCACTGGATATAGAGGAAGAACTAGAGTTGAATCAACAAAATTTCGGGCATTATTCAGGCATATTTTGTTAGTATTTTGGTGTAGGAGACCCGTGGTCTGCAGTAAAATAATTGTATTTCATTTCATTTCATTCCTTACCTGCATTAATCCACGTACTTGTATTGCAGCCGAAATATCTATACAGCAGTGTAAATGTTGAGGATATGTACTGTGCGTCTTTTTTCGAAACAAAACCTGTTGCATTAACTCACAGAGCCCACTTCACTATTCGCCCTTCAGCTTTCGTTCAGTACCGCTCTGTTCTTTCTCGAATTTGTTTTTCCGGTAGTATTAGTTGTACTCTAACAGTGTTACACACCAGTATGGATAGGTTTCCTGTTGAAGAGTTCGCCAGAGCGCACCACGGATATGGTCTCACTGAATACAATACAGCAGCGTCACAGTGACACTATACTACACTGTACCCGCAGCTATGTGATTGATGTTGCACTGCTCAGTGTTTTGTGTTAGCTTCAAATGATTCAAATGACTCTGAGCACTACGGGACTTAACATCTGAGGTCATCAGTTCCCTACAACTTAGAACTACGTAAACTTAACTGACCTAAGGACATCACACATATCCATACCCGAGGCAGGAATCGAACCTGCGACAGTAGTGGTCGCGCGGTTCCAGACTGAAGCGCCTGGCGCCGCTCGGCCACAACGGCCGGCTTTGTGTTAGCGTTTTGGAGCTTGCGTATTACTGGATTTTCACTGTTTTGAATACATTCCCCGTTTTGTGATAGCTTGAGCCGTTCTGAAAGGACGACATCATGCAAACTTCCATGTACACTATCCGCTGTCGTTTCGAAATAACATTACATGAACTGTATGCAGGTCATTACTTTCAGCAGTAGGAGTAGGTAACGGTCTGTGGTACTGATTAAGAAGCAGAGCTTACAGTAAACTAGTGTCGTCGTCATCCTCGTTGTTGTTGTTGTTGTGGTCTTCAGTCTGAAGATTGGTTTGGTGCAGCTCTTCATGCTACTCTGTCCTGTGCAAG
The DNA here is from genome assembly GCF_021461395.2 of Schistocerca americana. Lineage (NCBI taxonomy): Eukaryota > Metazoa > Arthropoda > Insecta > Orthoptera > Acrididae > Schistocerca > Schistocerca americana. The sequence continues at coordinate 237,052,763 of NC_060123.1, read as the reverse complement.
CGTCTTCATTTCCGAATAACTACTGCAACCTGTAGGCATATCCTTACCGTATTCTTCTCTTGGTCTCCCTCTACTATTTTTACCCCCCAAACGTACCTCCAATATTAAATTGGTGATTCCTTGATGTCTCAGAAAGTGTCCTACCAACAGATCTCTTCCGTTAGTCAAATTGTGTCACAAATTCTTTTTACCCCCAATTATGTTCAGCATCTCCTCATTAGTTACACGATCTGCCGATCTAATCTTCAGCTTTCTTCTGTAGCACCAAATTTCAAAACCTTTTTTCTCTTCGTGTTTAAATTTTTTATCGTCCACGTAAATACGTAAAACGGCAACAAGTCACTTTTTTGAATAGTTATTTATTATACCATGAAACGCTTTTCAAACCTTTCTATGTTCATCTTCAGACGGTTTCCTGGAAGTTACATCACTGTTGTATAGCATAACATCTGAGGTCATCAGCCCCTAGAACTTAGAACTACTTAAACCTAACTAACGTAAGGATATCACACACATCCATGCCCGAGGCAGGATTCGAACCTGGGACCGTAACGGTCCTACGGTTCCAGACTGAAGAGCCTAGAACCGCTCGGCCACCCCGGCCGGCACTGCAAGGTCCATGGTTAGGGAGGGAAACAAGCGTTAACAGGCGATAAACCGTTTACTATTTATTTTAAATATGTATGAACACGATAAAGAAGGATGTTGTGAAATAAGCTGTGATTAGCAACACGTTATCTGTCTACGAGCTTCAAATTCCTTTTCAGCTGGTTATTACGTTTTTGAACTTGATGTGCAGATGGAGGTTATCATTAAAAACTATGCGTAAATCCCCTGTGTATTGATAATCATCTACACTGTTTCCATCCCTGGCAGCTCCTATAGCTACAACGTTGGAGCCACTGAGAACGACTGATGATATTTTCACTTCAGAAGGGTCCGTAAAATTACGTTCTAATAAATGTCCGCGCTCTCCAAATAAACTTACATCCAGTGTCCACATGAAATACTATAACTGAATTTATAAGTGTAAATAACCCACACCGCGGAATAGAATCTGAACCAGCTGGACGGAAATAACAGAAATATCGAATGTAACCTAGAAGGAAGGGAAATTCAATTTATGAGACAATATACAAAGCAAATATAAATTGATGATGCTGCGGGTGCTCGAGATGTCAGAAGAGCTAACAGAAAAATATGACGTCGCGTTGTTAAATGAAATGGCTCGTCAATTCGTATTTGGAAAAGAGCAACAAGTGACCCGCTGAAAAAGAGCGCACGAATGAACATTGCGAGCAGAATGGGAAAAGAAAAAGAATAGACAGAGAGTTTGGGGCAAGTGTTATTACAATATTCTGCTTGTTTACGTTGGATATACAACCCACAGTGCCTGTGGCCATTCTAACGTTGCTTACCAGCGTACGTTTCAAGAAGATTGTATGCAGAACAACTTTTTATATGACCCTATAATGATTTTTCTTGCTTTTCCTTCATAAAAAATATTACTTTTTCCTTTTTCCTTTCCAGCCTTGTGTAGCGATTCTTCTCTTGCACAGTATCAGCGTCCTCGGGTACGATATGTCAGATTCTCGAGTAGGCACGTGGATTACGGGAGTTATCGTTTAATTATTGGATTACATCTCGCAATATTTTGTTTGTTCGTTCGATAGTTAATGCAAAACTGTACAACTTACAGCGTATACTGCCTGACAGTGTAACTAACAGAGGAGTTTTATTTCCCTTGGAAAAGAAGCTGTATTTCACATAATTTTTAATACCATATTGTAAGGTTAAAGAAGTCACTCGTTGCACATTCCAAATGCCGTTATTGACTATCATATTGTCCTTTTTGTAACATCCCGTACGTTACTTTCCCTTTAACAATGAGATTATTTTTGCAAATAGGAATATTAATAAGACTGTATTCCTCCTAGGTGGGTATTAATTTTTTTTCAGATTACGCTGATGTAAATTTGATACACTTGACAAGTCATCGGAAGATCGAAGCCAATCGGAAAATGGTTTAGACAAGATATCTGTATGGTGTGAAAAGTGGCAACTGATTCTAAATAATGAAAAGTGTGAAGTCATTCACACGAGCAATAAAAAAGGACCCTCTAAATTTAGGATACTCGGTAAATCACACAAATCTAAAGGCTGTCAGTTCAGATAAATACTTAGGGATTATAATTACGAATAACTTAAATTGGAACGACCTTATGGATGTATGCTCAGACCACTTAAGAGATGTAATAGGTCTGCTAAACTACTAGCTACGTTACGCTTGTCCGTCCTATTCTGGAATATTGCTGTGCTGTATGGGATCTGCATCAGGTAGAATTGACGGAGGGTATCGAAAAAGTTCAAAGAAGGGCAGCCCGTTTCGTATTATCGCGAAATAGGGAAGAAAGTGTCACGGATACGACATGTGAGATGGGGTGTCTTTCGTTAAAACAAAGGCACTTTTCGTTGCAACAGGATCAGTCACCAACTTTCTCCTTCTAATGCCAAAATAAATTTTTGGCACCACCTCACTGCATGTGAATTATTGTGAGAAGTAATGAAATAAGACAAATCAGAACTCGCGCGATAAGATTCAGATGTTCATTTTTCCTGCACGCTGTTCGAGAGTGGAACTGTGGAGAAACAACTTGAAGGTGCTTCGATGAACCATCTCCCAGGCACTTAATTGTGTATTATTATTGCAGAGTAGTCACTTGGATGTACATTTACAGGAAACTGAGGCCATCATGGATCGGTTCTGAGTGTAACCGTCTTTGCCGTCGGTATCAATGGCATCGTGACTACAGCAGAGTCCACGTTCTAACCGTCATTGTATGTGGACGACTTTTGCCTGTCATCTCCATCATGGACACAGCAAGACGCCATCTTTAACAGACCGCACAGAAAGTATATAATTGGGCCTTGAATCACAGATATCAATTTTCTTTCGCGAAAACTCGCGTTATGCACTTTTCTTGACTCAGGACTGTGCATCTGCGGCCAAAACTTTGCCTCAGTAAACAGTTACTTGATGTCTTCGAAATTTTAAATTTTTTAGACCTCTTTTATAGTAAGTTAACATGTTTATCCTAGATACGTCAGCTCAAGGCAAAATTCATGAGGAAGCTTTATATCCTCAAATTTCTCAGCCGCACCTCCTGGGATGCAGGTCTGATTTTATCCCATCTGGACTACGGATATGTCACCTACAGGTCAGCAGCAGTACTTCGCCTGTTAGACCTGACCCACCACAGTGGTGACAGTTTGGCAACTGAAACCTTCCATACGAACCCTATAGACAGCTTCCTGATGGTAGCTAGTGTCTTATACTGAGGGTCAGAAGCCGGCAACTCTTGGTGAACCAAGCGGTCACGATCTGTCAGACGCCTACCCATCTGTGATACTCGAGTTCGTTTCACAAGCGATAGCCCAGGTTGCTTACGAATCGCCACAAAATGGTTAGATAAGTTGGAATACGATTTAAAGCTCTATGCAATGATCTTCAACTGCCCTTTCATGTCAGCGTTCATAGAGTCCCTCTCAGCACCCCTTGTGGTATGTACCGAGTCGTATGATTCGGATGGACCTCTTGCGTAGTCCTAAGAAAAATGCTGATCCCTTCATTCATAGACAACTGTAACGTTCGGTTCTCCACGAGAACCAAAATTCTAATTACATCTACACAGATGGATCGAAAGACAAAGGTAGGGTCGGTTTTGTTTCTGCACACCCAAGGAGGCAGGTGAAGTATAAATTTTTATTTATGGGATGTCCACAACTCTTCTGCAACGTGTTATGGTAAACAAATCAGCTACAGCTATAAAATGCTTTTATTGACGGAAGTCTTACACTACAGAAGTCGCTGTACACTACCACAGTTTTGAGCTCCATCATCGGATGTATCTGGAACATAAAGTAAAACAATAGTTGTTATCTGCTCCTGTAGACAATTTTTTTTATTTGAAAATTAAATTTAGAGCGTAGAAAAACAAATTGATTAATCTGCCAGGAAGTTTCAAATTGATTAAAAACTATTCTAACTAGCAGTAGGACGACGTCACGTACAGTCGTGGACAAAACGAGCGAGACCCCTCGCCTTTTCGTTATGCTGATCTGCACAGCATTAAAGTCTGCTACACAGCATAACAGATAAGGCGACAAAGTGCTACCAACATACTATGCACAGGCGTGAAATTGACAAACTATCCGAACTTTGTCAGACTGTTTTCAGTCATGTGTATGACTATGCTGATCAGTGTGTTAAACACAACACGTAAATATAAGATGTAAATGAAAGGAGAAACGCTAGTTAATATGAACTGTACTAATAAAAATGAATTTCAGTTTATCGAGACAATATAACTGTTTTAGTAAGGCAAAGTACCCCAGATCATTACGAATTAGCAAAATATTCTGCGTATTCTGCTGCGAAACGGTCTGTGTCGACGTTCAGACCAGTCATACTGGATTACCGTTGCTGACCTACCGTGAAAATGTGCAAATTTAGCAAGGCATGAAGATTCATAACGAAATTCAGTCAAAAATCATTCAGTGCCACACGTAAGTCAATTCAGTTATTGACAGAAGCGGAAAAAGTAATCAGTGAAAGGTATGAAATTCTACAAGATCTTCATATTTACATCCACAGGACACCGGTACAGAATAAAGGTAGCAATAAAACGTATTGGGGGCGCGAGAATTTCATAAAATTGTTTTACTGCCAGTCTATTTGCCTCCATCGAGATTAGAACCTAAAACAAACCAGACCTCCCTTGCAGTGGCAAACACCTTTCACTACGCTAGCAGACAACCCAGGCAAACAGCCCTCTATTATTACCCCAGACTTGAATAAGCCAGTAATTTCGCAATGAAAATGGCAACATGATCTGCAGTTTCCGTTGCACAGAGCTTTCTGGACTCAAAAACAAGAATTTTCTACCTTTATGTCACCGCTTATGTGACAATCATCCGGGATCTTTGTCGAAATAACAAAATACTGTTTTTAGCGAGTAAATTTAGTAGATAATTCTGCACCACCCCAGGAAATAAACGGCTACATAGCTGCCAAACGTATTCTACAATGATTCGAATTCTCCATTAGACTCGCCCCAGTCAGAAAATGTTCATTACCCGTAGTGCTTCTTAAGCTACCTGCCAATGCAAATGCTCGCACTGCTAAAACGCGGTGGCATTAATACTGGGATCTGAATTACCACGTGTATAGGCAAATGGATTTTATTTGCATTCCTGTAAATGTGATTTGGATCGAAAGCGTAGCTACGAGCAATATGGTGATGTATCGACTGCAACTAGAACATTTCCAATAAAGAGAAGGGGGGGGAGGGGGGGTTATTCATGCGGCCCTCATCTTCAGTAACTGTCGTAGCTATTTTCGTTGTTAGGATTTCGTCACATACATCGGTAAAAATGGAACCCTACTAGTCTCACTTTCTTGACGGTCTGTCTGTCTATCCAGCCCTTGAAACCCGTTTTGCTGATTCATAACGATCTGGGATACTTTGTCTTACTAAAACAGTTTGTTATCTCGATAAGCTGAAATTTATTTTTATTAGTACAGTTCATACTAATTAGCGTTTCTTCTTTCATTTATATCTTATATTTATGTGTTTTGTTTAACACACTAATCAGCATTACTATAGTCATACACATGATTGAAAACAGTGTGAGAAAATTCAGATAGTTTGTCAAAAACGCCTGTGCATAGTACGTTGGTAGCACTTCGTCACCTGGCCTGTTATGCTGTGAAGCAGACTTTAAAGCTATGCGGATCAGCATAACGAAAAGGCGAGGGGTGTCGCTCGTTTTGTCCACGACTGTACATGCAAAATAAGTAGTAGGGAAATATCTACAATAGGTAGACCGTCATAATAGCAATCCAAATCGTGCTTGTAAAGAAGTCCAACTTTCAAACGTGGCCTGGAAAAATGCCTCTTGTCCCAAAATTTCCACTGGAAATGTACGCAGTCTACAAAGATAAATCCACCATAGGACGTTAGGTGGAAGTCACCTTGCAGTCACGATTTGGGATGCTATTATTTAAATGTTTTTTGTAAAATGTTGTAGGCCATAGAAACAATGGAGCGTTTTCCTTAAGGACTGTGGAGAAATATAACTAGGTCCAGTCTTGCAGTGCACAACTGCCTCTTTCCGTTGCTGATACTCGGACTGGTTAATTTTGTAGCTCACAACAACATCTGATACGACACTTGTCCTTGTGTTCGGATTTTCCATGGGCGATTACAAACAGAGTACTGACTGAGTTGAAGAAGAATAAGATATAGATTGGCACGTGACCCTTATTGGAAATGTTGTCTTGCCTGTTTTCATTTCCCCTCTTAACTGTGACAGCTATGTACTAAGTCGCTTGACAAAATACGAGGTTTTGAAGGAATTATAAGTGCACCACTGTAACTGACATATTTTTTAGTAAGAGAAAATATGTGCTGTATCTGTGAGAAAATGTAACCGTTCCTTATCAATTACATCAAGAGGATAAAGGGGAGGCACGATCTAACAATGATAGTTTTGAACAGCATATATGACTGCTGTGGTATGTGCTGACTTCTTAGTAACTTCTTGTCGGGGTTTTCACATTTAACGTGGCGTCGGACCTGTTCTTTGCTTTTCTCAGAGAGTTTGGGAAGCTCATGCATGGTGGACTCAGGACAGGTGACGCAGGGACTGAAAGAAAAACGGGGCTTGATGTGTAGCAGGGACACATGTATTCATGAGAATGGCACTCTGCCAGGTTGCAGGCAGGCAGAAATATTCTGCCTGGGTGTTGAAAGTTGCATCACCAGGGAACCCCTAGTGGACGACAGCTATTGCTTGGTTTTATAGTATGATTTTACATCCAACACACATGAGGCTCTGCAAAAGAGCTGCTCAGAGTGTCTCCTAAATTGTTTACTTAGATTAGGAACAGCAGAGGGCCTATAACACTTCCTTGTGGAACGACAGATCTCGCTTGTATTTTACTCGATGGCTTTGTGTCAGTTACTAAGAAATGTGTGATTGCTGGCAAGAAATCATGAATGCAGTCCCGCAACTGAGGTGATACTCACCAGATACGCAACTGATTGGAGATCAGTTGTGAGGAATGGTGTCGAAAGTCTTGTGGAAAGCTACAAATACGGAATCAGTTTGAGATCCCCTATCGATAGCACTCAGTACTTCGTCTGTATAAAGAGCTAATTGTGTTTCACAGGAACGATATTTCTCTGAATCTGTGCTGATTATTTGTCAATTCATCGTTTTCTTCGAGGTGATTCATAATGTTCGAACACTGTATATCTTACAAAATCGTACCGCACATCGACGTCAGTGTTAAGGGTTGTAAATCAGCGGATCGCTCCTATTTCCTTCCTTGAGTATTGATGTGATCTTGCGATTTTCCAATCTTTAGGCACGGACCCCTCATCGAAGGAGCCGTTTTATATGATAGCTCAGTATAGAGATACTGTATGCTATTAGCATACTCTGAAACGAACATATCCGGTGTACAATCTGGACAAGAGGACTTGCTTTCATTAAGTGATTGAAGCCACTTAGCTACACCAAATTCCTTATACTGTCAGCTGTTCTTAATCTGGATTCTGGAATATTTACTCCGTTGTCTTTGGTGAAGGAATTTCTGAAAACCATGTTTACTAACTCCCCTTTAATGCCAATGTCATCGGTAATATTAGCATTGCTATCACACACTGACGGTATTGATTGTGTCTTGGTGCTGGTGTACCTGACATACTACCTGGATTTTCTGCCAGGTTTCTAGACATAATGTTGTTGTGGAAGCTATTAAAAGCATTTCGCATTGAAATCCGCGTTAAATTTCGATCTTCAGTAAAACATCCCCAATCTTGGAGATTTTGCATTCTTCTAAATTTGGAAAGTTTTTTTTTATTGTTTCTGCGAAAGTACTCTAACCTTTTTTGTGTAGCATGGGGGGTCAGTACCTTCTCTTATTAATTTATTTGGTATTTCTCAATTTCCATCGATATTATTCTTTTAAATTTAAGCCAAATGTGGTCTACGTTTACATAGATGGTTTAAAAGAAATGGAGACTGTTTCTTAGCAAGGCATTAAGCAAAATTTTATCTACTTATTTAAACTGATATATTTTCCTTTATTTTTGGTGGATTTGGATGTTATGGTGTTAAGTCTGGCTAGAACTACCTTGTCCTCGAGGAAGCGTTCAGTAGGATTTCGAATGACATTTTATGCTTCTCGCCGACTTTAAACGTATTGGTGCCGACGGACGAACCTGTCCGGAGCCAGTGTGTCAGCGTGATAGGAAATTCTGGTTAAAAATGGGTGAAGAGCTCCGGCATTATAGTGTCCATATGATGATGCCAGGTGGTATTCCGTGCCTTATGCAGGTCAAAGAACGCAGCGATCGGGTGTACGTGATGCGCGAAAGCATTGCTCGTTGCAAATTCCAGATGAAACAGTCGGTATGTGGTGGAGCGGAATTCGCGAATGTCACTTTGAAATTATGATGTATGTCGTCTGGCTTCCAGGCACCGAAACAGCTGTCGGTTCTTTCGAATAACTGCACAGCACAGAGATTGATAGGTAGTAAGTCAAAATTAGAGGGTTCTTTTCCCGGTTTCAGGATAGGAATAATGATACGCACCCACCATTAGGGGACGGGGGTTGGAATCGTGTTCCACCAAACACGATTGCAAACCCCTAGGATGTGTTATATGCTGCCGTTGCTAAGGTATTGTGTAAGAATTTGTTTCAGAATTTTACTGTGTGCAGGGGTATGTCTCGACGCTTTTGTAAATGTCTGCGGAACTCCCATTGGCCGGCCGGTGTGGCCGTGCGGTTCTAGGCGCTTCAGTCTGGAACCGCATGACCGCTACGGTCGCAGGTTCGAATCCTGCCTCGGGCGTGGATGTGTGTGATGTCCTTAGGTTAGTTAGGTTTAAATAGTTTTAAGTTCTAGGGGACTGATGACCACAGACGTTAAGTCCCATAGTGCTCAGAGCCATTTGCACCATTTTTGAACTCCCATTCACTAAATGGAGCATTGTACGATTCAAAGAGTTTTGCATGGAAGTGTAAGGAATTTCATTCCGCCAGATGGTTCCAAGTCAAGAAATTAGGTTGGGAATAACAGCATGCAGACTGTTTGATGAAGTGTGCCGCGAAACACTCAGCATGACTGCACGATCGAGACAGATGTAGACATTGAGGGAGATGCCAGGAACTACTGTGGACGGTGGGTGGCCGCCAGAGCAACGGAATTTAGCCCATACTTAAGTTGTGGAAGTGTGGACTCCCTTAAATACATAATATTCCCACCATACCTGCTTTCTCCTGTTCATTAAAAACCGTTCCTACTCTCGAAGTTTCTTGAATACCATACACAGAGGGATGGCAGTTGTGTTGTTGAAGTGCCTTGCGACGCTCTCTGACAGCTGAAGCTATTTCTCCAGACCACCGGTGTCCGTCGAGAAGAGCCTGAAGAATAGAGTATTGTTGCTTCCATACCGCGTGTAATCACGTCAGTAGCATGTTGTACCACTCCTTTGATATCCTTCTCCAGACTGATTTTAGAAGTTGCTTATGAAGTGAAAGGTGGCTTTTCGAAGTGACCAACATAGTGCATGTTCCATTATTCTATGGTTTGAGAAAGAGAGAGTGAAATGAAAATAGTTGTTGTTGTACAAATGGCCATGGATGGACCATTGCATTAAGGGTGAGGTGCTCAGACTGCAGACTGTAATATCTGTGGCTGAGTATGTTCCATGGGCTGTAGTGAAGTATATGGCAGCTCTGTTGTTAAGGTTGGTTGGTTGTGTTGGGGGGAGGATACCAAACTGCGAGGTCATCGGTCTCATCGGATTAGGAAAGAAAGCCGGCCGTGCCATTTTCAAAGGAACCATCCTGGCAATTGCCTGAAGTGATTTAGGGAAATCATGGAAAACCTAAATCAGGATAGCCGGACGCGGGATCGAATCGTCGTCCTTCCGAATGAGAGTCCAGTGTCTGTTCTTAAGGAGACAGACTTTTAGTTTTGTAATTAATTGTTCTATTAACTGGTCCCCTCTAGATGTGGGGTGGCTGCTCCTCATTGGACTGTGGGAACTGAAATCCCCCAGTAGGAAGAAGAGTGAAGACAGTTGTTCCACTACCTGCACCAGCCACTTCCGTCTGGGCGTAGATAGATACTACGTGCTGTTACCCTAACTGACAGGTAGAGGCGATCAACGACGGCTTCTAATGCACTAGATCGTGGCACGTGCTACCTGAAAGTGTCAGACTGAATGAGCGTGAAGACTCCTCCAGATGCTTTCTTGGCATTACACGATTTATACAGAAGGGTTAGTAATTTTTAGTTGTCGGGATTTGGGTTTCTGAGAATTACGTCTCATGAACTGCAGCGCCAACTGCAGAGTAAGGAGTCATTAACTGACAGAGTTTGGCCAAAAGGCTATGGTGGCTGTTACAGTACCGTTGAATAAACATGAAGTAGGAATCTGAGAAAGCAGAGAAGGAGAAGTGGGAGACCGAAATACTTCGCTACTGAGTCATACTCCACCTGAAAGTGCAGTTCTTTGTCGGTATTCACAGACTCGACCTCGGCAAGATGTGGTCCCTGATGGAGAGGAGGAGCAGAATTCGGTTTAACTTTCGATATATATACTTTTCTTTACTGCGAGGTTACGGTTTTTGTATGGATTTTGCTGTCTTGTCTTCAGGAAGAGAAGAAAATCGTTCTTTTCCACGACCCACAACCTGTGGCTTTGTCCGGTTCCGAGTGGTGGCAGACTGCTGATTTGTTTCGTCGGGGAGGAGGGGAGTGGGGGTTGGAGAGTGAGGCAAAAGGGGTACCTTGGGTGATATCCTCTTCCCTGATAATGCCACAAGAAGGTGACGCAACTCCGGCTACCTCAATGGGGTGTTTATCACCATTGCTGGTGGAGGGAGCTGGTGTTCCTTTCCTCCCTGTGGTGTTTCTGGCTATGGCCAGAAGTTGTTAGAGCCTTATCATCGCGCTAGGTGTCAATTTTGACACAGTGTTTGCAAAATGTGACGTCATATGCTTCGGGTGGAGGCGTTCAAACATTTTCTAGTCTTCTGGTAAGACAAGCGTTCAAATGCTTTATGTTTCTGGCTTTTCTTCTGTGTTTTGTAAACGGAATATGTTGGAGAAATACGGGGATGGTATTCTGGGCAGTTTACATATGCAAGGGATCTTCACAAGGGCTGGCCTCATGCGTTGTACTGCCGCACACCTCACACGTAGCCTTATTAACACAGCGAAACGACGTGTGTTCAAAGCCCTGGCACCGAAAACATCTCAATGCGAAGGGAAATAGTGCTTGACGTCACACCTTAACTTTCTCAGGTAAACATTTCCAGTGAACGCTAGGATGAAAACACCAGTGTCCACCCTATTATCCTTAGGTCACTCTCAGCATACATAGCGAAGTTATAGCTCAGGTTTGAATAGTGTGATCCCTGTTTTATTAGGGGTCTACATGACCGTCGCACATGACAGGTCGGCTACAGCACTGGATTTTGGATGTGAACACAAAGGCACTCTAATAGCAGGTACAGAGCATCACGTTGCTCAGTGGATAGATTATACGCCATGTTAGGTGCCCTTTCCCAACCTGACTGCACTTCTACGAAGTGTAGAAAAGTGAACGTCAAAACCTAAAGAGGGATCATAAGTAATTAAGCGATAAAGGTTGAGGGCAAGATTGCGAAATGAGCTATAACTTGCGGGTTTCCTGATAATGGCAGAGTCGTCAACGTAAAACAACAGGCAAAGAATAAGCGCTGGTCTGCTCTAGCCTCTGACATTGCAGGAGGTTGGGAGTGTTACAAAGGCCGTTCCCAATCGGGAATATTCTGAAGGACTTTTCTATTTGAGACACAGAGTGAGGTGGCGCGGTAGTGAGCACACTTGACTCGCTTTCTAGGCGACGATGGCTCAAACCCCATCCAGCCATCCAGACTTAAGTTTTCAATGATTTTCCTTAATCACTCCAGACAAATGCTGGGATGCTTTCTTCGAAAAGCGCTCGGACTATATCCTTCACCATTCTTTTGTAATCGGAGCTGTACTTTCGCCTCTAATGACATCACTGTCGATGAGATATTAAAATCTAGTCTTCCCTCCTTCATTTCTATTCGGGACTTTACCTGAAAACCTAAGCACGCTTCGCAAGAGCCCTGGACGGGAACCAGGGAACTGAATCTGCACTGTCTACTTACTTTAACGTGACCATATGTGAAAAGCCCAGATTAGGCAGGATAGAACGGTAAATTCATCCTGGTGCTCTTGGAATCACGCACATACTCTGCGACCAGTGTGAGACGTTGCTTTTTCCTGCTTTTAAATGCCTTCGTGCCGAGTAAAAACAAAGTGCATGTAAGGGTGAACATGGTCCCCAAGGATAGATGCATACTTGTGTTGATACATAATGCCTTCCAGAAAAACGAAGTCTCCCATGGTATGTCACGGACGCAGTCCCCAAGCCATAAGCTCCCTCCTCCGCTCTTGAGGCCCGATCTTTCAGACGCTTCACGCCAACAGCCATTTATCTGACGTAGCATAAAACGTACTTCATCCGAAAAGCATAAGTGTCGCCACTGAGTGGAAGTCCAGTTGCAGTATTGGCGTGCAAATTCCGGGATACGACCCCAATAATAGCAGTCAACATGGGTGTATGAGTCAGGTGCCTGCCACGGAGACCCATATGCAGCAACAATCACTGAACGGTCGTTGATGAGACCCTGTTGGTAGTCCCTTCGTTCATCTGGGTCACCTGTTGATCATCAGTTGTACGTCTGTTCGGCAGTTCACATCTCCGCCACCGTCGTTCATCCCTGTCATCTATGGCCTGTGGCGCACCAAATTTGCCTAGACGCCGGTTTTGGATAGTGCACCGTATACTTTCACCATGACGCCATGCTAAGAGTTTTCAGACTAGCCGTTCCGAAAATACTTTCACCCTTAGCCCAAAAGCCAATGACCATACCCTTCTGGATATAAGATAAATCGCTCCGTTTCCGCATTACGAAAACGACTGCATTGTTTCCCGTGTCCCCCATCACGGTTACACACTGAGCTGATACAAGTCATGATATACCTACTAACATCGAATCGGACCTTCTTTTGCATGGTGTAGTGCAACAACTCCATTTCAAAATGGCACTATGGGACTTAAATTCTGAGGTCATCAGTCCCGTAGACTTAGAACTACTTAAACCTAGGACATCACACATCCATGCCCGAGGCAGGATTCGAACCTTCGACCGTAGCAGGAGTTCGGTTCTGGACTGAAGTGCCTAGAACCGCTCGGCTACAACGGCCGGCCAACTCGATTTCGTATGGACTCAACAAGTCGGTGAAAGTTCCGTGCAGAAATTCTGAGCCATGTTGCCTCTATAGCCGTCCATGATTGCGGAAGTGTTGCCAACAGTGTAGGATTTTGTGCACGGACTGACCTCTCGAATATGCCCCATAAATGTTCGATGGGTGGCCAGATCATTTGCATGAACTGCCCAGAATGTTCTTAAACTAATCCCGAACACCTGTGGCCCAGCGACACCCGTAAAAATTCCACCGTTATTTGGAAACATTAAGTCTATGGATGGCTTCAAAAGGTCTCCAAGCAGTTTATGGAGTTCTACACAGTTCCCCATCCCATGAATGCAACGCACAGAACGATTATACAGCCATGTGAAGCTGTCAGAGAAGTTGGCTCTTCATTTGATTTCTGCACTTCGTCGTTTGTGGTTGGTTAGTATTATTAACTTGAAGTTTCGACACGAGCGATAATTTTTTCCGGAAAAGAACTGTTTGCGTTTTGGATTCGAATCAAGTCTCAGCAGGCGTCCTGTTATTGTTGTTTTTGATCGTAAGTCAAGGTGTGCGGTACAAACTTTACACGCACTTTTCTCTTCTTAAAACCATTCTGGAGAATGTTTTAAACGAAGATCGGAGTATCGGAACAGATTACCAGATATATGAGTGGCTCAAAGACTCCTCAAGTAATAAAACCCATTACATTGTCTTTGAGTTTTCACCAGAGAGAAGGATATCGTCACTAGTGGCCGACAAAAGTGTTATAGGACCACTCTTGTTCTATATACACATAAATGATATGACGCATAGTGTGACCAGCAATCTGCGACTGTTTGCTGATGACGCTGTAGTATACGGGCAAGTATCGTTGTTGAGTGACTGTAGAAGGACGTAGGATCACTTACATAGAATTTCTATTTGATATGATGAATGGCACCTAGTTTCAAATTTAAAAAAAAGTAAGTTAATGCAGATGAGTACTAAAAACAGTCCTATAATGTTCGAATACGGTGTTAGTAGTGTGCTCCTCGACACAGTCACGTCGATGAAATACACTGAAGAGCCAAAACAACTGGTACACCTGCCTAATGTCGTGTAGGACAGCCGCGAGCACTCAGAAATGCCGCTAAACGACCTGTCGTGGACTCGATTAAAGTCTGAAGTAGTGCTGGAGGGAAATGACACCATGAATCCTTCAGGGCTGTCCATAAATCCGTAAGAGTACGAGGGGATGGAGATCTCTTCTGAACAGCACGTTGCAAGGGATCCCAGATATACTCAATAATGTTCATGTCTGGGGAGTCTGGCCGGCCGGAGTTGCCGTGCGGTTCTAAGCGCTACAGTCTGGAGCCGCGAGACCGCTACGGTCGCAGGTTCGAATCCTGCCTCGGACATGGATGTGTGTGATGTCCTTAGGTTAGTTAGGTTTACGTAGTTCTAAGTTCTAGGGGACTGATGACCTCAGAAGTTGAGTCCCATAGTGCTCAGAGCCATTTGATTTTTGGGGAGTCTGGTGACCAGCGGAAGTGTTTGAACTCGGAAGAGTGTTTCTGGAGCCACTCTGTAGCAATTCTGGACTTGTGGCGTGTCGCATTGTCGTGCTGGAATTGTCCAAGTCCTTCGCAATGCACAGTGAACATGAATGGATGCAAGTGATCAGACAGAATACTTAATACGTGTCACCTGACAGAGTCGTATCTAGATCTATAATGGGTCCCATATCACTCTAACTGCACACGGCCCACACCATTACAGAGCTTCCGCCTGCTTGACGCTCCCCTGCTGACATGCAGGATCCAGGGATTCAAGAGGTTGTCTCCATAACCGTAAACGTCCATCCGCTCGATTGAATTTGAAACGACACTCGTTCGATCTGGCAACATGTTTCCAGCCATCAACAGTCCAGTGTCGAAGTCCAGTCCAGGAGAGGCGTGAAGCTTCGTATCGTGCAGTCATCAAGGGTACACGAGTGGACCCTCTGCTCCGAAAGCCCAAATCGATGATGTTGTGTTGAATGGTTCACACGCTGACACTTGTTGATGGCTCGGCATTGATATCTGCAACAATTTGCGGAAGGGTTGCACTTCTGTAACGTTGACCGATTCTCTTCGGTCGTCGTTGGTTCCGTTCTTGCAGGATCTTTTTCCGGTCGCAGCGATGTCGGAGATATTATGTTTTATCGGGCTCCTGATATTCACGGTAAACTGGTGAAATGGTCTTACGGGAAAAAGCCCGCTTCATCGCTAACTCGGAGATGCTGTGTCCAATCGCTTGTACGCCAACTATAACGTCACGTTCAAACTCACCTAAATCTTGACAACCTGACATTGTAGCAGCAGTAACTAATCAAAAAAACTGCACAAGACACTTGTTATCTTTTATAGGCGTTGCCGGCCCCGGAGCCGTAGTGTACACAGCTCGTGGTCTAGTGGCTAAAGTTGCTACCTCTGGATCACGGGATCCCAAATTCGATTCCCGGCCGGGTTGGGATTTTCTCTGGCCAGGGACTGGGTATTTATGTTGTCCTCATCATTTCATCATCATCATCATTCGTGACAGTGGCTAGATTGGACTGAGTACAAATTGGACTATGTCAAAATTGGTACTTTGTACGGGCGCTGATGAACGCGCAGGTGAGCTCCCCTCGAACCAAACATCATCACCAGTGCTGTAGTCTGCCTGTTTACATACCTCTGTATTTGAATACGCATTGCTATACCAGTTTCTTTGGCGCATCAGTGTATATAGACGTAACGCTGCAGAACGAAATGAAACAGAACGAACATTTCACGACGGCAGCAGGAGAGGCGAATTGTCGACTTCGGTTTACTGCGCGAATTTTAGGGATATGTAACTCATCTTAAAGAAAGAAAGAGAGAGAGAGAGAGAGAGAGAGAGAGAGAGACAGAGAGACTGCGCTGGACACTAGTGCGATTCAATCTTGAGTACTTTTCGAGTGTTCCGGATTCCAACCAGATCAAATTACCTAAGTTCAGTCAACACTCGAGTATTACTGAAATGAACCGTGAACTAAAATGGGAATCCCTGGAGGGAAGGCGACTTTATTTTCACGAAGCTCTTTTGGGGGAAATTCAAAGAACCGACATTTGCAGCTGACTCCAGAACAGTTCTCCTGACGCCAAAGTACATTTCGCCTAAGGACAGTGAAGATCAGGTGAGAGGAATTAGGGTTCGTATAGACGCAGGTAGAAATTCGTTTTTCCATCGACGTATTTGCGAGTGGAACAGGAAATGAAGTGACTAGTAGTGGTGCAAGGTACTCCCTGCCATGCATTATACACCGGCCTGCAAAGTATGTATAACGATGGAGATTTAGAAACGTGTTTCTTGCGCGACTTGTGACACCACAACGTTGACATTACGGTCGCACGTCCACTCCTTAACACTGCCTGTTCGTAACTGACTGCTCGAATAAATACCTGTTGTTTACATTCGTTATCTCAAGGTGGCACCGAAGTTATTGCGTTAACGTCGCTTGTATACCAAGAATAAAATCAGCCTTGAAACTTTTGGGCGGGCGATGCATACAGGGTCATCCCCAACTCCACTTCCAAAATTACGGAATTTATTACGAGATGTTTTCCAAGATTTTGGTAAAAGGGTCGCGTATTATCCGTTGGCTCATTAAAGAGTGATAATGTAATTAATATTCATCGATCTTTTATCCCAATTAGCCTCGTTTCTGTGAAAATACGTTGGCAACAGGAAAAGCCTGTAATACGATTTCACCAAAACATACAACAGAAATACAGGGTAATGCAGCAACCATCAGATGCGAAAGTTCTGCAATGTGACTGCAGAAACGTATCGTCCTGCAGTTCTTACGTTGCATTCAGCGGTCATACACACGAGGCGCAGATCGGCCAACTCTTCATCTCTAAGCCTACCTGTACTATCTAACGTTCTGCGTGGTGTCTGTTTGTTCTAAGTCGTGTCTCCCTACCACTTTCGCGCAACGACGCTCTGAGCGTGTTTTTTAGGGAATTGACTAGTTTGAACCTGGGACCTGTTGCTGGTAACGAGACGCCAGATCACACACGACATGTAGAATTCAGAAGAGTTCAGTGAGACTAGCGATAATATAATCAAATACTTTGATTTCAGCGTCAGCTCCACTTCACTCCCTGTAAAAGAATCTTAATACTAACTAAATTTAGTGGAAGGGGTTCAAGGCTTTCCTAGCTTTAGTTAGCTGGTAAAATAACGTCGAAAAAGCAGATAAGTTTACCATTGGAAATTTTATTCTACTCACAAAACATTGTTTATAAATTGCACTATTGATAAAAGGAAATATTTTAATACAGGATGATAAAAACCAACTGTGCTCAACAAAAATGTGAACGAATATTCCCTGAATGGGTTTCCAAGTTCTACAATGGATCGAAGGATGACCTATGCCATATCACATCTATAATCTAGGTTTAAGTTAACTTTCATAAAAGAGAAAACTATCCAAATGATCTACAGTGACCCTCAATTATCGTTTATTACTAATTTAACTTGTCGCAAGTTATAGTGGCTGATGTGGCTTCTCAATAATTATATAACAGAAGAATCATCACGTTTCAGATTTTAACTTCAAGTAGCAAATGTGAATACCATGAGCTTTAATTGATGATCGACACTAGTAATACGTAAAAAGGGGATGTAACAGATGAGACTTCTGCAGTTCTGAGTGAAGCGTTATGTGCTGTTATGCGGCATCGCGTGCGTGCATTACCTTGACGGTATTTAGGCAGCGTCAGGGGGTGGCGGGCGGCGCAGCTCCACACAGCTCGCCATCTCGGAAGCAACTCCTTCTAACTTCTCCTTACTACAATTTACCGATGTTGGTTTAAAAAAAGCTATCTGGCTGTGTTTTCAACTGACCAATCAGTGTCTCAATGTTACCCTTAAGCTCTGCCTACAAAAATTCTGTCTATCCAATGAGAAACGTTATACTTTTCGTTGTGGGGCAATGCTTTTAATGTTTGCAATGTAACAGAGACGCGAAAAAGTCTCACGCTAAAACTTGTAGCTGGTGTGGCCCTTTTAGTGTTATCGTAAGATCTATACTATTCTTCTGGAGGGCTCTATATTTTAACATGGGCTGGGGGGTGGTCCTGGCGGTCAGCCGGCGATGTGGGTGTCCGTCCCTTATCGTAGGGCCTTCTAACTTAACACGGTTCTGCTCTCGGCTTCTGTTCTCGTTTCTTCCCTCGGAACTGCGTCTGTTTCACGGTGGGAAGGTATGACATGCATTTAGGCGTTCTTGTGTTAGTCTGTGGTATTCCATTTGCTCACTCGTTGATCGTATTACTTTGGTTAATTTAATGTAAGGATTTATTCGGAGCTATGTGACGTACTGTCGGATTTGCTATCATGTCAGGGTTTTCATGGAAGGTGTTGGATTTGCCTGACACCTTACAACTACAGACAACTACAGTTTATAATTGTTAACGTACAACTAACACTGCCGGTAAAATAAAGCAGAGGCAGAACAGAGTAGTAGTAAATGGAAGCCTGGAGGCGAATAGTGTAGTGGTTTTTACTGTAGTCACCAAAAAGTACAGAAAATATATTCACAGTTGCCAGTATGAACCACTTTCGGCTGTGTATTAAAATGATGACAGTGAAATATTATGCCTGACCGGGACTCGAACCCAGATTTCTTGCATTATGTGAGCAGTCACCATAACCACTTCAGATATCCGTGCACGAATCATGGGCTGACGTATGTTACGTATATTACCGTTGACGTATGTTACGTATATTCCCGTCCTGGAAGGACGTATTTGTTGAGAGAGTCGAGGGATTGGTACTGGCGAATAAATACGAAATAGCAGCACCTGTATTACTAAGAAGTACTATGCATTGTTCCTTCGGACATGCATGTATGCATTGACGTGCGAAGAAACAGTGCGTCGTACTTCTCAATAACATAGACACTGCCCTTTTCTATCAACGAGTACCACCAGTGAAAGCAGCAAGTTTGTTTCGAAACAAGACTCACGTTGTGGTGCAGGTATTTCCAGTGCAATACAGACATACAGAGAAATATGAGTAAGAAATAAAACGAATATATCTGAAAAGACATCATAGTCGCCGTTGACTGTATAAAATATTTATTGTTACTATTGCAATTTCGGCCTTATGGCCATTTTCAAGTAACACTGCAAAAAATTATAGACACAAAATACAAAAGTGAAGCACAGGGTGTATATATACACTCCTGGAAATGGAAAAAAGAACACATTGACGCCGGTGTGTCAGACCCACCATACTTGCTCCGGACACTGCGAGAGGGCTGTACAAGCAATGATCACACGCACGGCACAGCGGACACACCAGGAACCGCGGTGTTGGCCGTCGAATGGCGCTAGCTGCGCAGCATTTGTGCACCGCCGCCGTCAGTGTCAGCCAGTTTGCCGTGGCATACGGAGCTCCATCGCAGTCTTTAACACTGGTAGCATGCCGCGACAGCGTGGACGTGAACCGTATGTGCAGTTGACGGACTTTGAGCGAGGGCGTATAGTGGGCATGCGGGAGGCCGGGTGGACGTACCGCCGAATTGCTCAACACGTGGGGCGTGAGGTCTCCACAGTACATCGATGTTGTCGCCAGTGGTCGGGGGAAGGTGCACGTGCCCGTCGACCTGGGACCGGACCGCAGCGACGCACGGATGCACGCCAAGATCGTAGAATCCTACGCAGTGCCGTAGGGGACCGCACCGCCACTTCCCAGCAAATTAGGGACACTGTTGCTCCTGGGGTATCGGCGAGGACCATTCGCAACCGTCTCCATGAAGCTGGGCTACGGTCCCGCACACCGTTAGGCCGTCTTCCGCTCACGCCCCAACATCGTGCAGCCCGCCTCCAGTGGTGTCGCGACAGGCGTGAATGGAGGGACGAATGGAGACGTGTCGTCTTCAGCGATGAGAGTCGCTTCTGCCTTGGTGCCAATGATGGTCGTATGCGTGTTTGGCGCCGTGCAGGTGAGCGCCACAATCAGGACTGCATACGACCGAGGCACACAGGGCCAACACCCGGCGTCATGGTGTGGGGAGCGATCTCCTACACTGGCCGTACACCACTGGTGATCGTCGAGGGGACACTGAATAGTGCACTGTACATCCAAACCGTCATCGAACCCATCGTTCTACCATTCCTAGACCGGCAAGGGAACTTGCTGTTCCAACAGGACAATGCACGTCCGCATGTATCCCGTGACACCCAACGTGCTCTAGAAGGTGTAAGTCAACTACCCTGGCCAGCAAGATCTCCGGATCTGTCTCCCATTGAGCATGTTTGGGACTGGATGAAGCGTCGTCTCACGCGGTCTGCACGTCCAGCACGAACGCTGGTCCAACTGAGGCGCCAGGTGGAAATGGCATGGCAAGCCGTTCCACAGGACTACATCCAGCATCTCTACGATCGTCTCCATGGGAGAATAGCAGCCTGCATTGCTGCGAAAGGTGGATATACACTGTACTAGTGCCGACATTGTGCATGCTCTGTTGCCTGTGTCTATGTGCCTGTGGTTCTGTCAGTGTGATCATGTGATGTATCTGACCCCAGGAATGTGTCAATAAAGTTTCCCCTTCCTGGGACAATGAATTCACGGTGTTCTTATTTCAATTTCCAGGAGTGTATAATTAACCAAACATTTCATTAAGGAAGTAGCTCAATTATAAAAATTGGAGATAAATGTACTTTACTTACATTCTGTCAGGCTATAAAACTACCTGACATGAGTACACGTCGTTGTCAAAATGCAGCCTTTTGACTGTGAGAGTCCCACAAGATCAGATGAGTACAACACTTATTACATCGTAATATGTTGTTAAATATATATATACTGAACTGTCGATGTTACCATCGTTCTAATAATGTTTCACACATACAAGTTGAGGTGCACTGACTACATGTGAAGCTAAATGGAATAGTATACATATTTACTTAGTCCTGTTTGCTACAATAGAGCCAGATTGAAGGACGTATCCTGTATTTGTGCGGAGGCATTGTGATGTTTTGTCAGAATTTGTGGTGCTGCACAGTGAATTGGATTGCTGACGAGCGTTTTACGCCATTCATATTCGTAAAATTTATACGCATACAAAATGTTATGTATCAGAGCTCTGTCTTCATCTCATTTACGAGCACTGAAGTCAATTTGAGAGCTTATTAACAGATAACACATGTATTATCCTCTATTATGTTATAAATAAATATTCTCATCCTATCCTACTGTCCATTACAATCATAGCACTATTTAGTAAGCTGTATAATATCTACAGATGAAAATACTTGTCTAAGGCGCTGCAGTCATGGACTGTGCGGCTGATCCTGGCGGAGGTTCGAGTACTCCCTCGGGTATGGGTGTGTGTTTGTCCTTAGAATAATTTAGGTTAAGTAGTGTGTAAGCTTAGGGACTGATGACCTTAGCAGTTAAGTTCCATAAGATTTCAGACACATTTGAACTTTTTTTTAAAAAAAAGAATTGTGTGTGTGATAGATTATTAGAACGATGGTGACATCGACAGTTCAGTATATACTTAACAACATATTGCGATGTAATAAGTGTCGTACTCATCTGATCTTGTGGGACTTTCACAGCCAAAAGGCTGCATTTTGACGACGGCGTGTTCCGGTCTCCCTTATCTCCTTGCGCCTGGCAGATCCTCCGTTTTGATCATCGTCAGTGTGCCACGTCAGTGTTGTGTTTAGTGCTGTTTCTCCCGTGCGTCAAGAGGTGTGATTTTAATTGTGTGCTGGCCTTGTACTTAGTGTCACTGTCAGTGTTTGTTATGTGCTACGCCATCCGTCGATACTTTTTATGCTCCGGTCATACTGTGCCTTGTGTTCTTTTAACTGTCGCAGTGTGTGGCCTTTTGTGTGCGCTACTTTTTTACAGTTTTTTCTCTCCATTTTACAGTCGCCCCTTTTTTTTTGTCTATTGCTTTCTATGATTTCCCCCTTTTTTTATCTATGTTCACCATATTCTCTTCTTTGTATATTTTTCACTGTCTTCTATTGTTTGTTCTATGTCTTTCGGTTGAAGAGCAGCGCATATGCTGCTGCCAGCCCGCCCCGATGGGGAACTGAAATACAATTTAAAAAAAAAAAAAACGCGACGTGTACTCATTTCAGGTAGTTTTATATTCTGACAGAATGTAAGTAATGTGCATTTATCTCAAATTTTTATACTTGAGCTACTTTCTTAATGAAATGTTTGCTTAATTATGTATATACACCCTGTGCTTCACTTTCGTATTTTTGTGTTTAGGTAATTTTTTGCAGTGTTACTTGAAAATGGCCATAAGGCCGAAATTGCAATAATAACAATAAATATTTTATACAGTCAACGGTGACTATGATGTCGTTTAAGAAATATTATATGACTGTGAATCCTAACCATGAGAACTTAATAAAACGAATATAATTACTGTCTAACCAGCCACCGAAGACCATGGGTCCCTTACACTAACGTAATGGCAAAATATCAAACTTCCGAATTTTTGTCAGTGGGATTCAGGTGGAACCTGTATGTCTGAAGGAGCGAAGTCATTGATTTACTCCACACTTTATGGTATGAAATTTTCGTCATTTGAGGATTCTGAGGACGTTTCCTTCTGTTGTTTAAGGTCTGGTCCTTCCTTTACTCTAGCAAACATCTCCGCTGACGTTCCTGTTAGGGATTAATTAATGAAATGTTTCGTAGACGTCTCGGAAGGGTTGAGTAAACTGCGCGGATCTCGGGCCGGGCGGGCCGTCGCTTGGGGCAGGTAGCGGAGGGAGCGAGGCGACAGCGGCGCCGACGCGGGCGCCCCTGGCGGCGGCCGCGGGAGGCTCCGCCCGGCCGCGGCGCGTCGCGACGCTGGGCGTCGTGCAGTGTGACGCTCGCGCTCCAGCACGTGGCTGCCCCGCCGCCAGCCTACCGCCGAGGCGTTCTCCAGCGAGTGCTCCGCGCGCGACCAGACACACCGGCCTGCGTCTACATCGGCGGTGTCGCGGGAGTGACAGCGGTTTATGCGACTCGCCTGTGGATATGCTTTCGCGAGGCACCCGAATTGTGTTTGTGGTGTTCTATAAAACGGATGTGTGAAGGCTGCAACGTTGGAAAATGTAGACGAAGTGCAGTTCTTCTCGACGCGGGAATCTTTTCACTCCTCCGATGTTCCATCAATTAGGTATAAACATCTCAACTACGTCAATTAAATGTTTACCCTACTACGCTACAAAGCAGTGTTGCAGGTGACTAGTATAAGCGAGTACAGCGAATATAATCACTACGCGTCATCTGTCATTTGCTATTATCACTTTTTCAGAGGAGCTGCACCGCCGACATAATTAAATCCTGTGGGCGGCAATATCTGACTAAATGACGTGAACCCACTGTTCTGTGTATCTTCCACTGCCGTCTGGTGATGCTTATTCGTAGTAATGTCGACGTCATTTTTTTTTCTTTCTGGAGTCAGACAACATTCTACCTTCCATTAGTCTTCATAGTATTTATTGTAGCAGTTAACAAATATTCCAGATAACCTATATTTGTTCAAAACCTGTTTCACGTTTTTTTTGTGCTGATTCTCACATTATAAATGAATTTGGTGGAACCAAGATTATTCGATCTGCTACAACAGTAACCCTCCTGCAAAGCTGTGGACTCAGCTTCTAAGTGTACGCGAAACATCACCTCAGCTACTGTTATGAATGTCTTTTACTGCTACTACTGACTACGTTCATTGCACATTTTCATGAGACAAGTGTCTATTATCTTGCGCAGTGGCTTGTTACACACGCAAATTTCAGTAGCATGTGGATTTTTCCCTAGCCTCAAGATAGAATACTGATAATTATAAACCCACTGCAGCATAATGAGGACTAACAACGTATAACATGCACTAAATTATTTGGAAGCTCAACGCCACATCCCGCGAGTTACCGTCACAAAGGCAAAGAAAAAGATTACGTGATTCAGTGTTTCAGGTCTATTTATATTTTCAATCGGTGATCTAACCGCATTGTTCATAATATTCCTTTGGCCACCTTAAAGTGCAGTACCTATTTTTGGAACCTAAACACTGAAATACATGGCAGTTTTTGCCTCCTTCATCGACTAGAAAGCGTAATTCACGAGTAATGTTTGGTCATTAAATTTCGTCGTTTACAATATAACTGAATAGGCGTGAACATCGCGGCACTTTATTGTTTACAAAATCTCGACTTCCTTTTTTATTAAAAAGAAAAGCATCTCCAAACAAAATTATCCTGAGGAAGCCACTAAGAAAGACAACACCCCACGTTTTAGATGTGTATCGCAATTTACTGCAGTTCTGAGCACAGAATTCACTTTGCACGGGATTTAACTAAATTACTGCAACCGTTCGCCGCCGAAAACGTGACTCGAAACCGCGCGCCCGTCTCCTGGGATATTATGGATTGCATCCATTCACCAAATTGACGTTGACATCTTAATTGAATGCTCGTCACTGTGATTACTTCACTGCCTTTATTCGGCTTTCAATAGCACAAACACAGTGCCACTGCCATTAGGCTCATTGTAATGACCACATGACAAATACGAACGCAAATGGACGCTACAAGAGAGTCATGTCCTACTAGAAAAAGTATGCATTGTCTGTTCCCTAAAATTAAACAACACTAGTAAAGCACAGTGAATACGTTCACCCATCGCTGTGCCCTGATCCCGAAACTACCTGCCGCTATAGCGCTCAAAGAGCATTAATTGCGAAAATATTAGAGATATGTTTGACGCGGGAGTAATCTCACTGGTGGAAGTGTCACAATAGCAATCTATTCGAAGTTAAATTACTGTATTTATAATGTTGGTTCAAGAACCTGGCTGCGCAGGCTAGCTCTGACAGAAATTTATGCAAACATGTAGCGTATCACATAATACAGGATGTTCCAGCAGAAATGATAAATATTCGGTGATATGACAGAGAAACTCTTCGAAGCAAAAAATCCTAGTAAACAAGGGCTCTAAAATACATACCTTAATAGCTAATTGTCTAGCAAACGTGGGCTTTTAAAAACATAACTTAATGGATTTGAGCACTTGCTCAATAGAAGAAATGTGTGTCACAGTTGCGAGAATGAGTAAGTGCTCATTGCTCTTAAGGCATTCACCTTAGAGCCCATATCAATGGACATTTTCTCTATTTTTGACATACTAAAAACACGGAAAGTAAAGAGATTGCTGTAAAAGATATGCTCCACAGTGTGGCAAGTGAAAAAGTGCTCATAGATCTTAAGGTATACATTTTAGAACTCATGTTTACGGGACTTTTTTGCTTCGAATCACCGTTCCTGTCATATCCCTGAATATTGGCCATTCCCGCTGGGACACCTTACGCATGGGACATAGTTTCGTGTTTCTTGGGTTATATGACACTAGTAAAACAGTGAACTATAATAGAGGGAATTGCATAGCAATCGTTTTTTAAGGGCCGAGAAACTCACGAAATTTTACGTCACTATCGAAAATACTAAGTATCATAAACGAAAATACAACACGGGGAAAATATTAAGTCAATGGAATTTTATTCAGTCGGGGAAGAGATATACAGAGTGATTTACGAAGTTACGCAAATATTTTAATTTGTTATTCTACAAGTAAAAGTAAAGAAAAAAGTTCATATAAACATAGGTCCGTAAATGTTTTGTTGCAGAGTTATGGCTAATAAAAGATTTTGCCTAAAATTTAG
Source organism: Schistocerca americana (assembly GCF_021461395.2). Lineage (NCBI taxonomy): Eukaryota > Metazoa > Arthropoda > Insecta > Orthoptera > Acrididae > Schistocerca > Schistocerca americana. Next base: position 237,026,675 of record NC_060123.1, on the reverse strand, counting down.
CAAATTCACTAACATGAAGCCATCGAAAAACTGCATGAGCTTAAAGTAAAGCAATATTTCCATTTATTTTGTATTTATTGGTCTGGTGAATCCAATAAAACATGTCCCAGACGTGTATCTGCAGTAGTTTTCCAGAACATCCAGAGAAGCAAAGATTATTATACAAGTAAATTTATTTACTTTCCATTAAGAATGTAGAAACGTTTATGTCATTGTTGCCGACCGTTAGTGAGTTGTTTCAGTCGTTTCCTAACCTTGAAACGTGTTAGTTTTCTGTATTGTTCAGTGAAAGAACATAATAACAACAGTGCATTTAAGTGAAACCACATAGTAACTGTTGTAGTTTGTAGATTATTTATGAAATAGGGATGCCTTTCAAATTTACGACCCAGGAATATGCCGATATTGTGTTTATTTATGGCAGATGTGATGGTAATGCTACTGCTGCAATTAACGAATATCACGCATGTTATCCAACTTGGAGGATTCCAAATTCACGAACCACCACTGAAGTATTTCGAATGTTACGAGAGACAGGTTCTCTACGTAGCGTTCATAATCAGTACGAGTGCCAAATAGCTGAAGACGATGATGAGGATATTATGGATGCTGCTCATCGTAGCCGGGTGCCATAAACGACGTATCTCTCAACAATTAGGCATTTCACAATCTGATGTATGGCGTTCACTGAAGTACAATAGTCTGTATCCTTATAACGTTAACGTTATTACCATCGCTTTTCGACGATTAAATTCTCTACAACATCTGTTGAAAACTTTGTGCAGTTGTCTGGAATTTAAAAAACAAATTGGTCCAAGTAGCTAATAAATTTAAAAATTTACGAAATTGCTTCTTTATTACCAGTAACTCTGTAACTAAACATTTATGGACCTGCTTTTATATGAACTTTCTCTCTAGTTTTACTTGTAGAATAACATACTAAAATATTCGCATATCTTCGTGAATCACCCTGTATAATTTTATGCTTTTCTAAGTTTTGCCGTATCCGAGCATCTAAGAACTATCTCAGGTATCTCGTGCTAACATACGAATGCACCAAGCTGTTATTGAAGGTTCCAGATCCACAGCATACTTCCTAAACAGAATCTCTGTAATCAAATGAATCAGTATGTCAACGGAATTTTTTGTATCTGCGTGTTCTTACCATACTGCGCATTTGCGGGTAACCGACCCCAATTCATATACCGCGAGATTCTAATTTTGTACATAAGTGATGTAACAGGACATTCAAAAAATTCAGTATACATTTGCGCAGTTTGTAAGTATTAGGTACAGAGCATTTAAAACCCCGCGTTGGCATAATGATAATTTCATTCGAATCTGATTTTTCTATTTTAATGAAGACATTTTAGGTAAGCTTTGATCGTAACCTTTATGATTATCGGTTGAAACTACAAATTACTGCATACAGTAACATTTATTATATTGTACATTACACTAGGGTTTCGGAGGATTATACCTCAATCATCACATTTCAATTAATGAGGCATGAATGAATTGTGTGTACGAATTTTGGGTAGCGTGTGCCTCTGTCTGTCATAGACATAACTTTGAATTTTGTTATGAAATAGTTCTTTGCTGCCAGACAGTGCCACAGGATACCCAAAAGTCGTACATACCATACATCAGTGACTTATCATTTGAAATTAAAATGATAGTATTATAACGTTCCGAAAAGCGTAGTGGGAAGTATAATAAATGTGATTTGGTTACAGTAACTTTTTAATTTAAACCGATATTCTTATGAAAATGCACGTCATTTTCCTTTGTTTCGGAGCACGCTCTCGACGTGTTATTTCCTACAACTTTGTTGCTATCACATCTTCTAAGCAACGCCAACGATAGTGTAAATAATTTCAAGTGACCCGCATCGTTAGGTCTTCTTGACTAGTGATCTGTATTCTCACTGATTTTCAGCGATCTTTATTTAAAAGTGATCACAGTTTTCGTTTCGCCAAATTGTTTTTTGCAGAACCCTTAACTATCGTATCATAGATCAGTTTTCCAACTGCTTGTCTAAATGTCTTCTTTTTACAATTAGTGTGTTCGTACGTATTGATGAGAATATTTACCTCGAGAATGAAGCTCAGTCACTCTTGTGTCTGTGTTTGCTTGAAAACGAATTTGTTTTTGGGTAATCTACGTTAGACATCGAGTAAATAAAATTCTTACTTCTTTTTTACACATACATGTTTCGCTGAAGGTACAGCATTTCCAGTGGTGTTTTTTATTTTCTTTCTTCTAGATAATAGATTTTTACTATCTGTAGATAAACAAGTTTAGCTTTTAAAGTAAAGTACGCCCATTCACAAACTTAAAGCGGCAACAGTTTAACGTTCCAGAAGTAATTTTTGATATAAATAAGTTCTCAATATTAAGTTCTCTCTGACTGTAGTTGACGAATTGTAAAAGAATGACAGCGATATTTCAGAATACATAAAGTAACAGAAACCACACCATGTGCTAACATGGTATAATTTCTTTTCGGTTTATGAATACTTTACTTTGAAAACTAAAATCATGTATATCCACACAGACATCAAAAAGCAATTTTTCGTGTTATTTGATAGAAAGAAAATAAAAAAGCACTGAAGATACTCTAACTTTAGTGGAACATGTAAGATTGAAAAAAGAAGAAAATATATAGAAAAACAAATTGATGGGAATAGTTTGTCAAAAACAATTCTGCTAGTTTTAGGCTAATTTCACATATAATACTTTCAAATTTGTTTCAGTGTTCAGCTACGCTTTACTATGGCGCCCACAACAAAAACATGCAATGCTTCAGTACGGTTTTACGTCATAGCTAGTAAGTCTTTGTCCAGATCGATACCGCCTAGATAGATAGGAGACATTCCCTTTATGCAGTATCCTGTTCCTTCATCAATGATACAAGTGTTGTTTGTTTATGTCCGTACGCATTTCCGTTCTTATCTTACGTTCCTTACTAAGTCACAAACCCTAGCAGTGAATAGGATCGGTAGCAGCTGACACGTTGTTGCTGAGATAAGCGCACACAGGATGAGGCGCGATATTCGGTAAGGCTTCCCTCATCTCAAAGAGACGGCCACTTCAGCAAAGTGGACTCACAATTCGATAAAGTGCTAAAAGAGATCACTGCTGTAGTAAGGGAACGGTGCATTTGGCACGCCTCACTGCGGATTCGAAACGCAAATAAAAGAGAATCTCTGCTCTGTATGATGAGTCGTTTTCTGAGCATGAACTCTCTATGGGATGAACTGCACACAGAGGCATTTATTTATCTGCAGCCCCTAACAATGTTCGCCAACAGCAATACTTCGGATAAAAGCAGAACGCAACTGTAGGAGCAAAGTTTTTGCGGTTTCCCTCTGGAGGTACTGAAATTAAATGCTCAGTGTTGTTTTGTGGCCGCGTGAACAATGTTGCAGAATTCCTATAAATACCGTAACTTGCGGACGGCGCGTTTTAACTGTATGAATTTCATCGTGTGGAGAGCCTGGATCTTTATAGCATCTGCAAATTTTATGCTCACTTGGAACTTTTCCGCCGAATCAGAGAAAAACTTTTTTCATATTCACGAAATAGTTCGTATGCGGGTCCGCGCATTTAAGTTCCTCAGCGCCCTCTCGTGAGATCAGATCTAACTCATATATGTGCCAGGAGTTTACCTGACAGATTTCAGGTTTGTTATTCACGTCCAATTTCGAAATTGGTTCATTGCTTAAAATCAAATAAAGTTACGAGAGGTTCCTTTTTGTTTTTTAGCTATAACACATGATTGATGAAGATCCTTTTCCTGTCGTATCTATTTCTTTTACGATCTTCTACTTTTCCAGATGAATATGTTGGATTTAAACAGTACGTCTGACTCGGACTGACTCCATACCTCAAACAACTATTGCCTCTGTTTTATTTGTGCCCGTAAAAAAACATCTACGGGTGGACCAATTCATTCATAAAAAAATGTAAGTGTGCTCTAAGACCATGAAATCGAATTCAGGGAGATCTGAGATAAGAAATGAAGACGTTGCGCGATTTCTTTAAATCACTGTCGGCTATTTCCGGTGTGGTTCCATCAATGAGAGCACGTGCCGCTTTCGTCCCTTTTCCTCTTCACTGATTTAGTGTTTTGTCTTTAATGGCGGCGACGTCAGTGAGATGGTAAACTTATTCCTATCTTTCCGGTGACAAACGTACAAGACATATGTGTTGTGTGTGACAGTTTAATACAGTATGCTTGGACGGGACTCGAGCCCAGACCGCTGCTTTTCGCAGACAGAGTGTTTACAGATGTGCCCTCCGAGCAGCCTCACCGCCGATACAAAGCTCCGCCTTGCCACAAACTTTTCCCTTTTCTTCGCAAACACTGAAGAGGTTCTGCTGTACTGCTCATTTGTCTATCCACAACATAAGGATTATTGTTGATCCAGTTTGTCTCAGATGCTAGTCCCACAACACCAGGAAGTACCGATGCTGAGAGAGAAATTTGGAGAGGATCGTAACAAATTAGGGCTTTGCATCACTCCATGGTGCATACTCAGGTGGCGCAGTAGGTAGCTTGTTATCTGTCCAGCACACTGTTTTAAGTGGACACACAAATTAACTCAGCGTAAACGCCACATAGAGTAATAAATTTAATTTTATATTAATTAGAAATTAAGATGGAAAACTGAACCAGATATGTTGTTAAAACCCATGTTACAGTCTTTGAAAATTAAACGTTAACTGATAAACAGTTCTGACGACTTAGAAATAATACTCTGGGTATCCCAATTAGTCCTTTATTTCGAAATGTGTTTTTCCTAGTTAACGAGACTGTTAATGTGTTTCCGACTAGATAAATAATTTCACGTGTCTAGGGAGTTTCGGAACGTTATGAAACGTGATACAGGTATGACTGAGAAAAATATATTTAAACTACAATGTTTCTCTAGTCTTTTTGGCGAATTGGAGGATTAACTACCAGGTAACTCAGTCCGTCATTAATACCGGATCGCACTACTGATATCACGAATGTAACTAGGATATTTTTATCAGTTGCTTCAGTGTCATAAGAGGTAGTAAACAAAACAACTTCTCACGCATCACTACTCAATTTTGACGTTAGGACTGAAAAACGAATACTTAGTCTTTTCTACATCTACATCGATACTCTGCAAATCACATTTAAGTGCCTGGTAGAAGGTTCATCGAATCACCTTCACAATTCTGTATTATTCCAATCTCGTAGAGCGCGGAATGAACGAACACATATATCTTTCCGTACGAGCTCTGATTTCCCTTATTTTATCGTGGTGATCGTTTCTCCCTATGAGGGTCAGTGTCAACAAAATAATTTCACATTCGGAGGAGAAAATTGGTGATTGGAATTTCGTGAGATGATTCCGTCGCAACGAAAAACGCCTTTCTTTTAATGATCTCCAGTCCAAATCGTGTATCATTTCTGTGACACTCTCTCCCGTATTTTGCGGTAATACAATACGTACTGCCCTTCTTTGAACTTTTACGATGTAGTCCGTCAGTCCTACCTGGTAAGGATCCCACACCACGCAGCAGTTTTATAAGAGGACGGACAAGCGTAGTGTAGGCAGTTTCCTTAGTAGCTCTGTTACATTTTCCAAGTGTCCTGCCAATAAAACGCAGTCTTTTGTTAGCCTTTCCCACAACATTTCAACGTGTTCCTTCCAATTTAAGTTGTTCGTAATTGTAATACCTAGGTATTTAATTGAATTTACGGCTCTTAGATTAGACTGATTTATCGTGTAGCCGAAATTTAACGAATTCCTGTTAACACCCATGTGGATGACCTCACACTTTTCATTATTTAGGGTCAACTGCCAATTTTCGCACCATCAGATATCTTCTCTACATCATTTTGCAATTTGTTTTGATATTCTGATGACTTTATTAGTCGATAAACGACAGCGTCACCTGCAAACAACCTAAGACAGCTGCTCAGATTGTCTCCCAAATAGTTTTATAGATAAGGAACAGCAAAGGGTCTATAACACTACCTTGGGGAACGCCAGAAATCAGTTCTATTTTACTGGACGACTTTCCGTCAATTACTACGAACTGTCTTTCCAAGTTTGTTTTCAAGTATTATGCAAATGCTTTGCTACATGTTTCCAAAGGCTCAGTCGTAGATATTGCTTTTCACAGATTTTATCGTAATAAATGTACAGGATTTAAGCAGCATTGTCGTATCATGCAAGTCATTTATAGGCACTTTAAAAAGTTTAAAGTGTCAAATAATACTTAACTGGATGTTCACTGTCCAGACAGCCACGTGGGCGCATTCTCAGTGCCAGTGCTAAAGGGAAAAGAAGATCAGAGTTTTACTTTTGTCAGCTTAGTGCTCAGAGGTTTAGTTCGGAGGCTAAGGAAGGAAGGAACGGGCTGTGACCACCTTTTAAGTATTTACATGACGATCACCAAATGCGATTCGATAAAACTGCGGATAACCAAAACCATTTTGGCCGAGCGTTAGTTCTATCAGCTCTTCTTCCGAATATCGAACCAACGTCCTACGCACTGCGTCACATCCTTTGATATACAGTGAAAGATGTAGGTTTTCGTTGCGAAATGCTTTAGACGGTTTTCCACTAAAGGGTTACGACATACTGCGATGGAGATTGAGCGATGCCATATTTATAATGACGATGCTTGCCTCGTCACTTCAGTGACTAGGTTATTGACATCTATAGCTACTGAAAGTCGAGTTCCTGAAAATTAGAAGAAGATACAAGATGTGCCTGTGCGATTTGTTTAAATAGCAAATATCGTTAGAATATCGACTTTCTTGTTATATCTGATGTTCCACATCCTGGATTACCTCCTCACTACGGATCAATTGGAATGAAAGTAAATCTAATCTAATCTGCAGTCAAATTCCCCATATTCTACTCAGTGAGTCCACACTGTTTACATTTTTAGAGCAGCTAGTATCAGCAAACGTGACGAAACAGGTCAATAAATTTTTACTTTTAGTTTCTTGCAGACTAATTAATGATTACAATAAACTATCTGAATGCTAGTTTATGAGTGATGTTAAAAAAAGTTCCATGTAGAGACGAGATTTCATACTGATCTTGTTATCAAAATTTATAAATGGAAATAAAGAAGACAAAGAGCTAACATAAAAGAAGTTTATTGAAGGACATCTAAACACCATGAACAGCAGTTAAAACGTGTATTAGGCAAGTCGACGTTAGTGTGTGCAAACCATCGTCAGTGGCATCTAATACAGAGGAAAACAAACAGTTGTATGTGCGTCGCTATCTGCAGAATGTCAGTTTTATACTTAAAAGCAGATATGTAAGTCTACTTATATTATGTACCTCTGTATGACTGACATGGGTGTCACTTACAACCACCCTGCGATGTGCAGCTTAAAATACATTTAGAAAGCAAACAACCTTATGGACACACGGAATCCAATTACATCCATGTCTATGTTACTATGTTAGGATAGGTATTATGAAAAAAGTTGTCACGTTGTAGACACCGATGTACATACAATTATTTATTGTCTTCTGTATTAGATGCCAGTGACGATGGGTCACACACCTGAATACCGGTTTGGCTAATAAGTGTTTTAAGTGCAGGTTATGGTGTTTAGAAGATGTTCTGTAAGGAATATTTAGAAGCTGCGGAGCAGTAAGTGTTCAAAATATTTACAAAAAAAGTTGTTTCAGTACGCGCATGTTTTTAACTTAAGCCGGAATTCAGTGCGATCTGCAGATGGGTGTTTTTTTCGCGTCGTAACGTCCGTCACATCATTTACTGCATCGCTCAAAGTGACATTCAGTAGAAATTACGCCTTAATTGAAAAACCACAGTCACGCTGCTCCCACACGGTGTAAAATATTGTTGATCAGCTGTACATCTGAATCAAACCATGTCAACCGCACCGCTAACTGCACCATCCTCCCTGTAACCGAGAGATCGTGACTTAGGATTGCGCCATTGCCAGGGATGTACAAGTTAAACATTACATCCTTTGTTTGTGTAATGTCTTCTCTTGTATTCTGCCTTCGGCCAACCACATTTCTTGCTCCATCGCCATACAAGACATCATAGGAAATGGCAGGAGGTTGCAATAACATTGCATAAATGTAAGTAGATAAAAAAATCAGAAACGATTCGAAGGATGGGGCTTATCAATCTCTCTAGCACACTGACATTTAATTTCATATGTCTCTTAGATTTCCGCACCTCTTAATATTTATCAAACATTGAATTTGTCTTTCTTCGATATCGTATTTGTATTCCAACCACTTTCAGTGAATTCTTTTACTTACGACTATCTTGCGTATGTTGAGCTATTTTCGAGTAAATATTAGCGGCAAATAGCTAGAGGACACGATCAAGTACTTTTACTTTCTCGCTAAAGGAACATACAGTGCAATAGAACAGTTAAATCCCATCCGGAAAACAGCAAACACGATGTTATGGTTCCTTGGCGGACTTTGGTGAGATCTTACTCATCTGAAATAATTGCAGGATGTGTCTCAAAAATGTACTGTCGGCACAAAAGCGAGGGCTTTTCAACAAAATCCAGCGAGTAGGACTACAAGAAAGATGTTGTGCTTTAAGTGTAATAATCCCCAAAATCCAGAAAACTTGTCGTCATAAAAGATTCTGAGCACATATTACGCACGACAACAACGTAAATATTTACGTCTATTTGGTATTCACGTGCAACCTCAGAAAACAGCTTTGTTGCGTCTTCGGCAGGAAACTTTTCATTTCTTCACATTATTTCTTTACATATTGACCCTTACGATATTCTTATGAACTAGGCCTTCATCATTTTGAAAACTGGTGTAGCGTAATTGAATAAGTTGTACTAAGTGTGTTGTTTCACTTTCTGATTGACTGACCAGCAACTTCAGTGATACTGCCTTTAACCTAGAAAAGATGATACAGAACACGCGTTTTAATATTTTCTGAGTTACTATCAATGTAGTTTTCCCGTTATAGGTCTATTTACAGTGCGCAGCAAGTAAATTAAACGCTCTACAATCGTTTTCACACCTCCAGGGTGCAAAATATGGTTTTTATGTGCCAACTGGCTTTAATGCAATAGATTTTAAACACTATTTCTATTAATGCAGGAATTTTGTGTGTTTTGTACGGATGTCATATCTACATTTAATGTCTCACTGTTCTATTATACGATTTAAATTATTCATTTATTTGGCGAAATACAACAAAATTGGAGCGCTAATTTGTTAATTGCAATTTTTTTAGTAAACACGCCATGTAGGTTTCGTCTGCTCCTCGTGTATTATTTCTAAATAGCTTGCGGTTAACGTTTAGAAAAGTGCTTCGTCCATACTTAAATGATGTCGTTATAAAAAGGCAAGATTTAGTGCTAATTACTTTACAAGTAATACTTCAAATGAATGGGAGATCGGACGTTTATTAAATGGCAAGATAATGAAGTTTCTGTATCATCGCTACGGCCATAAACTGGGGTGGGGACACCATAAATTCTACTGCTGCTTAGGACCGCTAATGTTTTGTCCTGAGATTCATTGGGGAAACAAGAAGTCTACTCTAGCAATTTATGGTGCAGTACTTGCCGTGAGCACTGCGGTGTGAGGGCTTGCTAATGGTACCGAAATCTGCGCCGCTGTAGAAACTATGCTTACTGTTTCCTTTTTCCTAGACTTCAGTGAATCAAGACCAACATAGAGGTTTCCACTTATTTGCCATGACTTTATCTACTTACGTGTGAATTTTATATCACTGCGTTCTGTGATCCGCTTCAGCGTACTCAAATTATAAGTATTCGCTTGGTTTCAAGTACACAGTCGCGATACGTTTACTAGCAAGTGCCAACTTTTTGAACTTGATAACTGTCGCAACCTAGCTTACATCGCAGTTTATATTCCGTTTCCCGTATCTGGTAAAGAATTACTAATTTCCTGCAATACATCTTATTACGTCTCTAGCATAAATTGTTTTGGTAAATTATGATTACTTTTCATAGGACTTGTTCTCATCGCATGTGAATAAAATCACAGTAATCTCCATTGGTCACAACACACTTCCTTTTATGTTTACAGCGCTCTTTGCTACAGTCACGTAAGGCCTTCTTTAAAATCGATGAAAACGTTGTTATCACAAGACTTTCGCCTTCGATGCAAATGTCATGCGCACTTCTGTTGTGATTATTCCCCAACCAACAATTTCCATTTGTGTTGCCTTCTGCTGGTCAGGTAATCTGTGTAGCAAAAAGGGGGAACAGACCTTACGGTTACCCAAACATTACATTAATGATCCTTTAACACAGCCTTTGTTAACGCTGAATAAGTCAGATATTACTCTCAGAAGATAACTGCCGAATTCTTATAAACATATGTCGCAAACTGTGAGTGTACCTATTGGTAAGCATGTTGATGTCAGACTTGAACGTATACTTCGCCAATAAAAAATTGGTTCAAATGGCTCTAAGCACTATGGGACTTAACATCTGAGGTCGTTAGTCCACTAGACTTAGAACTACTTAAACCTAACTAACCTAAGGACAGCACACACATCCATGCCCGAGGCAGGATTCGAACCTGCGACTGTAGCAGCAGCGCGGTTCCGGACTGAAGCGCCTAGAACCGCTCGGCCACAGCGGCCGGCAATCGTCCTCTTCCGAACAATACACTAGCAGCAGCACAACATATATCTCTGTTACTGTTTCTGCAGTTTTTGGCTATACTTGATGATTTTGCGTTGTTCTGTTGCTCTATGAAACAAGTTTGAAAGCTAACTGGTTTCTGCTGCCCTAACAAAGGAGCTAAAGCGTAATTAGTTCGATAATACGTAACAGTATCTTCAGGAAGCAGAAAAATGACAAATTTTGAAAGGAAAGCACGTGTAACACAAAACATAAGTACCAGGACAACCACAGCATGCACACGCCACATACACTGATGAGCAGAAACATAATGACCATTGACCACCGCGAGGTCGTATGCTGCCTGGTGACGCTGAGGGCACGTGATGCGGTAAGAGAAGTGTATGAGCGGAGCAGAGACGAATGGGCAATACTTCTAGCAACGATAAGTGGCGCAAATGCGGAAATGCGCTGGCTTAAGCGACTTTGACAAAAGCCAGATTGTGGTGGCCCAGTACCTGGGAGCGAGCATCGCGGAAAAGGCAAAGACGCTAGGTTATTCGCCTGCTGCTGTTGTGAGCATCTGTGGAAAGTGGTTGAAGAACGCTGAAACCACGAGTAGGCGACAAGGAGCTGGGCGTCGATACCTCACGACAGAACTTAGGGATCGGAGGCTTTCCCGCTCTCTAAAGCAGGATAGCCGGCGATCTGTGGCAGATCTGACGACAGGGTACAATGCTAGCGCAGGCATGAGTGCTTTGGACCACACTGTGCAGCGCAAAGTGTTGAACATAATGTTCCGCAGCAGAGGACCCCCTACGTTTTCTACATCTACATCTACATTTATACTCCGCAAGCCACCCAACGGTATGTGGCGGAGGGCACTTTACGTGCCACTGTCATTACCTCCCTTTCCTGTACCAGTCGCGTATGGTTCGCGGGAAGAACGACTGCCGGGAAGCCTCCGTGCGCGCTCGAATCTCTCTAATTTTACATTCGTGATCTACTCTGGAGGTATAAGTGGGGGGGAAGCAATATATTCGATACCTCATCCAGAAACGCACCCTCTCGAAACCTGGCGAGCAAGCTACACAGCGATGCAGAGCGCCTCTCTTGCATAGTCTGCCACTTGAGTTTGCTAAACATCTCCGTAACGCTATCACGCTTACCAAATAACCCTGTGACGAAACGCACCGCTCTTCTTTGGATCTTCTCTATCTCCTGTGTCAACCCGACCTGGTACGGATCCCACACTGATGAGCAATACTCAAGTATAGGTCGAACGAGTGTTTTGTAAGCCACCTCCTTTGTTGATGGACTACATTTTCTAAGGACTCTCCCAATGAATCTCAACATGGCACCCGCCTTACGAACAATTAATTTTATATGATCATTCCACTTCCAGTCGTTCCGCATGCATACTCCCAGATATTTTACAGAAGTAACTGCTACCAGTGTTTCTTCCACTATCATATAATCATACAGTAAAGGATCCTTCTTTCTATGTATTCGCAATACATTACATTTGTCTATGTTAAGGGTCAGTTGTTCCCGTGTTCACCCAAAAACATCGTCAGTTATGATGACGGTGGGCATGGGATCATCGAGATTAGACTGCGGGTTAATGGAACTGTGTCGCCTGGTTGGATACATTCCGTTTATAGTTAAATCAGGCCGATGGGCGTGTCCAGATACGATGTCGTCCAGCCGAACGGCTTCTCGCTACATGCAGCGTGCCACGGACGCAGGCCGGTGTGAGCAGTATTATGTTATGGGGACATTCCCCTGGGACTCCATGGGACCAGCGGTAGTAATCGAAGGAACCATGACAGCTGTACACAACATGAACATTACTGGGACCACTTGTAACCTCGTATGCTTGATGTCTTCCCCAACGGCTATGGTATCTGCCAGCAGGACAACTGTTCGTGTCACAAGGCCGGAGTCGTGCTGCAGTCGTTTGAGGAGCATGACAGGGAACTCACGTTGATGTCTTGGCCATCAAATTCGGCTTATCCGAATCCGATGAAACCCAACTGGGACGCTATAGGGCAGCAGCTCCGCGCCCACAAACCAACCGCCCGTAAATTACGGGAAGCGTGTGATCTGTACGTAGGCATATGGTGCCACAAAACTCTGGAAACGTCTCAAGCACTTGTCGAATCCATGGCACGCAGAGTCACCGCTGAACTGCGTTCCAGGGGTGAACCGAAATGGTTTTAAGTAGGTGATCATAATGTTTTGGTTCATCAGTGTATATACATACACCCACAGGGTGCCCTAAAATTCACCTTACGAACTTTCAGAATTTGTAGAGGGGATTGAGTAGACAATAATTTGAATTGGAACCCATGTCCAGAAACAAGTTTGCTAGATAGGGATGCAACAGGGTAGTCACGGTGGGGGGTAGGGGGGAGGTGGGAGGTGCTTACGTTGGATCGGCTGATGAGATTTGAAGTCTATTCTACCTCTCTGGCATGGCTCGAGCATCAGTCACATGTCTGTCGGTGTTGGAGCAACATTCCTGTAGAAACGGGAGAAGGTCTTGTGGGGTGGCATGAGTTGTGGTCACTGCAGCACAGATTGCAGGGACACCAGCTATGACAGAGAGTATGTATTACATCATTGGAAGGTACAATGTACATGTACCATTACTGTTGTTGCTTAATTTTTAGGGAAATCAGCTTTGGGCCAAAACAAGAAAAAGGTCTAGTAAACAAGGACTGTAAAGTGCATACCTTAAGATCTACGAGCATGTGTTCATCTCTGATATTAAAACACGTCTCTTCAGCTGGAAGATCATTGGTTTCCATATTATGGGAGGGGATAGTCTGGACCAAAAGAAGAAGAAAATGTCCAATAAATATGGGGTCTAGAATGTATACCTTAAGAGTTTGGTAGAATAAATGTTTATCTTAGTATCGATGACGAACAAGTGTTCACAGCTCTTGGGTCCATGTTTCCTGGGCATTTTTTTCTTGTTTTGGTCCGTAGCAACACCTCTGAAAGTTGCATATCCTACACTCTCGGCAACAACAGTGCCGGCACGTATATTCCACTGTCAGCGGTGTCAAAGTGGTTTCCAGACCAAGGTCTCTTACCTGCAGTTGACACATTTATCGTTCTCCCTCATCCCTGAAAGCTTGTAACATCACGGAATCACCATGTACAACATGAGAGTGAAACGCAATTCATGTAGGACCGTTACTTCATTTCTTATCAAAGAAAAATCACCAAACAGCCGTGTGTTTTCTGAAGTTGTCATTTTATTTACACGACCAGTTTCGACATCTCATTAATGACATCTTCAGGCACCTATGCACTCCATGTATACATCGATGCTTGCAAAACCGGAGTCATCAATACCTGGTCTCTGTGAAGTGCTCACTCCACAAAAATTTCACGGAATCCAGATATTGGTGGCTCCAGTTACGCATGCATCGACGTATCTGATTATCTATGCATAGAGTGCGTAGAGGCCTGAAGATGGCATTGAAGAGATGCCGAATCTGGTATTGTAAATAAAATAACAACTTCTGGAAACATATGCTTTCGTATTTTGGGGCAATTCGTCATTAAGAGAGAAAGTATTCATTGCACAAAAGCGTGTAATCAGAATAATAGCTGGAGCCCACGAAAGATCACCTTACAGACATTTACTTGAGGAACTCGGGATATTCACAGTACATTCGCAATACATACAGGTATATTCACCCATGAAATTTGTCATAAATAACCCATCCCAATTCGAAAATAACAGCGAAGTGCATAGCTACAACACTAGAAGAAAGGATGATATTCACTACTCTGAATTAAATCTCACTTTGGCACAGAAAGGGGTGAATTATGCTGCCACAAAAATCTTTGGTCATTTGCCAAATCGTATTAAAAGTCTGATAACCAACCATCATTTAAAAGCAAATTAAAAGAATTTCTGAATGACAACTCCTTCTACTCAACAGATGAATTCTTAGATATGAAGTAGTAACTGTAAGAAAAAAATTAATTAATTAATTATTTTGTGTAAAGAAAACTTACGTTAAAGTGACACGTTCCACATCATTACCAAATGTATTCATGATCTATGGAACAAGGATTAATGTATGTATGTATGTACACACGGCTATTTAGTGGTTTTTCTTTGGTAAATATCTGTCTGGCCACTATCCGTTTCCACGATGGATCAATAGAGATTACTTCATTGTGTTGAGGTTACGTTTTCACCAGTGTATCAGGGTACACGTTACTTAGGACACTCCTTGTAGGGAGCTTAAGTGATGTGGCATGACAAGTATTCTTCGTCAATTAATTATTACCGAAATCACCTCATTCTCGTAATTCCTTCGTGTACGCTAGGACTCTCATTGACAGTAAGAGTACCGGGTTACTAACGTCGCTCACCTTCAGCAAAGTTTACCTGTAAACAGCGTATCGGACAGACTGCAGTTAGGGAACGTGTACTGGAGGAATGTGTGGTAAATATCGCTGTTGGTATACCCAGCTCAGGTGACTGTTTGCGATCTTTGCCAGCTTTCGTTAAGGTCTTCAGGAGGCTGCAAGGATGGTTTTTGACTTCATGCGAGCATTTATTTACTGCGCGTTTTGTGTGCAATGTAACCAAACGCTTCACCGTGGACTGTGACAACCTGGTGGCAAAATTGAACACTAAAAGATGAGGAGAATAGGAGGAACACGCAATGACTGGCAGCTGGACGCGAGCGTTGCTGCTACGCACAAATGCCCCGATCAGAAGAGACAAAGCCAGCCTGTGATCACACGCGCACCGCTTCCGCCGCTAATGTGCCCGCCTGCCTGTGGGCCAGCGGGGCCATCGCCTGCCCCCCCCCCCCCCCCACCCTCACCCCCCCACCCCAAGCCCTTTTGCGTCGTGCCAGCGCACACAGACGGGCCGCCGAGCGGCACCGCTCGGCAATTGATTGTTGCGCGTAAACAGCGTGGCCGGAATTACGCCGTCACGGCAAACACGGGGATCATGCTCGTATTTTTCCACCCGTTAGAGGTGCAGTTTCATATTTATTTCGCGTCCCCGTCCCCTCTGGCCTCCGTGTCCTCTGTACGACTCGTAAATACATTATTAAAATCTGTATTTGCTGTGAACAGCTTTATTTTTCCCCCACTTATTGCCCGGGAGCGCGCGCAGAAGTCGATATTTCGCCAGGGATGCTGACTGGAATGAGTTGTTGCGGTAGCTCAGAGCAATTTTCTGTGCAAGCACTTTGTCATTTCACCGCCCCAGGTGGCGCAGTGATGATACACTATGTGGACAAAAGTATCCGAACACTTCCAAAAACTTACGTTTTTCATATTAGGTGCATTGTGCTGCCACCTACTGCCAGGTACTCCATATCAGCGACCTTAGTGGTCATTAGACATCGTGAGAAAGCAGCGGACTTCGGATATCGTCAGGTGGTGGGGTGTCACTTGTGTCATACGCCTGTACGCGCGATTTCCACACTCCTAAACATCCCTACGTCCACTTTTTCCGATGTGATAGTGAAGTGGAAACGTAAAGGGACACGTACAGCACAAAAGCGTATAGGCCGACCATTGTTGTTAAAATTCCGAGAGAGTACGTTTTCAGAAGAATCAACCTTTATATTGCTTCCTCCTACGCATATCTCGCAAAAAGACCATGAAGGTAAAGTTACAGATATTCAAGTTCACGCGAGGGCTTGCCAACATGCGTTCTTCCAGTTGAACATACGCCAGTGCAACAGGACAGGGGGAAGTAACAGTAGTATGCAAAGCACGCTACACTACACACCATAAGTTGGCTTGCGGTTGTAGATGTAGAAGCAGAGTTTTGTTGTCTCTAGCAGAATTATCATTAAGAATGGATTATAAATAGTCTGGGAGACCAGTAGGGATATAGTTTTTCAAGCTAAGAGAGGTGTAATGAACCCGACGGCTGTGTTATCTAGACGAGGAGACAAATATCCACATAGATAATAGAAATACCAGAACGGTTATATTGAGTACGTAATCTTTTCCCCTGTGTCTCAGATGTTCATATACGAAGCAGTTAAATCTGAATGGACGACCTTCAATGGGAAATTCAAAAGGGCGCAACGAACTTCATTCCTCGCTAAGAACGTCAGATCGAGAATATGATTAGGTTCTTCATGGTGACTTTACTGTCCCATTGCTGTTATAAGCAGACTTCAAAATGGCTCAAATGGCTCTGAGCACTAAGCGACATAACTTCTGAGGTCATCAGTCGCCAAGAACTTAGAACTAATTAAACCTAACTAACCTAAGGACATCACACACATCCATGTCCGAGGCAGGATTCGAACCTGCGACCGTAGCGGTCGCTCGGTTCCTGACTGCAGTTCCTAGAAACCGCACGGCCACTCCGGCCGGCAAGCAGACTTCCTCACCCGCATTTTCGTGTCACTTTCTTTAAGTACGTATGTCCGATGTTTGGAAAATAAAGCCAGGTGCGCCTGTGTGCTGTCAGATGATATACAAGTTGTCCTTTTCCAGGCCACGGCCAGAACTGCAGCTAGGCTGTAGTAATCTTAGTTTTACGTACTGGCAAGTGAGCACTATGTTTGGTGCAACAACGTATATCCGATCCTCAAAATCCTTAGCCGCATGTCGAGAACAGTTACCATAAATTTCGAAGTACAGCTCTTCTTCAAGTTGCAAAAACCATTGTAAAAAAGGGAAACATCGGAATACAGCTGTTTCTAGTAGCTAGAGTTAGTTTTGAAAACCTTTTAATCTAAGTATTCACTGTTTAAAAACACATGCTAATCAGTTCTACTATTGTCATCGACATCAAAGCAATATCGCTGTAATGCGGTTACTCATAATGAATAATGCAGATTTTTAATAATACATCTACTGGACTGAAAGCGCTGAAAACGCAGCTGTGTAGTCGCTTGTGAGTTCAGTGAATCATATCTCCATAACAAACAGCTCTGGGTTGTGTTCAAACTGCTGGGATGCATCACACCTGATGATATCCCTTACATTGGCAGCTAAGAAAAAGTCAAAGCAGTTGTCTACGAGATTGTCAGATAAGGAGAGGACGTAGGCATTCTCTCTGTTTTCACATCTAGTGCACTAATTGAGCAATATGTTTCTGACTGTGATTCGTCCATACTTCAATGCGACTTCGTACTACTGGAGCTAGTCAGTTACTATCCGTACCACCTTGGGCGTAGCCTTTCATTAGGCCCGAATTTTTCTCAAGACATGGTGGATCATTAAGATCCAGAGAAGTATTCTCCAACTCGGAGTAGAATATCGCCATTATGCCATATGCCATCAAGCAACGGCTTATCTAAAGGGGATGTAATTATACGAGAAAAGCAGAAACTCAGTATTAAAACTGGGATCATGGTGTGAGGAGTTCCCTTACTTTTCTGTCCAGTCGTCCTTACTGAATAGCTCAAAAGACTGGCTTTGACTTTGCCTCAACGAATAATATTTCAAAATTTACACTCATTAAGCAATACGAATACAGACCCGTTCCACTACGATTTTCGAAAGCAAGGACGAATCATAATTTTTTCCGTTTTTCTTCTGAAGCTTACAAAGAAATCGCTTCATCTTTAGTGATTTACGGAACTAATTAAAGATCAAAAGAGCCGAGAGCTAACTTGAGTAAAAGATGTGGGTCTATATTCTTCATCAACATCAACTGTAAATGTACCAGTCAAAGTTTTGCATGATTATATTCCTCTAATTAAGGATGAATAAAGGACTCACGGTGTGAAGAGTGTATAGAAGACTTATTTTATACCAGGCTATTGAAAATTTATATATCGTTCAGTTTTCTTCGAGTGCTTTAAGACTTACTAGAAATGTTATTAACACAATCTCATGTTCGAATTTACTTCAACTTTTTTCGCTACTGAGAAACTCTTTATGATTGCTGACATTAGAAATACATACAATTTCAAAAGAAAACACAAGGAAATTTGTTCGTAATTGATACAGGATGCACTTTTAGACTTTCTATAGAAAATGATGGCGGAGCAAGGATTGTAAACGTTGTCCTGACAAATGCAGGTCAATTGTTGTAACTACTGCACAACATTGCCCGACGATTTTAGTCGAATGAGAATAATATTGTTCGGGTTTGCTTTGTGAAGGAACATTTAAAGAAGGCCTTCCGCATTTCGGCTTTCGTTTTTGATGTTAGTCAATACCAGAACGAAAGTCATGAAAGGTTCAAATGTGGAGCGTCTGCTATGCATAATGCAAATAAGAAAAAACAGCAGAGGGACTGCTTATTTGATCTCGCGGGAAGTTGCTCAAGGAATCTAATAAAATACACTCCTGGAAATGGAAAAAAGAACACATTGACACCGGTGTGTCAGACCCACCATACTTGCTCCGGACACTGCGAGAGGGCTGTACAAGCAATGATCACACGCACGGCACAGCGGACACACCAGGAACCGCGGTGTTGGCCGTCGAATGGCGCTAGCTGCGCAGCATTTGTGCACCGCCGCCGTCAGTGTCAGCCAGTTTGCCGTGGCATACGGAGCTCCATCGCAGTCTTTAACACTGGTAGCATGCCGCGACAGCGTGGACGTGAACCGTATGTGCAGTTGACGGACTTTGAGCGAGGGCGTATAGTGGGCATGCGGGAGGCCGGGTGGACGTACCGCCGAATTGCTCAACACGTGGGGCGTGAGGTCTCCACAGTACATCGATGTTGTCGCCAGTGGTCGGCGGAAGGTGCACGTGCCCGTCGACCTGGGACCGGACCGCAGCGACGCACGGATGCACGCCAAGACCGTAGGATCCTACGCAGTGCCGTAGGGGACCGCACCGCCATTTCCCAGCAAATTAGGGACACTGTTGCTCCTGGGGTATCGGCGAGGACCATTCGCAACCGTCTCCATGAAGCTGGGCTACGGTCCCGCACACCGTTAGGCCGTCTTCCGCTCACGCCCCAACATCGTGCAGCCCGCCTCCAGTGGTGTCGCGACAGGCGTGAATGGAGGGACGAATGGAGACGTGTCGTCTTCAGCGATGAGAGTCGCTTCTGCCTTGGTGCCAATGATGGTCGTATGCGTGTTTGGCGCCGTGCAGGTGAGCGCCACAATCAGGACTGCATACGACCGAGGCACACAGGGCCAACACCCGCCATCATGGTGTGGGGAGCGATCTCCTACACTGGCCGTACACCACCGGTGATCGTCGAGGGGACACTGAATAGTGCACAGTACATCCAAACGGTCATCGAACCCATCGTTCTACCATTCCTAGACCGGCAAGGGAACTTGCTGTTCCAACAGGACAATGCACGTCCGCATGTATCCCGTGCCACCCAACGTGCTCTAGAACGTGTAAGTCAACTACCCTGGCCAGCAAGATCTCCGGATCTGTCCCCCATTGAGCATGTTTGGGACTGGATGAAGCGTCGTCTCACGCGGTCTGCACGTCCAGCACGAACGCTGGTCGAACTGAGCCGCCAGGTGGAAATGGCATGGCAAGCCGTTCCACAGGACAACATCCAGCATCTCTACGATCGTCTCCATGGGAGAATAGCAGCCTGCATTGCTGCGAAAGGTGGATATACACTGTACTAGTGCCGACATTGTGCATGCTATGATGCCTGTGTCTATGTGCCTGTGGTTCTGTCAGTGTGATCATGTGATGTATCTGACCCCAGGAATGTGTCAATAAAGTTTCCCCTTCCTGGGACAATGAATTCACGGTGTTCTTATTTCAATTTCCAGGAGTGTATTTACGAAATTTGTACACAATGTATTTCAAGCTTAAGTCACATAAGTGGTATCAGGACCTCTTACTGCTTCTTAAATCGTCAGATGATGAGTTTGAAAAGAGAGGTTTTTTGGAGGTAGCAAAACATTAGAAAACTAAACTATAAAATCAAACTCACTTCTATAGAGCAGTTCACGCACCTGAATGTGCTACATAGTAACTTTTCAAAATGCAGCTGATCGGGTCAGGAGAGGCTGTCATACTCTGAGGGGGTCATACTGTCCTCCCTCACCGTGAAACGATCAGCTCTGAAGTATATGCGCTACCCTTAGGAAATTGAAGAGACGACTTCACTGTGTTCGTCGTCATCAAAATGTAAACGAGTTTCTCCTTCTACATGACAATGCAAGGCCTCACACAAGTGTGTGCACCCGAGAGGAACTCACAAGACTTCATTGGACTGTTCTTCCTCATCCGTCCTACAGCCAGAATTTCGCACCTTCCGACTTCCATCCGTTTTGGCTAATGAAGGATGCACTCCGCGGAGTTCAGTACGTAGGTGATGGGGAGGTTACTGATGCAGCAAGACGTCGCATCCGACGTCGGCCAGCAGAGTGGTACGATGTGGGCATACTGGGCCTCCCAGGCCCCGTAAGGTGGCGTAAGGTCGTCGGAGTTTATGTTGGAAAACAGTTTTGTCCCCAAAAGAGTGGAGAATGATGCGGCGTAATGGAATTCAGAATGAAACCTAACTGCTTCCAGAAAAAAAATTGTTGCCTTACTTATTGAGCGATCCTCGTATCTGTAGCGTGTGATCTGAACGCTTGCCTCGTGCGGTGTATGTTTATGGTTTTTGAAGGTAGCTGCAAACTGCATCAAAGTCCGTGCGGTTCTGTGTGGAAACCAGGGCGGTTATTCCACGACTGCCTTGCAAGAATTTGCTGAACAAAAATGGTTCAAATGGCTCTTAGCACTATGCGACTTAACTTCTAAGGTCATCAGTCCCCTAGAACTTAGAACTACTTAAACCTAACTAACCTAAGGGCATCACACACATCCATGCCAGACTGTAGCGCCTAGAACCGCTCGGTCACTACGGCCAGCAATAAGACAGAAGCTTCCTAAGTACTTCGCTATGAAAATCAGTCTTACTTGTGGTCTCACAATTGAGTGAAGCTGGCTATTTAATGTTGAAAAATGTGTACATAACAAGATCAAAAGTATCTGAACATATAATAGTGCACATTAATATAGAACCGCGCGGGGTAGCCTCGGGGTCTAAGGGCACTTTGCCACGGTTCGCGCAGCTCCTCCCGTCGGAGGTTGAGTCCTTCCTCGGGCATGGATGTGTGTGTTGTGCTTAGCGTAAGTTACTTCAAGTTAGATTAAGTAGTGTGTACGACTAGGGACCGATGAACTCAGCAGTTTGTTCCCATAGGAACTTATCACAAATTTCCAAATTAATATGGATTTTGTCCAGCATCCGCCTTTATAATGGCTTGAACTCTACTGGGAACTCTTTCAGTGAGGTATCTGTACGTCTGTGGCGGAATGGAAGCCCATTCTTTCTCAAAAACCGAAACTATAGAAGGTAGTGTTACTGGACACTGAGGTGCGCAGCGAAACCGACGTTCTGACTCAACGCGAAGGTGTTGCATTGGTTAGAGGTCGGAATTGTGGGCAGGCCATGCCATTTCGGGAATGTTGTTGCCCACAGACCACTGCCTCACTGATGCTGCTTTGTGTCAGGGTGCGCTGCCATGCTGATACAAATAGTCATCGTCTCATGTACGGAGTGCACTGTGCTGTAAAACGTTTTCATATCCTTCCCTATTTAGAGTTTTCTTAAGCGCAATAAGGAGACCGCTTCCTAACTACAAAAACATTTCCACACCGTATCACCTAATCCTCCGCACTTCATGGTTGACAATACATGCAATAGCACGTAGCTTTTTCCAGGCGTTCGCGAAACGCAAACTCTTCCATCGGATTGCCGCAGGGTATAGTGTGACTGATCACTCGAAATCACTGGTTTCCAGTCATCCACTGTCCAGTAGTGTCGCTCTTTACGTCATCTCGTGTCTCGCTTAGCACTGTGTGGTTGTTGAGGAGCTGTTCGCCCGTTGTTCCCCATCATTCCCTACGCATAGTGATTGTGGTAGCCGGAGTACTGGTAGCATTTGGAGCTAATATCTGAGTCCTTTCGATACGTACATGTGATTTGTTACAACAGTTCTCCTCATTGCTCGAGTGCCCCTGTCCATCAGTACATGAGCTCTGCGTGTTCCTGGCTTGGCTGTGGTTGTTCGTGCGTGATTCCACTTCGCAATCGCATCGCTGTCGACTTGGGCAGCTTTAGAAATGCTTAAATGTCACTGATGCACATCCAATGATTAGTCCACGTTCGAAGTCCCTAGGCCGGCGGCTGTGGTCGAGCCGTTCTAGGCGCTTCAGCCAGGAACCACGCGGCTGCTACGCTCGCAGGTTCGAATCCTGCCTCGGGCATGGATGTGTGTGATGTTCTTAGGTTAGTTAGGTTTAAGTAGTTCTAAGTTCTAGGGGACTGATGACCTCAGATGTTAAGTCCCATAGTGCTTAGAGCCATTTGAAGTCCCTAGTCCCTCCTGATCCACCCGTTCAGCTATTCCTTTCATACTGGCACGAACGCATCTCGTGACACTTCTAGTGGCATCTAGTGGTCAATTTCGCATTACACAGGGGTATCTGGCTACTTAACAGCTACCCCTCTAACAAACATGATGGTGGCGTCAGCGGCTCTGTACAAACGGGAAGCGCCAGCGCCACCGGCCTTCTGTCATGTCTCAGTGTTCGCAGTGCATTCTGGGAAGCATCTTGCCTCCAGCGGCTGCTGTTTTTCTTTTTTTTTTATGTTCACCAGTATGCAGCGTCGTGTTGGCCGAACCGAATATGAACAACTTTAAACTGTACGTAATGTGCTGAACTTTGTTTTATTTCATCATTCGCGACGGAATGTCCTCGCAAGCTATTAGTGCTAATGAGAAACTAAGTAGACAATATCGGTCAGTTTTATTACTATTCAGTGACTAGAATTTATATACTGAACTTTAATTTCCGATTTTGTTAAAGTTAAGGCGCTTTGGAACTCTTAAATTGAGCGCC
Organism: Schistocerca americana; assembly: GCF_021461395.2. Lineage (NCBI taxonomy): Eukaryota > Metazoa > Arthropoda > Insecta > Orthoptera > Acrididae > Schistocerca > Schistocerca americana. The sequence continues at coordinate 237,003,202 of NC_060123.1, read as the reverse complement.
CACGTATGGTGTGAAATTGCTGTTACAGTTCGCTGTCTTCAAATGTGACGTATTGCTGGCTTCACTCCGCGCATTTATGAACTTTGCTGACTAGTCAACACTAGCTGATCACGTCAACACTACTTTTATTTCTCGGGTTGGAAGATCACCATTCGCAGGTGATTTCGGTTTTATTTAGTAAAACTAATTCTGTTAAATATCGATCACAAATGCTTCTCGCCCATTTCCTTATGTTAGCTATCCTACTTTAGCAATCTAACTCACAATTACCACCATATTTCGCAGTTCTCACCAATTTATCAATAAAAATTCAGCGATTCTACAGTTAGGTTGGCCGAAAAGTGGTAGGGGAAGTGATGTGTTCGCCCTCTTAGACATGATTTCGAGACACATTTTCTGCTAAGTTATAAGTCTGCTCTACCCTTTGCAATTTCGACCACAGCTTTCAAAACTAATTTTGTTGATCGAAAGAGCTAGGAATCTCACATCATGATATACAAGGTGTTCGAAAAATCCCGCTACAAACTTCTACGACTTGTAGAGTGTCGTGATTACAGAACATTTTGAATAAGGACTCATGTTCGGAAACGTACCTTTTCCATTCTAGCGACGGTTTCAACTCAGATTTTTAACTCATCCACTTCTGCTTGAGAAACTGAATTAGGCGTGAACTTAACATCTGAGGTCATCAGTCTCCTAGACTTAGAACTACTTAAACCTAACTAACGAAGGACATCACACACATCCATGCCCGACGCAGGATTCGAACCTGCGACCGTAGCAGCAGCGCGGTTCCGGACTGAAGCGCCTAGAACCATTCGGTCACAGCGGGTTCGATCCCCGGCGGGGTCAGGGATTTTGAGCTGCCTCGAGATGACTGGGTGTTTGTGTTTTTCTCATCATTTCATCATCATTCATGAAAGTGGCGAGTTTGAACTGAGCGAAGTTTGGGAATTTGTACAGGCGCTGATAACCGCGTAGTTGAGCGCCCCACAAAGCCAGCATCATCAAAATGGTTCAAATGGCTCTGAGCACTATGGGACTTAACTTCTAAGGTTATCAGTCCCCTAGAACTTAGAACTACTTAAACCTAACTAACCTAAGGACATCACACACATCCATGCCCGTGGCAGGATTCGAACCTGCGACCATAGCGGTCCTCCAGTTCCAGACTGTAGTGCCTAGAACCGCACGGCCACCCTGGTCGGCCCCAGCATCTCATCATAATCAAGAATAAGAGAGGGTCTTACATGGAACCTTGAGGTAATCCACAATTAACTTTGCTGTACCCTGAAAAGAATAAGAGAGACCTTATATGGAGCCTTGAATTAGTCCATAATTTACTTTTCTATGGCCTGAAAAGTAATTTTTATTTTGGTGACATATTTCTACCTCTGGTAATATTCCTGCATGCTCATTTTTAAGGACAGTGTAGTCTGATGAAAGTGTCAATTAACTTGCGATGAGCCGCCGTGAGCTGGTTTCTCTGGGAGTAGTGGAGAGTGGGGGTACCACACCGCTGCCGGGCCGGCGTCAAGTGTGCTGCAGGATTGGCTGCGGCCGGCAGCGCGCGATAAGACGGACTCCGCAGCGTTAACGACGCCTTCATTACGGGGCAGGGGGCGCTGGGGTGCGCCAACAGAGGACGCCTTGTTAGCCGCCCCGCTCAAAATTAATCCACTCATTACCGAAAGATTTATAATTTGCAAAGGAGTTGCCGTTTCGCCGTATTCTTGTGAAACTAGCCCTAGACGAGGTGGAGGAGGAAACGAAAGAAATTAGCGCCCCAACCAATCTGCTGCAACCACGGTGCTCGCTGTAGAATGGAAGATCACATTTTAATTATTTCCTGTTGAGGGCTTAAGCGCGCCGTAATCGGCTCACTCTGTGCGCCAGTGATTAGGCTTCCACGGTAACGTTAGATCGGGATTAATCCTCGCCTGTGTGCATCATCTAGGTCCAATTATAATCAGTTGTGGTACGCCCGTGCGATGCCACTTTATTTAAGCCTTCCGGGCAGCAAAGGGGAACAAGGCACAGCTGTTGTACTGTTGTGGCACACATTTCAGCCTCAACATATTCCCTACTGTGGTGATTATATTTGAACTTGTCCGTTTCCCTTAATGAGAACCGAAACCTTCCAGGTTTGGTATAACACTGTACAGGAGTCCCCGATGCTAGCTTACGAAGAGTCACTTGCGTTGCAAAGTTGTTGTTGATGAAAGGGTCCTCTTGAACGAAGAACCTGGACCTTTAAGCATTGCGTTGCCTTGCTCAGAATAAAAACAATATTAGCGAAACCGTAGCCAGTTGGCATTTTTGACTGATGTCTAAAATAAAATAGATGAGTTAACCATTCGCTATCCATGAAAACTTTCTCCCAGAGAGTTTACGCTGAGGCGACAAAAGCTGCGCGGAGTGGACGCGCGGTCTCCGGCGCCATGTCACGGATTGTGCGGCCCGTCCCCCTGGAGGTTAGAGTCCTCCCTCAGGCGTGTGTGTGAGTGTTGTCCTTAGTGTAAGTTAGTTTAAGTAGTGGGCCAGTCTAGGGACCGATGACCTCAGTGGTTTGGTTCCTTAGGAATTCACACACATTTGAAAATTTTTGAGGCGACAAAAGTCATTGGATAGCTATATCCACATAGACAGATGGCGGTAGTATCGCATACACAAGGTATAAAAGGGCATTGCATTGGCAGATCTGTCATTTGTACTCATGTGATTCATGTGAAAAAGTTTCCGACGTGATTACGGCCACACGACGGAAATTAACAGACTTTTAATGCGGAATGGTAGTTGGAACTAGAAGCATGGGACATTCCATTTCAGAAATCGCTACGGAATTTAATATTCCGAGAGCCGACAACTCCAAATTTCAGACATTACCTCTCACCATAGACAACGGAGTCGCCGACCCTTCACTTAAAACAGAGGCTGTTGAATAGAGTTGTCAGTGCTAATGGAATGGCAACATTGCGTGAGAGAACCGCAGACGTGAGACGTACAACGAACGTATTCGGTAGGACAGTGCGGCGAAATTTTGCAATAATGCGCTACGGCAGCAAACGACCGACGCGAGTGCTTTTACTAACAGCACGACGTAGCCTGCAGTGCCTGTCCTAGGCTTGTGACCATATCGGTGAGACGATAGGCGACTGGAAAACCATAGCCTGGTCGGTTTCAGTTAGTAAGAGCTGGTGGTACGGTTCGAGAGTGGCACAGACCCAACGAAGCCATGGACACAAGTTGTCAACAAGGCACTGTGCGAGCTGGTGGTGGGTCCGTAATGGTGTGGGCTATGTTTACATGGATCATTGATTGGAAATGGTTATGTTTGGCTACTTGGAGACCATTCGCAATCGTACATGGACTTCATGTTCCCAAAAAACGATGGAATTTTTATGTATGACAATATGCCATGTCACCGGGCTACAATTGTTAGCGATTGGTTTGAAGAATATTGTGGACAATTCGAGTGAATCGTTTGGCCTCCCAGGCCGCCCGAGATGAGTCCCCTCGACCGATTATAGGACATCGTGGAGAGGTCAGTTCGTGCACAAAATGCTGAATCGAGAACATTTACGCAGTTATGGACGGCTAGAGAAGCAGCAAGGCTCAATATTTCTGCAGGCCAACAACTTGGTAAGTCCATGCCACGTCGAGTTCAGGCACTATGACCGGCCAAAGGAGGCCCGACACGAAATTAGGAGGTATCCCATCACTTTCGTCCCCTGAGTCTTTACAGGTGTTCAGACAAGCACAAAATATTAAAATGTGTATCGCACTAGTTCCGTAGTCAGTCAAAACAGGGATTACGCCACAGTAAAATTGACTGTTCGCTCGCCCTCCATTATAGGACAGTACCCATATAGAAATGGACCACTGACCGAAAGAAAGTATATTTCGACAAGGAAGATGCTTTCTTCGGCTACATAGCTATTCTTCCTCGCAAAGTAACATGAACTCAATCAACAATGTAATGGTCGCCTTCAGGGCATTCATCTTTGTAAAAGCGTACCAACACGTGAAAATATAACCTACTAATCACGCCGAAAAAACTTCATAAATCATTTCACATATCAACATGTACTATTTTGATGGCGAATTGTTTTCAAAGTCGTCAGATGAGAGTCAAAAAACACTTGCTACACAGTTTTATGGGAACTGTTCTTCTGGTAACGTTATATTAATCTGGCGCCCCGACTCAGAAAATATAGTTGCTGAACAGTTGAAAGAAAACTTCAGTCTCATTTCGAATAGATATCCCACTCACACAATTACTGTCGGTGGTGACTTCAATCTGCCTCCGATATGCTGGAAGAATTATACGTTTAACGCCGGCGGCAGGCATAAAACGTCATCCGAAATTGTACTGAACGCTTTTTCAGAAAATTATCTTGAACAATTAGTTCATGAGTGCACGCGAAGCGTAAATGGTTGCGAAAGCATACTTGGCCTCTTAGCAACAAATAATCCTGGACAAATTGTGAGTATAGTGACGAATACAGGGTTTAGCGATCACAAAGCGGTTGCTGCTAGGCTGAATACCGTAGCACCTACAACCATCAAAAATAAACGCAAAGTATAGGATTTAAAAAAGCTGATAAAAATGCTGTTAACGCCTTTTTTTTAAGAGACAGTCTTCATTCCTTCCGATCTGTTCATGTAAGCTTAGAAAAGATGTGGACTGCTTTCCAAGAGACACTATCGACGGCAATTGAGAGATACATATCACATAAATTAATGAGTGATGGTACTGATCCCCCATGTTACACAAAACGGGTCAGATCACTGTTGCAGAAGCAGCGGAAAAAGCATGCCAAATTTAAAATAACGCAAAATCCCCAAGATCGGCAAAGTTTTGCAGAAGTTCGAAATATAGCGCGTACTTCAATGCGAGGTGCTTTTAATAATTTCCACAACGAAACCCTGTATTGGAATCTGGCAGGAAACCCAAAGAGGTTCTGATCATACATAAAGCACACCAGTGGCAAGACGCAATCAATACCTTCACTGCCGGCCGGGGTGGCTGAGCGGTTCTAGGTGCTACAGTCTGGAACCGCGCGACCGCTTCGGTCGCAGGTTCGAATCCTGCCTCGGGCATGGATGTGCGTGATGTCCTTAGGTTAGTTAGGTTTAAGTAGTTCTATGTTATAGGGGACTGATGACCTTAGAAGTTAAGTCCCATATTGCTCAGAGCCATTTATCGGAATCTGGCAGGAAACCCAAAGAGGTTCTGATCATACATAAAGCACACCACTGGCAAGACGCAATCAATACCTTCACTGCCGGCCGGGGTGGCTGAGCGGTTCTAGGTGCTACAGTCTGGAACCGCGCGACCGCTTCGGTCGCAGGTTCGAATCCTGCCTCGGGCATGGATGTGCGTGATGTCCTTAGGTTAGTTAGGTTTAAGTAGTTCTATGTTATAGGGGACTGATGACCTTAGAAGTTAAGTCCCATATTGCTCAGAGCCATTTGAACCATTTGAATACCTTCACTGCGTGAAAACAAAGATGAAGTAACTGATGACAGTGCCACTAAAGCAGAGCTATTAGACACGGTTTTCGGAAACTCCTTCACCACAGAATACGAAGTAAATATTCCAGAATTCCAACCAAGAACAACTGGCAAGATGACAAACATAGAAGTAGATATCCTCGGTGTATCAAAGCACCTTAAATCAGTTAATAAAAGCAGGGCCCCCGGCCCAGATAGTATACCAGTCAGATTCCTTTCAGAGTTTGCTGATACAATGCCTCCATATCTAGCAATTATATACAACCGCTCGCTCCCAGAAAGATCCGTTCCTAAGACTGGAAAATTGCTCAAGTCACATCAATACCCAAAAAGGGAAATTGGACTAACCCGCTGAATTACAAGCCCATTTCACTTACGTCGATTTGCAGTAGGGTTTTGGAAATATACTGTGTTAGAACATTATGAATTATCTCGAAGAAAACGATTTATTGACACATAGTCAGTACGGATTCAGAAAATATCGTTATTGTGAAAACACAACTATCCCTTAATATCTTTAGATTTCCAGAAGGCTTTCGACACCGTTCTTCACAAGCCTCTTCTAACCGAACTGCGTGCCTGTGGAATATTGCCTCAGTTGTGCGCCTGGATTTGTTATTTCCTGTCAGAAAGGTTACAGTTCGTAGTAATAGAAGGAAAGTGCTCGAGTAAAATGGAAGTAATATCCGGCGTTCCGCAAGGAAGGGGTATAGGCCCTCTATGGTTCATGATCTATATTAACGATACAGGAGACAATGTGAGTAGCTGTCTTAGATTGTTTGCAGATGATGGTGTCATTTACCATCTTGTTAAGTCATCAAATAACCAAAACAAATTGTAAAACCATTTAGATAAGATATGGCTATGGTGCGAAAAGTGGCATTTGTCTCTGAATTTAAAAAAAAGGGTCAAGTAATCCAAATGAGTACTTAAAGAAATCCGCTAAATTTCGATTAAGCTATACGTCACATAAATTTGAAGACTGTAAATTCAACTAAACACTTAGCGATTTCAATCACAAATAACCTAAATTGGAACGATGACATAGATAATGTTGTGGATAGAGCAAACTGCGATTCATTGGCGTAACACTTAGAAGGTGCAACAGGTCTACTAAAGCGACTGCTTACATCACGCTTGTCCGCCCTATTTTGGAGTATTGCTGTGTGGTGTGGGATCCGCATCAGGTGGCTCAAATCAAATGGCTCTGAGCACTATGGGACTCAACTGCTGAGGTCATTAGTCCCCTAGAACTTAGAACTAGTTAAACCTAACTAACCTAAGGACATCACAAACATCCATGCCCGAGGCAGGATTCGAACCTGCGACCGTAGCGGTCTTGCAGTTCCAGACTGCAGCGCCTTTAACCGCACGGCCACTTCGGCCGGCCCGCATCAGGTGGAACTGACTGATACATCGAAAAAGTTCAAAGAAGGGCAGCTCGTTTTGTATTATAGCGATATAGGGCAGATAGTTCCACAGACATTATACTTATATTGGAGTGGCAATCATTAAAGCTAAGGCGTTATTCGTTGCGATAGGATCTTCTCATGAAATTTCCATCACCAGTTTTCTTCTCCGATTGCGAAAACATTCTGTTGGCACCCACCTACATACAGAGAAATGATCATCACGGTAAAATAAGAGAAATCAGGGCCCTCACAGAAAAATTGAAGCGCTCGTTTTTCCCGCGTGCCGTTCGAGAGTGGAACAGTAGAGAGACAACTTGAAGCTGGTTCATTTAACTCTGTGCCAGGCACTTTATTGTGAATAGCAGAGTAATCACGTAGATGTAGATGTAGATTTCTTCATCTTATCTTTTGCAGATGATGTCCTACGTTCTTTATGGTGCCACAACACCATCGTTGCAATATGCATCCGGCTGCCAGCATCGCCGTGACTTGGGACTTTATGGAATTCAGTTCTTGGCAATACTGCTACTCAAAGAGGTGCGACAGACACTCCATCAAAGTTCTTGCAGAAATAACTGCCGATATCTTGACAGCTGCAGCCTTCATTTGCACCTCCCTTGCTCCATCAGCGCAGCTCATCTAAGAATAAGCTGAGAACTTTGGACCTCCCTTCGACGAGGCTTTTGAAATGTGGTTTGTCTCAGTGGCAGAGTACCTCGATGGCCCAGCCAACAGGTACATAACCCATTCGCTTATCGGAGGCGGTGGGTATTGATCGCTGTCGTCTTAAGCACCCACTGGGTGGCAAAGAGCTTATCGTTCGCTGTACGGCCACACTACGTTTCTAGGCTTAATGGACGCACATCCAACTCAAATATAAGATTACCGCACCAAAAAATTATTTCTGAACTCATTTCTTTAGTAGTTTATCTAATTCATCTGTCATAGCGCAGAATCCCCATTGAAAGGGTAAACCGCGTAAGGTGGTTCTTGGTAAACGTGGTACCAGTCACCTTCCAATGTAGTTAACGCGTTTTCAAAAATTGTTGCAATGCACACGTAAATCGGTTAGTTATTCGCTACTCTAACAACTCCTTCAAAGTCTGGTGACAAGATTGTTGCTTCGTCTGCTACCAGTTGACCTAAACAGTAATCACTCTGTTTCGCAGCATAATATATACTCTAACAAGAGTACTCTGAATTTCTGAATGATTGTACCGCGGCTCATCTTACAAAACGTAAGGGAGAGTTCACATTTCTTTAACGTAAGGAACATGATACCCAGTATCGAGCATGGGCAGGGGATACACGATGTTAGGATGAAAGTAATAGACATTAAAATTACACTTTGCTAAATATAAAAAACTGGACAAGCAGACAAGAAGTCAAACAGGAGGAGATAATCGAAGCAAAGAATATATCAGAAATACATTGGTCTGTGTGTTGTAATAAGGTTCCAGCAACAAATTAGCTCTGCCAACTGTCTGCGGGAAACGCCAGAGGAAAACTACTACATCTATGAGTAGTTAATTCCGCTGTCAAGGAAGTACTGAACATGTAAGGTAGATCATCGTGGTTGATGGGTGTGTGGATAAATAAAGAAGAAACAGGTAGCACGAAACACATGAATTGCATATAACCAGACGAAAGACTGATTTTTAGACATAGTAGAGCTTGTTCGAAGAGCTATCTGGATTGCAACCGCTCGTCGTAAACTTCACTCCATGATATTTCAACAGGACACCTGCCAGTCGTCTTCAGGCGAACCATCGCAGACAGTCTTCTATGGCTCACCTGCCAGTCGACAGATGTTCAGTTGAAATATTGGAGTGAAGTTTACGACGACCGACTGCAACCCCGAAATCTCTTTTTCGAACATTCAATTCACCGCGAAAATTTTAAATTTCACGAAGTAGGGCTTGCTAAACTGTCGATTTACTACTTAGAACCCTATAGCAAGTTACAATGTTTGTAACGGATTTTAGATTTGCAGAGAATTTCAAATAAGGGGAGAAGCGAAATAGTCGCCGTAAAAGCCTTGTTTGTAGTTTCCTGTTTTGTGGACTACACGTGTCTTGTTATTTTCTACTATCTGAGAAAGGAAAAACTGGTAGAAACCTTAAAAAAATGGATGGAACAGGCTTCACCTTTTGAAAAAATAATTATCTTTGATCAGGATAGTGCATACTCTTGCGCTTCTATCTACAGTGGTCCAGAGTTGGTACACTTTACTGTGAAATACGCGTCATTGTAAAATTGTGAATAACGAGAAGTATGTGAAGAATTGTAGCACAATGTATCGGTATGCCACAAAACATTACACTCTCGTCCACAACACAGACTCGGTTTCGTAACCGCATGTGATGCATGACTCAACGACAGCAGAGAAATCGATTTGTGGCCTGTTGTGCTAACTACAACATGAATACGCAAATTATCGTTAGAAACTTCCTGACAAACAACATTTTCAGTTCGCCTGTGCCTGTGGTATCTCTGAAAAAATAATGCTGCAAATTGTAACAGAAACTGCACAGCGATATGCGACGCTGTTAGACGTAAGGCAACGGTAATAAATGTTAACAACAAATGGGGTTACGTCTCTAAATAACACTGCAAGAGAAGAAAAACTATATAACTGTAAAATCACCCATAAATAGTGCCTTCAAATCTGAAACTGTTAATTTTTGGAAATTCAAGTGAGTGTCATCTCTAGTCCAATAATCTGTATGGCACATTTTATGTACTTCAACTAAATCATAATCGAGTAATTTTCAAGATGCACCATTTGTGACAGTTGAGTGAAAACCTTCCAGAATTTTCCTAGAGAGATGTGAGGAATTTAGTTAACAAGTCACATACATTTTCAATCAGCTCACTTGCTGTTAGATGGCCTCTCTGGAACATGTCCAAGATCTTCGTTCTAATGCCTCTTTTGTTGACGAGTTGTTTAAAAGAAGGTTTAGGTTGTGTGATGGGGAATGATAAGAATGTTTTCGTCATTAGGGCACATATAAAATCTATTGTACGACTGAAAATTACCGGGAAAATTTTGGGTGCATCGTGGTGCATCGGGAAACAATACTTCGTGCACCACTGCTGAGAACCCAATATTCACGTGACGCTGGAGTAATGCTCTTCACCACATCCGATTCAAAAGGAGACTGATCCAGTCAGCAGGAGAGTTTTTCGGGCGTTACCTGAGGATATTTTATTGAAAAACGTCATTACTGTTCCGGTGCTTTACGCGGATAGTTTAGAGATCTACTGGCTGTCGTGCATTTTCCAAAACGATGTATTACCACTAAAAGCGTAACATCCATGATTCAATACGTGTCCTCTTAAAAAATTAAACGATCAGTCAGTCAAGAAAGATTCTAACAGTGATGCCGTTTATTAAAAATCTACTACTCGAAAGATTCCATCATTAGGTCTCATTTTTGGACGATATGATAAGTTACACTAAATTTCGTACAGAAGTGGAGAATCATTTTTTATCGTACCGTGAATTGTGGTGAATAGAACCAGTTCTCACCGTTAAAAGAAAAAAATTCATAATTTTAAAAAGAAACGTGGAAACCAAAATTATGTAGGTTTACATGTCTTGTACCTGAATTTAAACTTACAGTTAAATTTGGGACGTAGCCACTATTATATAATAAAGAAACAAAAATTTGTTGTTTCCATTAACCCCGCAGAAAGGGGTTAATAAAAACGACGGTGTTAACCTTATTTCTTTTTCATTTTTATTTGCCCTTCGGGTGAAAAAGGATATTTTTTAAATCTTTTTTGGACCAAGGAGAACAAGAAACAAAATATATCTGGTTCAAAAAAGTTTTTTTAATACAAAACCTACAATTAATTAATGAATTTTGGTATTTTGGTATTTTATTCCGTTTCTCAGTGAAGAACCTTCTATATCTAATTACGTAAATGTAACATTACCTTGACTACCATGGTTTGTTTTTTAATACATTTAGTCACTGACATCACGTTTAAGAACGATGTCTTTGAATCTAGAATTCTTACCTCAGAAGTAACGAAGAGCTTTCGAGCATCATCTCCTTGCCTAAAAATGACCCCTCATCTGTTAAAGTAAACTAATTCAGTTGGCCTTGTTTTTCCAATTTGCTTTCTAAATAACAAATTGTGCATGTACACAATTCAAATGACTGCCTACTTTTTCCACATACTTCAGTTACTGCATAATCACCTGGGTTGAGAACGGTGCCACGTAGTTTTTCATTTCCTTCAAATTCCCGGTCTTCTTCTGAAGGAACACTGACTATGTTTCTGTTCACCCCACAAATTCCGAAAATCAGATTAAAGTACGCTTTAAAGCTGAACATTCGGTCAATTAATCGAGATTGCAAATTTGCTTACTATGTACTTAAATTAAAACAACATAGCTTACACTGGTACTTATAAATGAAGTTCGAAATAAGGAAAGTCAGTATCTTATCCGCGTTTTGTCATATAGTGTACGAAACGTCAGCTGACAGCGTTGCCAAATCAGAAATTCATAATTTCCCTGTTATATTCATCCACTACCAACCTAGATAAGCAAGTCTTTGAATGATATTGCCATTTGTCTTCCGACGCAATAACATAAAACATTTTTGGAAGTGGAGAATCCATATTGTCTCATTGTTGCCGTGTCCGTCTATAAGGTAGCTGTAGTTCAGTAAGGGACCTTCTGCAGATACGCTAACTCACTAATAATGTGCCCTAAACTTCTTTACAGTTTTTGCTACTAGTTCTTACAGCGCTACTGAAGATGCCTTGGATACACAGGTAGACTGCAAACAGTCTCTCATGTTGCCTCGTGCGCTCTCGTGTTCCCATCGCTAATTGCTTTCAGCGCTTCGCACGAGTCTCAAAACCACATTGCCGAGCATTCGAGGTCGTGTGTTCCAAAATAATTAATCTGGACCCTATTACTGACTATTGTTAAAGCAGTCGGATATCAGTTAAATGCTCTGAGCGAATAGGAACGGATTTGCCACGCTGAGTGTGTCGCATGATTCTGCGGGGTCAAAGCGACGGAAACTGAATGTCGCGTTCCACCGCGTGGTGGCTATTGAAGGCGGCGAGGAACTTCGGACGTCGCAGGAAATCCGGCAGAGTTCAGAAACTTAGTAACCCTGCGGAACGGCACCGTGTCACGAGAAGGATACGACCACCCAAGTTCATTCACTTCGACAAGTTCGTAGCGGAATTCAATAAGTCGAGAAAAGTCGAATGTTACATTTTACGCCTGTTCGAAGTCTGAAATGTTTTTACGCCATAAATGTTTACCACAAGAATTAATCTGTTCTTATCGTTTAAGTTTCAAACTTATCAATAAAAATAAGTCGTTTTTGGTGACCAACTGATGTACCTGTGAAAAAGTAATTTTTTTCAGATCGCTACTTATCCAGTTTGAGACGTTTGAATAATGCGCAAATATATTTTTGTTGCTTCTTTCTGAGGAGACTCGTCGGCTGCCCAATAGTTTCCATGCCACGAACCAGTTAAGAATATTGGAGCATAATTACTGGAAAGGTCAATGGACATCTTGAATGAGAGGTATGAATATCTAAGTTTGACGGGTACTTAATAAACTGTGTTCTACAATGTTAAAAAACTCATTCTTACAGAAAATAATCTGCAACAAAAATTTGATAAGTACTATATAAAGCGCGGAACTATTTGGGTTGTGAAATCGTAATAATATCCTTTGCCAGACGTTCCAGTTTGCTAATAGTGCTCATGTAAACAGGTACTAAATGATCGAGATATTTTAATTGTTCTCCTATGAGTCTTACAACTATGGGACAGATCATGGTACGTGTTAGGTAAAGTTGTTAGAACTTAGCGTCTTGTGAAAACACAAGTGGCACTACGTGTTAAAACCGAAGGGCTATGATGACTGTCTTTGGTACATTTCTTGGCTGGTAGAATTTCTCGTTTTCTTTTTTCTGTTTTACTGAGCCTTTAGGAATTGGCCTGTAGAAACTGTTATAAGGAGCAGAAAGGGGTTCATTTATTTCTCAAGCTAAATTACAAAAGTCACTTTGAGTCTACTCACCGTTTATAAAAATATTTCTGAAATTAAGTAAAGAGAGAAAATTTCTTTAAATTTGCGACATATATAAGATTTTTCCTAACTATGTCCATTTACTACGTGCAAGAAAAGTCTAAGATTTACAAAAAAATATTTCTTAATTGAATTATAGGAACTGATAGTACAACAACAGCGATAACTAACTCCATTTTCATCAGTATTAGAAAGTCTTCCTTCCGAACAGCACAGTTGACCGGTGATTATTCGTTCCATGAGCAAAATATATTGCCAAGCTTGCATAAATTATTCAGTAGTACAATTCTTCAAAATATAAAAATAAAGAAAACTTTAAAGTTACATCAGCTCCATAGCTGTTTGAGTGTATCTCCATTTGAATCTTCCTTGCATCCAGTCACAGATGAATATACAGAAAAGCGGATTGCCAGTATCCAGTTTCTTTCACTCAGATTCCCTCTCGTAGAGCACGAAGGTGACGGAATTTAGTTCTGCATACAAAGGAGAAGTGTGGTGTTTTTTTTTGTTTTTTTTTTCTTTTGCGACATTACAATTTTCCAGAAAATATTGATGTCATGAAAAAAGTTTTAATGTTGTCTTTTACACTTTAAGAATTCAAAGATACGTCTCACCGAACATCAAATACCACAATACCGTAAAGGTAATAGGTATCGCTAACGCCAGATATTCTGCCACTTTCTACTACAAAGCAAAAATATTATTTTTTAACGAAATAGTCCTGTGGAGCTAATATTTTGTGCTGACTGTAGTTATAGTTGATTATGCTGTAGCACAACATGATGAAATGGAAAATATACAAGCAGTTTTGTGCCAGTGTCGTTGACAGAAGGCATTCATATTTATTGTAAAATGTGGTATAGGAATAGACTAGAAAGTTTCCCATCTATTATAAATGGCGTAGGCAGAGTCTTTTTGCATCGTTTATCTACGTTTTGTGTGACACGTGTCTGTATTTCTCTCTCCTGAGTTTCTAACGACATTCATCCTCCATTTACGTTCTTTTGTCTTATAACTGCGTTACATTGTGGTGGAACTGTAACTTACCTGATGGCGCGGTTTGATTGGAGCAAAACAAAACGAATAATGAAAATGCGAGCAATTTATTTTGAACTTCAGTACTTCATTTAACAAATACACAACAAAAACAAACCTTACAGTTGAATACCAGAATGTTCTCTTAATTTCAAGAAATTTAAACGGATTAACGACTGTTTTAGTAACTGACGAGTTCCCCTTGCTGACTCCGCAAAATAGCCAACGTTAAAAGCCTCTTTCACAGTTTAAACAATCCGTAACATATGCAGTAAGACAATACTTACACTTTTTAACATGAAATAATCAAATAAAATATTCTAAAAGCTTTTTTTTAAAAAATAGAGGTAGTAAGAATTAAGACAGTTACTTTGTTAACTAATATCTGTCACTAGCTGGCGCACCAAAACAGACACCCTTAAAGTATTTTCCTAACCTGAACAGTATTTTTAGCATATAGTTTAAATAGTTAGTTCTTTGACACTCAACAAGTAGCACTTCACAGCTGAACTAAGTAAGCACACAAATAATTTCTTTGCCGATCAACAAGTATCACTTCATGGCTGAATTAAGTAAGCACACAATGCAACTCCCATTTCAAAACTTTGCATTTAACTGACACACTGAAGACAACATTTACTTGGAACAATTATTAAACACCTAGGCAACTTTCCTTTTCCGTTGCAAAGTCAGAGAATCGAGCAGCTGTCCCGCAAATGCTGCTTATATGTCCTTCCTCACCCATACGTTCAAACAGAACCGTGGACTGTTCTGCAAATTCTTGGAAGGCAGTCGTGGAATAACCTCCCTGGTTTCCACACAGCACGGCACGGACTTTGATGCAGTTTGCAGCTACCTTCAAAAATCATAAACATACACCGCACGAGGCAAGCGTTCAGATCACACGCTACAGATACGAGGATCGTTCAATAAGTAAGGCAACATTTTTTTTTTCTGGAAGCAGTTAGGTTTCATTCTGAATTCCATTACGCCGCATCATTCTCCACTCTTTTGGGGACAAAACTATTTTTCAACATAAACTCCGACGACCTTACGCCACCTTACGGGGCCTGGGAGGCCCAGTATGCCCACATCGTAGCACTCTACTGGCAGACGTCGGATGCGACGTCTTGCTGCATCAGTAGCTTCCCCATCATCTACGTACTGAACGCCGCGGAGTGCATCCTTCATTAGCCAAAACGGATGGAAGTCGGGAGGTGCGAAATTCTGGCTGCAGGACGGATGAGGAAGAACAGTCCAATGAAGTTTTGTGAGTTCCTCTCGGGTGCACACACTTGTGTGAGGCCTTGCATTGTCGTGTAGAAGGAGAAACTCGTTTACATTTTGATGACGACGAACACAGTGAAGTCGTCTCTTCAATTTCCTAAGGGTAGCGCATATACTTCAGAGCTGATCGTTTCACGGTGAGGCAGGACATCAAACTGAATAACCCCTACAGAGTCCAAGAAGACCGTCACCATGACGTTACCAGATGAGGGCGCTGTTTTAAACTTTTTCTTCGGAGATGAGGTGGTGTGGCTCCATTACATGGATTGCTCTTTTGTTTATACACTCCTGGAAATGGAAAAAAGAACACATTGACACCGGCGTGTCAGACCCACCATACTTGCTCCGGACACTGCGAGAGGGCTGTACAAGCAATGATCACACGCACGGCACAGCGGACACACCAGGAACCGCGGTGTTGGCCGTCGAATGGCGCTAGCTGCGCAGCATTTGTGCACCGCCGCCGTCAGTGTCAGCCAGTTTGCCGTGGCATACGGAGCTCCATCGCAGTCTTTAACACTGGTAGCATGCCGCGACAGCGTGGACGTGAACCGTATGTGCAGTTGACGGACTTTGAGCGAGGGCGTATAGTGGGCATGCGGAAGGCCGGGTGGACGTACCGCCGAATTGCTCAACACGTGGGGCGTGAGGTCTCCACAGTACATCGATGTTGTCGCCAGTAGTCGGCGGAAGGTGCACGTGCCCGTCGACCTGGGACCGGACCGCAGCGACGCACGGATGCACGCCAAGACCGTAGGATCCTACGCAGTGCCGTAGGGGACCGCACCGCCACTTCCCAGCAAATTAGGGACACTGTTGCTCCTGGGGTATCGGCGAGGACCATTCGCAACCGTCTCCATGAAGCTGGGCTACGGTCCCGCACACCGTTAGGCCGTCTTCCGCTCACGCCCCAACATCGTGCAGCCCGCCTCCAGTGGTGTCGCGACAGGCGTGAATGGAGGGACGAATGGAGACGTGTCGTCTTCAGCGATGAGAGTCGCTTCTGCCTTGGTGCCAATGATGGTCGTATGCGTGTTTGGCGCCGTGCAGGTGAGCGCCACAATCAGGACTGCATACGACCGAGGCACGCAGGGCCAACACCCGGCATCATGGTGTGGGGAGCGATCTCCTACACTGGCCGTACACCACTGGTGATCGTCGAGGGGACACTGAATAGTGCACGGTACATCCAAACCGTCATCGAACCCATCATTCTACCATTCCTAGACCGGCAAGGGAACTTGCTGTTCCAACAGGACAATGCACGTCTGCATGTATCCCGTGCCACCCAACGTGCTCTAGAAGGTGTAAGTCAACTACCCTGGCCAGCAAGATCTCCGGATCTGTCCCCCATTGAGCATGTCTGGGACTGGATGAAGCGTCGTCTCACGCGGTCTGCACGTCAAGCACGAACGCTGGTCCAACTGAGGCGCCAGGTGGAAATGGCATGGCAAGCCGTTCCACAGGACTACATCCAGCATCTCTACGATCGTCTCCATGGGAGAATAGCAGCCTGCATTGCTGCGAAAGGTGGATATACACTGTACTAGTGCCGACATTGTGCATGCTCTGTTGCCTGTGTCTATGTGCCTGTGGTTCTGTCAGTGTGATCATGTGGTGTATCTGACCCCAGGAATGTGTCAATAAAGTTTCCCCTTCCTGGGACAATGAATTCACGGTGTTCTTATTTCAATTTCCAGGAGTGTAGTTCGAAGCGAACCCACGTTTCATCGCCTGTGACGATCTTCGACGGGCTGTCACGGGCAGCCTCTTAACGCGCAAGCAACTCCACTTAGATGGACCTCCGCTGCTTTTTCTGTTCTTCTGTTAAGCGGCGAGGAACTCAGCTGGCACACAGCTTTGAGTCAGCACTACCAACAGAGACGACCAGCTGTGCAGCGAGGTGTTTGATTGTGATCCGTCGGTCACCTCGAGTGAGAGTGTCCGCACGTTACATCACTGTACGCGTAACAGTTGTGTGCGGCCGGCCGGACGCGGGAGATGGGACAGGTTTCCGCAACCTGCTTGCGATGATGACAGACCCCTCGCCCAACGACTCATCTTGTTTTTATTCATTGAGAAGTCTCCGTAGACATTCTGATTGCGCCTACGAATATCTGCAAGACTGTGGTTTTCTGGCAAAATAGACTCAGTGACAGCTCCCTGTTTGAAACGCTCCTCCGTTACAGACGCTCTGTTGAAGGCTTCGAATAGTGCCGCTACCTGTCTGTGCTTAATGAATTTCTAGGGACTGAAGGGGAAATATTCCACAATGTTCTACAGCAAATTCTGCATTTTTTTTCAACCTAAAATAACCTAGAAAAAAAACGTTGCATTACTTATTGATAGTCTCTCGTACATCGTTGAAATCCACAGTCGACGCCAACTGTCGTCTGCACCTACTGAAAGTCTACTAGCAACTCCTTCCACCCCCATATGCACTGTCCGCTAGAGACCTTCCACATACCGATTAGGCAAATACTTTCTCCTGATACAGTAGTGCCAACCTTCAGTCATAGTGCCACAGTAATCAAGAAACGCACCCAAATTTTCCTTTTCATATAATTCGACGCCGTTGTAAAATTCCATAGACCACTGACAATTGGAGAACAACCGTGAAAAGTTGACTTCGACGAGCGACATATTCAGGGCGTCCCAAAAAGCGCCGACACGTTTTATGGACAGGTTCCTTACATAAAAAAGGCACGTATCTCTTCTGCTTAGCAAGTGCACATAGTTCTTAAAGTATGCATTTTAGATCCCATGTATACTAGACTTGATTTCTTGTTTTGGTGTAAGGAAACTGTCCTTAAGGCTTTTCGATGAGCTTTGGCACATCTTGTTTATAATTTGATGTCATTTATAGAAACAGTACCGTTATAGACAAGTAGAATCACGTTTGGAACGTCGCTCCTAACTCATCAACAACTTCTACGTCCTATAGGACGAATATTTCTTCGTTCAGCTATCATAAGCCAATAGTGGAAAGAGACTTCAAGAAAAACGTCTAAAATTTTTTCGGAATAAATGGTTCAAATGGCTCTGAGCACTATGCGACTTAACTTCTGAGGTCATCAGTTGCCTAGAACTTAGAACTAATTAAACCTAACTAACCTAAGGACATCACACACATCCATGTCTGAGGCAGGAATCGAACTTGCGACCGTAGCGGTCGCTCGGTTCCAGACTGTAGCGCCTAGAACTTCACGGCCACTCCGGCAAGCCTCTTCGGAATAAATTACGTTCTTTACTTCACTCATATGAAACTTGTCTTTTGTATCTTATGTAGACACAGTACGTCGTGAGAGCTACAGATGAAATCAAATGGAATCATTTTTTCCGAATTTCATTTAAAAACTTTTATTTGTCAGCTCTTGTTTTATCATTCCCTATTATGATACGAACATGACCTGTATCCTGAAAACTACTGAACAAATATATTTTTAACTATTGGGTAATTTGCCGTCTTATTTCAAATCAGTAATTAATGTCAGTCTTTCCGTTGACCATTTTGTTTTCTGAACTATTCATCTGACATAAGAATAGGAATCCCGTTGCTTTGTTTCTATCGTTAACCGAACGCTTAACGCAAAGAAAAATTGCGTTATATTTTACGATAACTTGTATGGTTGATCGACTTTTTCCCATGAGATTCGGTGAATATTTAAGTTTGGTGCAGTGCTGTCAGTACTGAAATTGGTCTTAAGAACGAGTCATTCATTTTAGTTTTTGGTGCAGCTTTGCAGGTAGTCATCGATTGCTCCACAATTTCATTGTCTCTGTACCTGCTGTATGCTGGCGTGGTGCGAAAAGCGCTCTTGAATAGCTATTACGGCGAACATCTGCAGGAACGGAGCAGAGAAACCGGTTAGGACCCCGGACCGGAAACAGAACTTGAGCCATTTCAAAGTTCTGCGTGTTATCTTCACCCGCTCTGGTTTGTTCGCTTACGGTTCAAAGGAACGACGTTCCACGTCATTAGCGGGCTTAGTATATCGTTATTTTGAATAGGATGCCATTTCATTAATCATTTATGTTAATTCCTTGAGGTGGAGAACTATGTTTATTATGTCTCATCCCGCCGCTCTTCTAAAGTGTTCTTCGTGCTTTTTATGTTCAGCCGCACTAATTGTCTGACAAAGTCGGGTGTGGTCGCAGCTGTTGCAGTATTTCAGCTCGATCCCTTGACTAGGTAAATCCCTGTTAAAGTCCATTACATTGAGTGTTGTTATTTCACAGAACAAGCTCGGAAAATGGTTGCAGGAAAGTTTTTACACACAGATATGTCAGCTTTCTGTAGTCGTTATTGTGTGTATTGAGCATGATGATAAAATAGAGTATCAATGAAGTACGTGAAGCAGTATAGTTTCAAACGTTTAAGTTATTGTACGGCGATTGTGTGTAAATAAGGCAAGGAAGTATATGACGCGGCTATGATTCGAATATGAATTTGAACCAGAGAGGAAGGAGGGCAAAAGCAAGGAGCGAAATATGATCCTGTGAACTATTGCCTACTCGTTCAATACGACAGCTGCTTCTCTGATTCTTTTAACAGAACAAAGGAATATCAACACCCAAAAAATATGACATTCTTGTCGCACAAAGATGGGAACATTGTGGACAAAGAATCACGTGTGTTGTAGGTTGTGACAGGACGGACTGAGGGGAAAAGCAGAATTGTTTAAGAGGAAACAAAGCATCTCAGTCACAACGTGCAATGTCTTATTTAGTGGAGTGTTACGTGAATAGCTGCCGGCAACCATCGTTAGTGTTAAACAACAATGACAGTCAACACTCAACTTTTGTACCTCAATCCCTATAGTCATCGATAAAGTAGACGAAAAGCAAACAAATATTACTTACGTAGATCCAACAATCGCAGTACATCTTTCGCAGCAGTTATTACAGAAAATCCACGACAGTGAAAATACGAAATTTTACATCCTAAAATACGCAAATAGTTCCTGCACATAAGATTCCTGCGATTACGCAATGAATATTTGCAGTGCGTAATCCAAGAAGGAACACATCATGTGATATCTTTGTTCACGATAGGAGATCAAAGCAGCTATGAAAAATACATAGGTATCGACTTGATGAATGCAGCACCATACAGTCCATGTGTAGGTTATTAATAAGAAACTAAACATCGTAATCGATGTTAGGAAATAAGTCGAGCTGAACGGATAAAAAAGGGTTTAATACAGGCAATATTTTCTACTGAACCAAAGTGTATAAACGAGAAACGAATTTAATGCAGCAATCAAGCAGCCTTTAGCGAATTTGAAATGTCCTACGAGAATGTAGATAGGAAGAGTCTGTGATCTATAATGGAAGTGAGAGGCTGGCCAAAGCACTTCCTGGGATCTCTAAAAAGTCATTGTAGAGATTCCGGGAGTAAAACAAAATTCAATGAATGGCGATTACAGGCATTAAAAAGCAATAAAAGTCGTATCCGTTTCCCAACATTATTTATTTTTTGTTCTGATTCTGTTTTCAAAGAACATAACTGCAAGACGGATCATTGTATAAAAATAATGGAAGACATATCAACACGCAAATATTTGATGATGGCGAAATTATTACTTATGGAAATACATATGATATCCAAAGGTACTCAAATGACTGATTTTGATGCGTAAGAAATAAAAAATGAAAGCATCAAAACAAGAGCGTTTATTAGTGGCTTTTAAAGGAGCGCAAAAAACAATATCAAAAAATTACATCAATCTCGTACAAATAGAACAGGTGTCACATTTAAGCTACCTATCATATGTGCGATATACAGAGCAATAAAGAGTAAAACCAGAAAGAGTGCACTGTTAAACAGCTGTACAAACAGGAGTATCCACAATATTATATGTATATAACAACTGGCATAATTTCCAGACGACAAATAAAATATTCAGATACCCAAAAGGAAGTTACTGCTGAAAGTTAGTTTAACTCTAGCGGATAAACAGACTGTAATACATAAACAGAGGATAGAAGACACAATAGTTGCAAATACAAGTTCTAAACTAAAAATGCAAAAATGTTGACAAATATGGAAAAATCATTTGAAGCGAAAGAAAAATGACACATTATCTCAACTCTCAATATTATGCAGCAGGGAAAGAGATAGTGCGTCCACGTAGAAGATTGGTCGAAGGCTTATGTCATAACAGCCAGCCGGATAATTCTTGAAATAAGGAAGAAGAAAACGAGGAAGAAGCACCCTTACCAAATTCAAGCAATCTACGGGAATGCAGCCGAATGATGTCCTGTACAGCCTCCCTTATTTCGGCAGCAGGTGGTTTTCAAGGCACAAATTAGTGCCTTGCAAGCCTTCTCGCCTCTTATTACGTATACTGCACCTTCAAAAGAAAAATTTTAAATAGAGTCCAGTAGCCGATAAATGGTGCAGATTGAATGCAAGCCAGGTTTTTTTCGAATCTTATAAATAATAAAGTTCTTCGTCCCAAAAATTTCTTCGTTTCACAAAAAAAAAAATGGTTCAAATGGCTCTGAGCACTATGGGACTTAACTTCTGAGGTCATCAGTCCCCTAGAACTTAGAACTACCGGAAACCTAACTACCTAAGGACATCACACATATCCATACCCGATGCAGGATTCGAACCTGCGACCGTAGCGGTAGCGCGGTTCCAGACTGTAGCGCCTAGAACTGCTCGGCCACCCCGGCCGCCTTCGTTTCACATTTTTGCTAAAATGAAAACAACAACTTGAGACTGTTACTGGACGACAAACGTTTTGACGGAATAATTACAACTATAAAAATTTCATATGAAACGTTGCCTAGCGCAGAGTTATTGTTTTCGACAAGTCGGTCATCAGGAGAGACGTCTAAAGTTGTAATCGACCAAGATTGCGAAATCTGCATAGAAAATAGGTACGTGCGTACTACCTATACTGATAAACTTTCTGACAGTCGTGAAAAGAAAAAAGTAAGTTATAGTTGTGTTACTGGAGCAGTAATATACATACATCAAGCTGACAAAAGTCATTGGATAGCGATATGCACAAATACAGATGGCGGTAGTATCGCATACACATAATTTACAGGGGCAGTGCCCTGGCGGAGCTGCCGTTTGTTCTCAGGTGAATCGTGTGAAAAGTTTCCGACGTTGTTATGTCCACACGACTGCAATTAACAGGTTGTGAACGCGTGGTATTTTTAGCTAGAAACATGGCACATTCCATTTCGGAAATCGTTATGGAACTCAACATTTCGAGTTCCACAGTGTGAAGAGTGTGCCAAGAACACCAAATTTCACGCATTTTTTTCACCACGGATAACACAGTGGCCGACGGCCTTCATTTAAAACCCGGGAGCAGCAGCGTTTGCGTAGAAAAGTCAGTGCTAACGGAAAAGCAACAGTGCGTGAAATAACCTCAGAAATTAATGCGGGACGTACGACGGCCGTATCTGTTAGGACAGTGTGACGAAATGAGGCGTTAATGGGCTATGGCAGCAGACGCCACCGCGAATTACTTCGCTAACGGCATGACGTCGCCTGCAGAACACCTCTCCTGCGCTCGTGACCGCAGCGATTGGATACTAGACGATTGGAAAACAGTGACCTGATCAGCAGTGCTGTGGCCTTCTCCACCAGACATCACGGCGCCTAGAGTATCAGCAACCAAACTGACAGCCTGCAGCCGCGGGTTGCCCGCTTCGCACGCACACCGAAGCACTACACAACCGACAGGCAATATTGATGAACGGCCACAACAACAACAACACCACAGCAAAGATACCAACGGCCACCAGGGCCACTACCGGCCCACATAAACATAAGGAAGAGGTCGCTGCGGATTCCGGAACTATTTTCACACGTCATACCACGTGATGGAAAATAGTTCCGAGGTACTCATCCACCGAAGCGCTATAAAGGCCAGGGCTCGGCCGCACATCGGCCCAAACTTTCGCCCTTCCTATTAACTACGTCCGTCTGATCGGCTCCTTTCTCTCCCGCCGTCCTTCCTATGTCACCATCCATAACACGGATTCCTACACCTTTTTCCCCTCCGCCGGTGTGCCCCAAGGCTCCGTCCTCTCCCCCCTCCTGTATCTTTTGTGCATGGCGGACATGCCGCCGCCGTCACCCCCCGTCCACCTTCTCCAGTTTGCCGATGACACCGCCTTCCTTGCCCTTGCCCCCACCCTGCAACGCTCCCAACGCCTTCTCCAATCCCATCTTGACCGGTTCACCGCTTGGTGCAACCAGTGGTTGCTCAAGGTCAATCCTTCCAAAACCCAGGCGATCATTGTAGGCAAAACCACCCCTTCCTTCCGCCTCCTTGATTTCTATCTCACCGTCTATGGCCGTCCCATCGCCCTCACTCCCACCCTTAAGTACCTTGGCGTCACCCTCGACCGTCGCCTCTCCTGGACTCCCCATCTCCAGACAATCCAAGCCAAGGCACGTTCCCGCCTCTGTCTCCTCAAGCTCCTTTCCGGCCGTACGTGGGGTCTGGACCCCTCCACCATCCTCCACACCTATAAATCCCTCATCCGCCCTATCCTTTGTTCTGCCCATCCAGCATGGATCTCCGCTCCCCCTACCTTTTATAAATCCCTCCAAATCCTTGAACGCCATGCTCTCCGCCTCGCCAATCGCATCCGTCTCCCCTCCCCCACGCGGATCCTGTATGATCTCATCCCCTTCCCCCACCTCCTCCTTTTCCTTGAAAGGATACGGATCCTGTACACCTCCCGTAAACTCGACCCTCCTCACCCGCTCGTCTCCCCGCTCCTCTCCCACCCCCGCCCGCTGCCGCGCCTGTATTCCCATATCCCACCTGGTCTCCATCTCTCCACCCTCCTTACCCTCTCCCAAGGTGGCTTCCGCCAGCTCCCTCTCCCTGATGATGTCCTCGTCCCCTCCATCTACCCCTCCTATCAACTTTGACCCTGCCCTGCCCCCCTCTCTCGGTGTCCTTTCCTTTCGGCGCCCTCCCTCCCTTCTCTTCCCTTCCCTTCTCTTCCCTTTTCCCCTGTCCCCTCCCTCCACCCCTCTTCCCCCGGGCTTCCTTTCCCCCTTCCTCCCTCCCCCCCTTTCTCCCCTGGCCGTGGCATCTCTGCTCTCCCATCCCGCTCTCCCACTCCCCTTCCTCCTCCTCCTCCTCTATTGGCAGGTCCCCGGACTCGCACACGCTCAGTGGACATTCGCGCGCTGGAGACCACCGCCGTCAGTGTATCGTGTGTGCTGTCATGTATAGTGTTCAGTGTTTCACCGTCACACTCCATCGTTCACCAGTGCCGTCGTCTTCTTCAGTGTTTGTGCATCGTGTCAACAGTTCGTCGTGTGGATTGTCATCGAGTGTGAACGGCTTCTTGTGTTTTTATGTTCATGTGTCTACTGTTTTTTCCCGCCGTTTTTCTACGTGATGTCTCTTCTCTGTTTATCTCATTGTACTCTCTTCGGCTGAAGAGCGGCGTATTGTGCTGCTGCCAGCCTACCTGATTGTTCAGGTGTCAAAATAACAATAAAGTAAAAAAAAAAAAAAAAACCGCACATCGGCAGTTCAACCGCCAACAGACGTGGATAGCTGCCGCCCCGGAAGCCTGGCTTGGATATTCTCGCTGATCTCTGGATTAGGCTTGGTATATCGGAGAAGTCTCTGGCAGAGACTAGTAGGAAATTATTTCAGTTGTTTTGTATATTATTCTTGTATGTAGTTGTGATTCAAAGACGGATCACTCTTTTGTGTTATACTTGGAGAATTTGTTTTGGTTAATTGAACAAACCAATGAATTGTTTTTTGACTTTGATCGTTAGTTTCTTCTGGTTATGCAGACATATGAAGAAGAGTCCTGATTTCAGTTGGTAAGAGGGGGTGGTGGGGTTCGAGTATAGCGCAGATCCCACGAAGTTATGGACCTAAGTTGTTAACAATTTGCTGAGCAAGCTGGTGGTGACTTCATAATGGCGTCGGCCATGTTTACATGGCATGGACTGGGCCCTCTGGTCCAACTGAACCGATAATTGACTAGGAACGGTTATGTGCGGCTACTTGGAGACCGTTTGCAGCCATTAATGCACTTCATACTCCCAAACATGGCACCAGGCCACAATTGTTGGCGATTGGTTTGAAGAATATTCTGGAAAATTCGAGCGAATGATTTGGCCACCCAGATCGCCCAACATGAATCCTACGGGACATATCGAGAGGTCAGTTCATGCACAAAATACTGCACCAGAAACACTTTTGTAATTATTATGGAGGGCTGTAGAGGCAGCATGGTTCAATATTTCTGCAGGAGACTTCTAACGATTTGAGTCCATGCCACATCTAGTTACTGCGCTACCCCTGCGAAATGAGGTCCGACACGACGTTAGGATGTACCCTGTCGTTTTTATTATCTCAATGTGGAAACCTCATTGAGCATCTACTCATTTATTTCGTGGCAGCACTTCGGTAGCTACAGTTTGAAGTTTCCCCCCTGACTAAGATTTTTTTTATGCAGGCACCACAGTAATGTCGTTCTAGTTAGCTGGAACATTACAGGTATTCAGCGCTTTAATTTACTGCTGCCTCTAGTATTCAGCATGCTAATTTCGCGGTTCATACACACCAAGAAAACAAAAGAGAGAGAGAGAATAAAACTACGCACCACGAAGGAATTATCCAAATGGGACGGATATCAGTAGATGTGATGTACATGTACAGACAAACAAATGATTACAATTTCAGAAAAATTGGATGATTTATTAAGGAGAAAAAGCTTCACATACTGAGCAAGCCAATAACGCGTTAGTCTATGTCTGGCCCTTATGCAAACAGTTACTCGGCTTTGTATTGATTGATAAAATTGTTGGACAGCTGTTAAGCACCTGCCTGACTGTTGCCCGGCACACATCCCACAACCGAGAGGGATGGTCTGGGGTGTCACTTTTTTTCACAGCAGGACCCCTTCTGTTGGCCGGCCGCTGTGGCCGAGCTGTTCTAGGCGCTTCAGACTGGATCACAGGTTTGAATCCTGCCTCGGCCATGGATGTGTGTGATGTCCTTAGGTTAGTTAGGTTTAAGTAGTTCTAAGTTCTAGGGGACTGATAACCTCTAAGTCCCATAGTGCTCAGAGCCATTTGAAACCTTCGGTTGTCATGTGCGGCACCCTTACTACGCGTCGGCGAGATTGGGTGACCCGTTTTGGTTCCCTTCGTGCCAAGCCATCCTGTTCTTATAAATCAGCAAGATAATGGCCGCCCCTATACGACGGGCGTTTCTAATCCTTGTCTTCGGGCTTGCCAAACCCTACCAAGGCCAACAAGGTCGCTGGATCTCTCGTCAATTGAGAACGTTTGGATCATTACGAGCAGGGTCCTCCAACCAGCTCGGGATCTTGACGATATAACGCTCCGATTGGACAGAATTTGGCACGATATGAGTCAGGACGACATCGAACAACTCTATCAATCAGCGCCGAGACGAACAGTCGCCTGCATAAGAGCCGGGGGAAGAAATGAGCGTTATAGACTTTCTCACTTTGTGAAGCTGTTACTCATGAATAAATCATCCAGTTTTTCTGAAGTTGTAAAAATTTGTTTGCCTGTACATGTACATGACATCTACTTATTTCCGTCCCGTTCGGATAATTCCATTATGGTGAGTCGTTCCTTTTTTTTATCCCTTCCTTATAATGTATTTTTTCCATAAATCTGTCGCCGGCCGGTGTGGCCGTGCGGTTAAAGGCGCTTCAGTCTGGAACCGCGTGACCGCTACGGTCGCAGGTTCGAATCCTGCCTCGGGCATGGATGTGTGTGATGTCCTTAGGTTAGTTAGGTTTAATTAGTTCTAAGTTCTAGGCGACTGATGACCTCAGAAGTTAAGTCGCATGGTGCTCAGAGCCATTTGAGCCCATAAATCTGTCCATCTTCATGTGTGATTTCTAATAGTTATTCTTTAGAGTGAGCTGCGCAATGAGATTTCAGTGTCTGTAGGAGCAGATGAGGTCTGCACAAGCAGCGCAGTGAGGCAGCTCTGATTTAGCGGCAGGTAGCGCGTAAAGTCAGAGACGGGCAACCGTGCTGGTAGATGCGCTGCGCGGGGCTGGCACGTGATGAGACTCATCCAATTTCCACCGTAAAAGGCAGTGTTCGCCTGTTGCTCTTGTCCGATCTGGTTAGCTGCTCCACCGTCGCCAGATAATTGAGCCGGGGCTCTAATTTTGGCCCGTGTAAAAGCCAGAAAATATAGCTGGCGGCAAGTGGAACCCTAAAGGCGCTGCAGTGCGATTCACTTCGGTCGCTGTCGAGATCCACCAAGGGAAGCACCGTACATACCAGATTTAATCGTATCGATCTTTCTTCTTTGTTCTGTTTGTCGTTTCAATGCGGAGGTAACTTTGTGTGCAGTTGGCGGTGGAATCCTCCCCTCCTTCCTCCCACCCCCCTCCACAGAGTCCAAAAACACCGCAGTCTTTCTCCGTTTGTCGGCTTCCCCGCTCACCTTCTCGTCTCTCTCTCTCTCTCTCTCTCTCTCTCTGTCTCTGCCATTTCCTAAAGAGGAAGGTGGTGGGTAAACTGGAATTTGCGTGTGATCGCGCGCATGCGTTTCAGTTTTTGTTACCCAGTTGCAGAGGGGGTTGCAGGGATTATAGGAAAGCAGGCAAAGAGTACCGCCAAAGCTAGTACTATCAATGAGAGGAATGCAATGCAGAAATAGCTGAAGCTGATGTATTTCCCGTAAGTGGAGATGAGATAATGAAGTGATAGGTGCACACAGTAGTACCCAGTGATCAGCCGAAACATTATGACCACTGCCCACTGCAAGGCTGGAAGCCTCCTTCTGGCGTTGCGGGCACGTGACGCAACAAGAAAAGTATGTAAGCCGAGCAACTACCCTAGCGAAGATATCAGCTGCAAATAGAGAAACTCACTGACAAGGGCAGGCCACAACGTTTGGAACGCGGATTTACTGCAAACTTCGTACACTCGTAGTACTCCATGAGGACAACAAAATGTGTAAACAGTAGCGCGAACTTCTCAAGCGTTATTGAAAAAATCGCAAGAAAAGCCTCACGGTAGCTCAGCGTGTTCGGTCAGAGGGCTTAGCTACCCTCTGTAATAAGAAAACTGAGTGAACGGATCAACGAACAACCTGAACGGGTGTCATCGGACGTCCGTCACGAAAAAATTCAAAATATAGAACAAAAAGAGCCGGAAAAAAGTTGTTAGCGTTCAAGCCCCGTAATCGCTGGGTCGAGTCCCGTTCGTCAGTTTTTTTTATTATCAACACAGTCATTTTATTTATTATTTATATTACAATTGATATAGTTGAAAAATACATGTAATCGGATGAACTGTTATTAAATTTACAATGTTATTTGGCAGTACAAATTTTTTAATCTAAAATAATATAATATTCGTAACTATCGGCTACTAAACGGCCAGACGCATAAAGTGATACTGCAAATGATTGCTTGTCCGTGTCTTCAAAATTGTTCGTATTTAATCGAAAGAGAACGAGAAATTGCTTCTCG
Organism: Schistocerca americana; assembly: GCF_021461395.2. Taxonomy (NCBI): domain Eukaryota; kingdom Metazoa; phylum Arthropoda; class Insecta; order Orthoptera; family Acrididae; genus Schistocerca; species Schistocerca americana. Next base: position 236,974,387 of record NC_060123.1, on the reverse strand, counting down.
TGAAGACACTATTAAAATACACTCGATACTGCATGACCGGTTATCAGTGCTGATATTTAAGGAAATACTGCGATATGCATGGTTTGCTTCCAAATTATCGGCTGAAAGAGAGATTTTTGAAAATGTTTACGAGCTTTGTATTTCCACGGAAGACCTCAAAAGACCTTGCGTATGCGGAAACATAGCATTTATTCAATGGAGCTGGTGCCGTTTAACTTTATGTACTCTATGTTTTTACGAAAAATACCATGCTGCAACTTGTACTCGTAATGTCGAAAGCGACGATTAAGTGTACATCTTTAGAAAGCCGTCTGTGCCGGTCAAAACTTCAAGGAAACAAGTCGTTTCGGGCTCCTTCCTGGTATAAGGGATTTCTCTAATCGCGGACAAGTATATATTTTCAGTATCACTTTATGCGTTTGGTCGTTTAGTAGTCGATAGTTAGGAATATTATTTCATTTGTGATAATAGAAATTTGTAGACTGCCAAATAACATTGTAAATTTAATAAAAGTTCGTTAGATTACACGTATTTTTCCAATTAAATCAATTGTAATATAAATAGTAAAGAAACTGACTGTGTTGAAAGTAAAAAAAAAAAAAAGAAAAAGCCTGACGAACGGGACTCGATCCAGCGATTACGGAGCTTGAACGCTAACACTTTTTTTTTTCTTTTTTTTTTTTTTTTTTTTTTTTTTCTTTTTGCGTTTTGGTTGGTATTGTTCGTTGCGTTTGGACTGGGCGAACGTCACAAAATATCCGTGCAAGTTGATCGCTGATTCATTTATTCAGTTTTTTTTTAATACAGAGAGCAAACAGTCCTCTGACCGAACACGCTGAGCTATCGTGCCGGCACCATTAGGCTGCCGCCGCTTCGTGCCAAAAATAGCCACGCACAGGTATAGATTTGACGACCGGAATTATCTTGCGATTTTCTCAATAACGCTTGAGAAGTACGCGCTACTGCTTACACATTTTGTTGTCCTCGTGGAGTACTACGACTGTACGAAGTTTGCAGTAAATTCGCCTTCCAAACGTCGTGGCCTCCCCTTGTGAGATAAGCGACTTTGCCAAAGGGCAGGTTATTATAAGGCAGAGCCTGTGAACGAGTATCTCGAAAACGGCAACGCTGGTCGAGTGTTCACTGTCGTGAGAATCTACGGAAAGTAGTGAAAGGAGAGTGAAACTAGCACTTGGCGCTAAGTGGTTGGACGTCCACGACTCTTCAAATCCTCGAAGGCCGTGTACTTGGGAGGCTTGTCTGCTCTGTAAATTAGGATAGATGGCGATGTGTGGCACCTCTAACGAAACAGCACGATGCCGGGGGACGCACATGTATTTCGCATTTCACCACATTGTTGAGCAAGCGGCTCCGCAGCAGACGACTTCCGTTTGTTCACAAGTTGGCCTGACGACATCGTCAGCTACGATTGTAATGGGCTCGGGATCATCGAGACTGCACCGTGTATCATTGGGAACATGTCGGATCGTCGGATGAATCATGTTTTTGTTACGTCAGGTCGATGGTCGTCTCCATAAACGCCGTCATTCAGATGGACGGCCGCTCGAAACGTGCACCACGCCACCGACGTAGGTTGATGAGAACAGTATTACACTATGATCGACGTTCTCCTGCGCTTTCCTGGGACCTGTGGTAGTAATCGAAGACACGCTGACAGCTGCGAACCACCTGCATCCCTTCATGCTTGATATCTTCCCTGACGACGCTGTCATCTTTCAGCGGTATAACTGTCGATGTCTCAAAGCCAGAATTGTGCTGTGGTGGTTCGAGGGGAATGATAGTGCAATGACGTTAATGTCTTGTTCACCGAATCCGCCTGATGTGAACCCGATGGCCTCCATCTGGTTCGCTATCGAGCGCCATCAACACGTTCGGAAAACAGTGCCCAATTATATATGGGAATTACATAAATCGTTATAACATGGCCGGGAGTACAAATGACGGGGGTACCCTAAAATTGGTTGTCGTTTCCACCGTTTCTTGACCGTGCGCACTGCCCACACCACGTACCTGATAATCCAACGGCGGTCGTATTGTTGTGCCTCACACTGCCGCTGGCTTGCCTCAAATTATCCATCGAAATATGCAAGCGGGTTTAGGGGAGCCACTAAACGTTAAAACACAACACTGTTCTACGTCTGATATGAACAACTATATTCTGAGACATAAAATAAAGTAGCATGTTGCACTCTTTACATTCTAATTCATAAGTGTTTATCCCAATTAATGGATTATTACCAGTCCACAATATCTCTGACGAGCGTACACGTAGCCGACACGACGCGTGTGATTGTTCATGATGTGGAAGCCGAATGATCGCATGAAAGTTCTTATGCTCGTCACGCATACACAGATATCTGGTACCAGTCCTCCTTGACACTAACGATAATATAACACTGTTAATAAAGTTAAATTTTGAGTTCTCAGTTCTCACTTGTACGAGCGTGCGCGTAACCGTCGCGGCGCAGCTGATTGTTGATAATGCGGAAACGCGATGATCGAACGCACGTCCTCACGCTCGCTACAAGACACTGGCACCTGACTGCACTCTTTTGTGGTAACTAATTTTTACTGATTCACATCAGTTCATTCTGGGAGACCGAACACGGCGCGGGTGATTGATGCTGTGCGACACATAACTAGAGGAATACGTTATGGGCAGCACTGCTCATTTTTAATTACATCTTGACGCACTTTCTTCTGAATCACTTTCATATTTCATCACTTTACTGTAATAGCACTTGTAGCAACAGTTCAACTTCCATACTAACAACGCTTCTTACATGCAGAGCTACCCACAACACAACGTAACAGTTCCGTGTCCCGCGCTCGACTCTACAGACGCGGCTGCCCGCAAAGATACTCCGCAACTAACCCAGCGATATGACAATACGCTTACATCGTGCGTAGACACCTGTGGCACATAGCTCCACAAATCTTCGAACGAACTGTAGACTCGGTGAGACGCAGAATCGGTAATATATTTCGTTACAAAGATGGCCCAGAAACCTGTTAAGCAGGTGGTCATGATGTTTTGCTGACCAGCTATCAAAACCCTAGAGCGTCGCCGCTCCAGCCCCATTCTGGAACGTCTTCCGCGGCCGCCTATTTTTCACAGATACGCTCCGCGATGCGACTGTAAAGCTTAATGGTTCGTGACTTCGGGCACAATCTAATAATGATTCTCGGATTCGATCGCCATTTCGGTCGTTCGGCGATCGCAAGTATTTCGCGATACAACAGGGAAGCAGCAGCGCCAGCCATGCGATATAACGCCCACCGAATTCTGCCCCCCCCCCCCCCCTCTTTATGTAGCTAAAACGTTGTTGTCATTGCTCGGGATTCTTACCCCGAAGTGTTCTCCCTTCAACTCATGTAGCTACAGGTAAATACTATCTCTATATGTCCTTCTGTAATGTGTCTGTCAGTGGAGGCTGAACTCGGTTAAGAATACGTTGCTATGTGCTACTTTCAGAATATATCTCTTTGTGTCAATTTCTAAATCTTTTGTTTGTGTTGCGATTTCTACCACCTTCCCCGGTATCCACACAAATCAGTGTCCAATCAGGGTTTTAGTTCGTGCCTTCCCACGGTCGGACACTGGGTACAATAATAACACGAGGTCCTGATGGGTTTTCAATATTTATCTCACCTGATAACTAGGGCAAACTCTTTTCATTCAAGCCACCTGATACGAAAACTGCAGCAGCCAGTTTAGATGTGGCAGTGCAAATTTACCCTGACGAACGAAAACATTATGACCACCTGCTTAACAGGTTTCTGGGCCATCTTTGTAACGCAATATATCACCGATTCTGCGTCTCACCGAGTCTACAGTTCGTTCGAAGATTTGTGGAGCTATGTGCCACAGGTGTCTACGCACGATGTAAGCGTATTGTCATATCGATGGGTTAGTTGCGGAGTATCTTTGCGGGCAGCCGCGTCTGTAGAGTCGAGCGCGGGACACGGAACTGTTACGTTGTGTTGTGGGTAGCTCTGCATGTAAGAAGCATTGTTAGTATGGAAGTTGAACTGTTGCTACAAGTGATATTACAGGAAAGTGATGAAATATTAAGTGATTCAGAAGAAAGTGCGTCAAGATGTAATTAAAAATGAGCAGTGCTGCCCATAACGTATTCCTCTAGTTATGTGTCGCACAGCATCAATCATCCGCGCCGTGTTCGGTCTCCCAGAATGAACTGATGTGAATCAGTAAAAATTAGTTACCACAAAAGAGTGCAGTCAAGTGCCAGTGTCTTGTAGCGAGCGTGAGGACGTGCGTTCGATCATCGCGTTTCCGCATTATCAACAATCAGCTGCGCCGCGACGGTTACGCGCACGCTCGTACAAGTGAGAACTGAGAACTCAAAATTTAACTTTATTAACAGTGTTATATTATTGTTAGTGTCAAGGAGGACTGGTACCAGATATCTGTGTATGCGTGACGAGCTTAAGAACTTTCATGCGATCATTCGGCTTCCACATCATGAACAATCACACGCGTCGTGTCGGCTACGTGTACGCTCGTCAGAGATATTGTGGACTGGTAATAATCCATTAATTGGGATAAACACTTATGAATTAGAATGTAAAGAGTGCTACATGCTACTTTATTTTATGTCTCAGAATACAGTTGTTCATATCAGACGTAGAACAGTGTGTCTAGGGCTGAATAAAGTAGTACCGGTACCAAGTTGCTGGGTGGTCAAGCGACTAGCAGTCGTCTGCTGGGCCATAGACTGTCCTAACCTGATGCAGCCTCCGCCGTTGGGACGATGAAATGTTCCGTGTTCGTGCGCGCCTCCAAACGAAGAAGACACTCCGTTTAAATGTCAGTCTTTTTAACGGCCTCCGCCATTTTGAGCAGTTTATTAATTCCTCTGCAAATGGTGGCAGCTGAGATCTGTTTACAGATCTCGGTTGCTCTGTACGTACGGAATTATTATTACAAGATTTCTTTCGTTTCCATAACTAATTAGGTGCATTAATTCGCAGTTGAATCTTTAAATAGTTCGAAATAAAATTGCTATGCAAATTATGGATAGAGCAGAGGTTTGTTCCTCCTCAAAAGGTCCCGAATCTGTCACCTTGTTTCATACCATTAATTACTCTCGACTCATCCTTTTCACCCGGCCTCGCGCGGTCGCCCACGCGTTCGTCGCTGCACGTGGAGTTCTTGGGAGGGTTCATAACACGATAATTTACACTTAGTGTCCCTTACATTTAGGGTCAAAATTATACTTCTTTAGAGGATACTAAATATTGTGAGGAAACAAACAATGATCGGGGATGAAGATTTCAGGAGATAGGAAGATACTCAATTAGTAATGCCCGTGAAATACAAACGACTGTATTCCACATCGATCTTGAGAAACTACTCCCAGTTGGCCTCGACGTGTTCATGCTGTTTATCACTATGTAAGGTTCATGACTCTCTGTAGTAGCCGGCCGCTGTGGCCGAGCGGTTCTTGGCGCTTCAGTCCGGAACCGCGCTGCTGCTACGGTCGTAGTTTCGAATCCTCCCTCGGGCATGGATGTGTGTGATGTCCTTAGGTTAGTTAGGTTTAAGTAGTTCTACACACTGCAGTAAAAAGTAGAAAATAATTATTTAAATGAAAATTAATTTTTATATAGCACAGTTTTAAATTGGACAAGAAAGTGTAAAACAGTTTCTACTAGCTCTTTACAGATCCCTAGCCCCTTAGAGATAGTCCCCTTAGAGATAGCCCAGACAGTTTTTGATTGTGCGTTTTTAATAGCTATGAAAATACTTGCAAGAATTAAAGCGAAAATCGTGGGGCACATCTGACACGTAACTTGTGCATGGCTAGTTCACTGCCTTACTATCACACTGCTTACTAATTCATACACGAACAGTTCACCTCGTTACTGTTATCTGTTGCATGTGCCATACGTTTAAAGTTTCAGATCCTACAAATATTTCCGTAATTATTAAGAACTGACAGTAATAAATTTTGATGACTAACTGTACGGGGGTAGGATTAAAAATTTTTTGACTTTCTTCAAAGATGTTCTACGCCATAAAATCTAAGTTTTCGTGGTAGTTCCTCCATATATTCTACATTCATAGTATCTACCCAGCAGCACGTTTGTGCATATCGCCATTGGAATACTTGTTGCGTATACTACATCTGTATGCGGTAAAGCACTCCGTCTTCAGGCCACTAAGTAGCTCATCGAGACCATCCGACCGCCGTGTCATCCTCAGGTGAGGATGTGGATAGGAGGGGCGTGTGGTCAGCACACCGCTCTCCCGGTCATTATGATGGCTGTCTGACCGGAGTCGCTACCATTCGGTCGAGTAGCTCCTCAATTGGTATCATGAGTCCGAGTGCACCCCGAAAAATGGCAACAGCGCATGGCGACCCGGATGGTCATCCATCCAAGTGCCGGCCACGCCCGACAGCGCTTAACTTCGGTGATCTGACGGGAACCGGCATATCTACTGCGGCAAGGTCGTTGCCTCTGTTTGCCGTACATATTCGAAATACACTCTTTCCCTCCAATGTGTCTATACACCAATAATTTTCTCACGAACGACTCACCAATTTAAATGTTTCACCAGCACTTCCTGCCACCTTCTGTTTCGCCGTTGCCATTCTTTTCTCTTTCCTGTCGTTAAGAAACTGAGGTAGACAGCAAGCTTTCGCACCTGTGCGTATGATATGTAGATATTTCGAAACCAGCGAACACCTTCAGACGCGTGCAGCTATTTGCAGAGCGAGTGTAGCGGTCCGTGGACTCATTAAGTGGGCAGTGGAGTTAGCGCGTGTCGCACAGCTTGCTGCCTGGGAGCCGCCGCTCGGCAAACAGGGACAGGCGGCGATGCCGTATGCAAATGTGGCGCTGCGGCTCGCCCAGCGACCCCGCGCGTAAAATTGACAAGTGGCGGCGGTTAGCGGCTCCGCTTGTTTGAGTTGCCGCGGCGGAAGTTGTCTCGCCGGCGCGGGCGTAACTTCAACCAGCTCCTCCAGCGTGGGTTTATGACCACTGTGGAACGCGCCGGCGCGGCGCTGCACCGAGTGACCGCGTTAAAAGAAACGGCCAGCGATGAGTGCAAGGAGAAGGAAGACAAGATGAAGGGGTGACAAAGGGAGGAGACAGCGGTGCTCTCATTTACTAAATGGCAAACACGAGACGTGGTGCGTGTAACAGGGATCTAAAGTCGTACTGGACAGTGTGGACAGTGCACTCCTGTGGAAAGCGATCGTCTGTGGCCCTGTCCTTTGTCTCCTAAAAGTTAATATGGCACGAGTTTAGATTTTCTGACACAGTTAGGTCGTTTTACGACCACTGAAATAAAATGAAATGCCGTGTGGCTAGGGCCTCCCGTCGGGTAGACCGGTTGCCTAGTGCAAGTCTTTTTTTTTTTTCTTTTTTTATTTGACGCCACTTCGGCGACTTGCACGTCAATGGGCATGAGATGATGAAGACAACACAACACCCAGTCCCTGAGCAGAGAAAAATCTCCGACCCAGCCGGGAATCGAACGCGGGCCCCGCGGCATGACAAGCCGGCGCGCTGACCATGACCATATTTTTTTTTTTTTTATCGCTTAGTGCCAATCGCAAATTTAAAGGAACAGGAATGTTTTTTTTATTTATTCATTTTCAATAAAGATCACTCTGTTAAAAGGAACATGTAGATCATTTCATGGTATAGTACGTGCATTACATACTGAGTGGTAAGAGAAGCGTGAGGTTCATTATCAGCTGTCAAATGTGCACACCGACTGCACCCGGCACATCCCAACTGTGTGGGAGGTCGGGGAAGACTGCCTGAAGATAGTTGGCAAAGGTTTTCCGATAGTGTGACCATCTATGAACCTCATCGTGGGCTTGCTGCAAGAAATACCAAAAGTCAAGTCGTGACTTGGCAGCATCCCCATAGAGGCACACGATCGTCCAACCTTTGACCTAGATGATCGACTGTGATTTAGTCGCCGGAAAGTAGTCACTCTCCCGATGTAAGAAGGAAGCAGGTGTAATATGTTGTGGGGTCACACGGAGGTAGCAAGCTACCATCTGTCTGCCTAGGAGCTAAACGTCCTCCACCGCGATACAAGTTAAGCGGTGATGGTCGTCATCCACTTGGCGACATTTCGGGCATAGTGGAGTGTCCACTAGTCCAGTTGCATGGAGCCGTTGGTTGGTGTTGAACTTGCCACAGGCGACAGAGAACCACAGTGGCCGAACGAAGGTAGGAAGGAATTTTTGGTGCACATGTCTCCAAATCTTCGGCCATTACAACCTGGAGTGTTTGAGTTCAATGACATTACGACTTATCTGTCGTAGCAGCCAAACATAAAAATCCTTCGCGCATGGCGGTCCCGTGCGTGAGGCTCGTCTCTGGTATAACTAAGTTCCACGAGAAATGTTGATACATGCGCAAAATGTGGCGTAATGTTGCCCACCGTCACCGGAGGTGTGAGGGACGCTGGAACCATGAGATCCAGTAGGCGGGACGTAAGGGAATCACCCCCGCTACGCCATTGCTTGTACGTCGTGGCTAGAAGGAGCGCCGCTGCTCGGCAGTGAACATTCGTAAGTACGAGTCCCCCCTTGTCCGTAGGGAGCGTGAGCGTTGTGTATCGCACCTTGAGGGGCGGTCCAGTCATCACAAAATAGCCTAGTGCTGATTGAAGTCTACGATTCAGCTATCGAGGAGGAGTTTACGACCACTATTCGTATGCTGTGTTACATGACCGTGAGTAGTACACAGTTCCTTCTAGTCACGCTGGACGATCTGCATGTTAACGCCACCAAATCGGACAACTTCTTTCGAGATGTGGTTATGCGTATGTCATTTGATCCAAAGTATCCCCAGGTAATATGGACCATTGATGTTACGAGTCACTATAGTGTTATCAGTATAGAACAAGGTAAAGGATATTGAATTGTAATTAGAGAAACCGTAACAGCAGGATGGGTACAGAGAGCTCAGTGACTTGTTATGTGGACTAGGCACTGAATTTCACCTAAGTAAGAAATTCAGTCGGCCGCTTTGGTCGAGCGGTTCTAGGAGATTCAGTCCGGCGCCGAGCGGCTGCTACGGTCGCAGGTTTGAACCCTGCCTCGGGCATGGATGTGTGTGATGTCCTTAGGTTGGTTAGGTTTAAGTTGTTCTAAATCTAAGAGACTGATGACCTCAGATATTAAGTCCCATAGTGCTTAGAGCCATTTGTACCATTTTTCAAGAAATTCATCAGCGACCTTTCAACCCTTTCTGGAGCTACCCAAGTCTTCTGTTGGTAAAGTGATTGTGAAGTGGAAACACGAAGGAACAACCGAAGCTAAAACAAAAACAGGCAGATCTCATGTACTGGCGGATGGGACCCGTCGAGCACTGCCGAGGTTGATTGTAAATCACGTGAAATAGTGGAAGAAATCACTTCGTATTTGCTACTAGCAGTCCATCTAGCGCAACGACTGTGCTTAGGGAGTTACGAAGATTGGGCTACAATGGTCGAAACAGTCCCTCATAAGCCACTACATTTCAATAGTCACTGATAAGCGACGCTTGAGGTAGTGTAAATAGTGACGCCACTCGACAGCGCATCAAGTGGATCACTGTAAACGAGCGTTTCGTATTGATAAATCACGTTATACACCGTGGCAATTCGATGGAAGCTTTTGGGTTTGGTGCATGCCTGGAGACTGTTGCCTGCCATGATGTGAAGTCCCGACAGTGAAATAGAGAGGAGATAGTGTTACGGTATGTGGCCGGGCCGTTTCTCGTGGATAGAGTGTGACCCCTTACTGCGCTAAGTGCAGAAGAATATGAACAGCATTGTGTGCTGCGTACAATAGAGGAACAGTTCGGAGACGATGATTGCTTGCATCAGCAAGACGCTGCCGTCTGTCGTAAAGCACCAACTTTGAGGCAATGATTTGTGGACCGTAACATTCCAAAAATGGACTGGCCTTCCAAAAGTCCCAACCTGAACCCAATAGGACACCTTCAGGATGAGACAGAATGTTGATTTCGCTCCAGACCCCAGCGTGCAACATCGCTACCTACTCTGCTTTCGATTCTTGAGGAGGAGGACATTCCGACACCACACTGAAAGTGCCCCCAGCAGAGTGCAAGCAGTCAGGTGGACACACGCACACACCATATGTTAGTGTCCCCAAATAGATGTCCAGATCTCTTTGATCAGATAGTGTACATACACTCCTGGAAATGGAAAAAAGAACACATTGACACCGGTGTGTCAGACCCACCATACTTGCTCCGGACACTGCGAGAGGGCTGTACAAGCAATGATCACACGGACGGCACAGCGGACACACCAGGAACCGCGGTATTGGCCGTCGAATGGCGCTAGCTGCGCAGCATTTGTGCACCGCCGCCGTCAGTGTCAGCCAGTTTGCCGTGGCATACGGAACTCCATCGCAGTCTTTAACACTGGTAGCATGCCGCGACAGCGTGGACGTGAACCGTATGTGCAGTTGACGGACTTTGAGCGAGGGCGTATAGTGGGCATGATGCGGGAGGCCGGGTGGACGTACCGCCGAATTGCTCAACACGTGGGGCGTGAGGTCTCCACAGTACATCGATGTTGTCGCCAGTGGTCGGCGGAAGGTGCACGTGCCCGTCGACCTGGGACCGGACCGCAGCGACGCACGGATGCACGCCAAGACCTTAGGATCCTACGCAGTGCCGTAGGGGACAGCACCGCCACTTCCCGGCAAATTAGGGACACTGTTGCTCCTGGGGTATCGGCGAGGACCATTCGCAACCGTCTCCATGAAGCTGGGCTACGGTCCCGCACACCGTTAGGCCGTCTTCCGCTCACGCCCCAACATCGTGCAGCCCGCCTCCAGTGGTGTCGCGACAGGCGTGAATGGAGGGACGAATGGAGACGTGTCGTCTTCAGCGATGAGAGTCGCTTCTGCCTTGGTGCCAATGATGGTCGTATGCGTGTTTGGCGCCGTGCAGGTGAGCGCCACAATCAGGACTGCATACGACCGAGGCACACAGGGCCAACACCCGGCATCATGGTGTGGGGAGCGATCTCCTACACTGGCCGTACACCACTGGTGATCGTCGAGGGGACACTGAATAGTGCACGGTACATCCAAACCGTCATCGAACCCATCGTTCTACCATTCCTAGACCGGCAAGGGAACTTGCTGTTCCAACAGGACAATGCACGTCCGCATGTATCCCGTGCCACCCAACGTGCTCTAGAAGGTGTAAGTCAACTACCCTGGCCAGCAAGATCTCCGCATCTGTCCCCCATTGAGCATGTTTGGGACTGGATGAAGCGTCGTCTCACGCGGTCTGCACGTCCAGCACGAACGCTGGTCCAACTGAGGCGCCAGGTGGAAATGGCGTGGCAAGCCGTTCCACAGGACTACATCCAGCATCTCTACGATCGTCTCCATGGGAGAATAGCAGCCTGCATTGCTGCGAAAGGTGGATATACACTGTACTAGCGCCGACATTGTGCATGCTCTGTTGCCTGTGTCTATGTGCCTGTGGTTCTGTCAGTGTGATCATGTGATGTATCTGACCCCAGGAATGTGTCAATAAAGTTTCCCCTTCCTGGGACAATGAATTCGCGGTGTTCTTATTTCAATTTCCAGGAGTGTATATCCTAACACTACAGCTCCGTTCTGTCATTCTGTCACGGTTCCTCCTGGACCCTACACACTCCATGCAGCGGACTACCACATACGTACCGTGTAATTGTCATGATTTCAGCCCAACTTTGGAGGGTCACACTTAACATCTCATTTCCTGGTCGTGCCCTTGTGCCCCTTCTTTGGCTATTGTCTACGATGGGGTCGTTCTCGAGGGAAAGGAGCTGGTGGGCCTATTTTCGCATTATTTTCCTGAATGGGTTGTGGCCTGAGCATGAATGGCTGGCTAATAGACTTAATTGTGACTACCACTTTGCAAATATCGATTTATATTGTTTTCATTCCATTGTAGGTGCTAGCAGGCAGAATTAATTCAGTCATATCCGTTTTAATATGAGATTTGTGTTAATAATCGAGTGAAAGACTATTTACATTTGTTCTGCAAATTCAGAATTAGTTCTCATATATGTATCTCGAATTCATAGCTGAACTACTTTACTTAGTGTACACGCCATTTCGCCTCCATAGCGCAGGTCGAGATATGACGCTCAACCAGTAGGTAGATGATAACGTGTTGCTGAAGAAAGTTATATCCTCAGTATTTGGTGTGTAAGGGGATTTGAAAGTGCAGCGTATAATTCGTGGCTCCTATGCAGTGCGGTGAAGTCCTGGATTAAGTTAGAATACATAACCACAATGCCATATGGAATGACTGCATGTGCCACTATAGACGGTGTCAATCCATCGGATTTGGATGTTAAGCTCAGCGACCGCCATGGCGTTTTAGATAAGAACAGACTGTGTAACGGCACCCCGTATCAACCTCTGCCTTCCTTTCCATAAAAACACAAAATAAAAAAGAACAATACAGTATACAATCTATACTAGACACGAGCATTCTTGATACTGGTGAAATTAGCTACGGAAAATTAGTACGAACATGACATTTGTCATTGCAGGATTCATCCGTTGCCTTCAAAGCACATCAACGAATATGGATATCACTTTTATCTTTGTATCCAAATCTACGAGGAAGAGATGCAACATCTACATCCACATCTGCATGGATACTCTGCAAATCAAATTTAAGTGCCTGGCAGAGGGTTCATCGAACCGACTTCACAATTCTCTATTATTACAATCTCGTATAGCGCGCAGCAAGAATGAACGCCTATATATTTCCCTACGAGCTCTGATTTCCCTTATTTTATGGTGGTGATCGTTGCTCTCTGTGTAGGTGTCAACAAATATTTTCGTATTCGGAGGAAAAAGTTGGTGATTGGAATTTCGTGAGAAGATTACGCTGAAACGAAAAACGCCTTTCTTTTAATGATTTCCAGCCCAAATCCTGTATCATTTCCGAGACATTCTCTACCATATTTCGCGACAATACAAAACGTGCTGCCGTTTTTTCAACTTTTTCGATGTACTCCGTCAGTCCTATCCGGTAAGGATCCCACACCGCGCAGCAGTATTCTAAAAGAGGGTGGACAAGTGTAGTGTAGGCAGTCTCCTTAGTAGGTTTGTTACATTTTCTAAGTGTCCTTCCAATAAAACGCAGCCCTTGGTTAGTCTTCCCCACAACATTTTCAGTGTGTTTCTTCAAATTTAAGTTGTTCGTAATTGTAATACGTTGGTATTTAGTTGAATTTACGGCTTTTAGATGAGACTGATTTATCGTGTAACCGACGTTTAAGGAGTTACTTTTAGCACTCATGTGGATGACCTCACACTTTTCGTTATTTAGGGTCAACTGGTACTTTTCGCACCATTTAGATATATTTTCTAAATCGTTTTGAAGTTTGTTTTGATCTTCTGATAACTTTATTATTCGATAAACGACAGCGTCATCTGCAAACAACCGAAGACGACTGCTCAAATTGTCTCCCAAATCGTTTATATAGATAAGGAACAGCAAAGGGCCTATAACACTACCTTGGGGAACGCCAGAAATCTCTTGTGTTTTACTCGATGACTTTCCGTCAATCACTGCGAACTGTGACCTCTCTGACAGGAAATCATAAATGCAGTCCCGTAACTGAGACGATATTCCATAAGCACGCAATTTCACTATGAGCCGCTTCTGTGGTACAGCGTCAAAAGTCTTCCGAAAATCGAGACATGCGGAATCGATCTGAAATCCCTTGTCAACAGCACTCAACACTTCATGTAAATAAAAAGCTAGTTGTGTTTCACAGGAACGATGTTTTCTAAACCCATGTTGACTGTGTGTCAATAGACCGTTTTCTTCGAGGTAATTCATAATGTTCGAACACAATATGCTGTATGTTCCAGAAACCTGCTGCATATCGACGTTAACGATATGGGCCTGTAATTTACTGGATTACTCATACTACCTTTCTTGAATATTGGTGTAACCAATGCAACGTTCTAGTCTTTGGGTACCGATCTTTCGTCGAGCGAACGGTTGTATATGTTAAGTATTGAACTAACGCATCAGCATACTCCGAAAGGAACCTAATTGGTGTACTGTCTGGACCAGAAGACTTGCTTTTATTAAATGATTTAAGTTGCTTCAGTACTCCGAGGATATTTACTTCTACGTTGTTCATATTGGCAGCTGTTCTCGATTCGAATTCTGGAATATTTACTTCGTCTTCTTTTGTGAAGGGATATCGGAACGCTGTGTTTAGTAACTGACTTATGGAAGTACTGTGTGAAAATTGTGAAAAACGCGTGTTTTTGTGTAGTGTTACTTCTGGCTGCCTATGCGCGGACATGGCGAAGCAGCTGAAATAGGTAGACCTCAGCGTCAATAGTTGTCCTCTCCTATTTACTCTCATTGCTGCTGAAACAAAGGCGTCAGTTGATGTGTGACCATATAAAATTTACCTAGCTGGAGGCCTGTTCCCGATTACAGCCAATGTCGTAAGGGCGGCTGCCAAAACAAACCGGTGTGACTTTAGTGTACAAGTCACCTAAGCAGCGTTACACAGTGAACCCTGCACCAGTTACTGACCCACTCGTTATACACTTTTGTATTTACTGCTTGGCGTTCATTACGCAAAGTTGTACCTCCACAGGTAAATTCGATTACAGTAAATACTAAAAAGACCGCGCTTAGTGTTTCTGAGGTTACCCAGGAAGGGATTAATAGCACTGGTTATGAAATACAGCTAACTAGTAACTTCTAATCATAATACATCAAGACACTATTTTGGAGCAAGTCTTCAGAATGTCGTGACGAAAGAAGTAACTACTCTTTGGAAAATGTAGATTTGTCGGAAGTTTATTAGTTCTACACTCCTGGAAATTGTAATAAGAACACCGTGAATTCATTGTCCCAGGAAGGGGAAACTTTATTGACACATTCCTGGGGTCAGATACATCACATGATCACACTGACAGAACCACAGGCACATAGACACAGGCAACAGCGCATGCACAATGTCGGCACTAGTACAGTGTATATCCACCTTTCGCAGCAATGCAGGCTGCTATTCTCCCATGGAGACGATCGTAGAGATGCTGGATGTAGTCCTGTGGAACGGCTTGCCACGCCATTTCCACCTGGCGCCTCAGTTGGACCAGCGTTCGTGCTGGACGTGCAGACCGCGTGAGACGACGCTTCATCCAGTCCCAAACATGCTCAATGGGGGACAGATCCGGAGATCTTGCTGGCCAGGGTAGTTGACTTACACCTTCTAGAGCACGTTGGGTGGCACGGGATACATGCGGACGTGCATTGTCCTGTTGGAACAGCAAGTTCCCTTGCCGGTCTAGGAATGGTAGAACGATGGGTTCGATGACGGTTTGGATGTACCGTGCACTATTCAGTGTCCCCTCGACGATCACCAGTGGTGTACGGCCAGTGTAGGAGATCGCTCCCCACACCATGATGCCGGGTGTTGGCCCTGTGTGCCTCAGTCGTATGCAGTCCTGATTGTGGCGCTCACCTGCACGGCGCCAAACACGCATACGACCATCATTGGCACCAAGGCAGAAGCGACTCTCATCGTTGAAGACGACACCACTCCATTCGTCCCTCCATTCACGCCTGTCGCGACACCACTGGAGGCGGGCTGCACGATGTTGGGGCGTGAGCGGAAGACGGCCTAACGGTGTGCGGGACCGTAGCCCAGCTTCATGGAGACGGTTGCGAATGGTCCTCGCCGATACCCCAGGAGCAACAGTGTCCCTAATTTGCCGGGAAGTGGCGGTGCGGTCCCCTACGGCACTGCGTAGGATCCTACGGTCTTGGCGTGCATCCGTGCGTCGCTGCGGTCCGGTCCCAGGTCGACGGGCACGTGCACCTTCCGCCGACCACTGGCGACAACATCGATGTACTGTGGAGACCTCACGCCCCACGTGTTGAGCAATTCGGCGGTACGTCCACCCGGCCTCCCGCATGCCCACTATACGCCCTCGCTCAAAGTCCGTCAACTGCACATACGGTTCACGTCCACGCTGTCGCGGCATGCTACCAGTGTTAAAGACTGCGATGGAGCTTCGTATGCCACGGCAAACTGGCTGACACTGACGGCGGCGGTGCACAAATGCTGCGCAGCTAGCGCCATTCGACGGCCAACACCGCGGTTCCTGGTGTGTCCGCTGTGCCGTGCGTGTGATCATTGCTTGTACAGCCCTCTCGCAGTGGGTCTGACACACCGGTGTCAATGTGTTCTTTTTTCCATTTCCAGGAGTGTATATCAAATCCCTCATTGACACAATGTGCATAAACTGATAAATAATCTACCGCTTGAAACGAAATACATCGGTCAAAGAGCTAGTTTGTTTTCCACCTGTATCCGGCAGTCAAACAGCTGGTCACTACGTGTACACGTACCTGGCGCTCTAAACAAGCTAGCGCTCCGACAGTTTTAGTTAGCATATTGACGTGAATGGCTTTGACAAGCAGTGTTCCATGTGTTTGCGTGCGATGGTCGTTTACCTAGCCGCCCCGCCACACAGCAATGCTGGAGTCAGTCCCGCCACTGCGCCGGCTGGCGGATGTAGGCGGGCGCCGCCTGACAGCCGGCTGTATCCCGATTTGTAAACAGCCTGAATTTCAGGTAATGAGTCAGCGGCAGTGATTCCCGCTGCGTACCGCATGCGTTACAAATTACGGACTTCGGAACATCGTCATGTCTCGTACCTTACGTCTTTCGCAACAGACTGAAATAATCCTGATCGTCATGCATTGTCATATAAGATTAGAAAATTGAAGTTGTTTCTTAACGGCATCGTCGTGAATCAAGAATTACATACCCTTACTATAATTGTTTAGGTAGACCGTGGGCGTAATATCATACTTCAAAGTATATTTCCTTATTATCTGCATTTCAGTTACTAGATACTATAATGAATTCTTTACTCTGCTTTTGTAAATGATGAAAGTCTATGTGAATGCAGCTTGCCGCTAACTTGGTGTAATGTTTTGTCTGTACAGAAGTGTATCTGTCGCCTTTATCGCTCTTTCCCTCTCACACATAAATCGGTACAATAAAGTCAGGGCTTCGTGTTTTCTAGTTAGGCTGATCCGTGAAAAGACAGAGAAACAATTATGCTAATGGAGGATTCTCTCACTCTCTCTCTCTCTCTCTCTCTCTCTCTCTCTGTCCTTTATCTGTGTACAGTTTAAATATATTATTTACGTGAACTCAGCCTAGTAGAATCTCTGGTGGAGCCCTTCGTCTTAATATTCAGCGGCTGGCTTGCTAGAAAAGATCTTTACATTTGTTATTATTATTAAGCGCTGCATTCAGTTGGGAAAATCGATCGTTTGAACAATTCGTTCAGTTTACGACAGATCTAAAATTTCAGATGTGGACGAAGCCTTTTTGGACGATTTCAAAAAACTCAGAGATTGCAGGCTCTCTTCGTCACAGCTGAAACTTCCCAATTAATTACAGGGCCCAGACAATCATCAATGGTTCAGACAGAGAACTCATTCGTCATTCACTCTAGAATAAAATGGTCGCAAACCTTATTTCTGAGGAAAATTGTATATTGAATCCATTTTCGTACATGTTCCGTTTTCTCTTTATCTATCACGCTAGCGGCACAAACTTTCCTAGCTCGCTTTAGCGCGAAGAAGAGTAAATAAATCTCTTTTAGCAATCCGAAAATCTTCCAACCGATACTTTCCGACGCTGTTCCTTTCTCCCACTATAATAACCATGGAGCATACATTTCTGTACCTCTGTTGTTCCAAAGAATAAACGTACTAGAAAATTACTTTGGCGTCGACGAACTGTCGGCGCATATATTACTAGAAAATCTGGATACTTTTCAAACGTAAATACATGTGGATGATTTGGTTGACCATTATTAATTATTGCGTGGTAGAGGGTAATTTTCCGTGGGGAGATTACAATACCTTGTGAAAGTGAATAAATCTTGACCTGAAGCCACGTCTTAACAATATGTGGTACGCTCATATTTTGTTATTAACGACAGATTTTGGAAACAGTGAGCTTACATAGCCTGTCCGTCTGTTCGTACACCGATGGAAATAATTAGGGGGTCATTCAAGACACTATGAATCATTCTGTGGTTGTTGCCCCTCTTCCTTTCCCCAAATTTTGAAAATAACAGGAATGTTGTCATCGCCATACAGTGATTAATCGCACCTACTTTCTATCATTCTTGGCGTATAATCCCAGTTGGACAAGGATGGGGGAGCAGATCAGCAGTGTTGGATTGGAAGGAACCATACCAGAATCTCCCCGTAATAATTTGAGGACACCCGCTCCTCTTGAATTTGACATACAATTAATAAACACCTGACATATCTACATTATCCCATGAGTAACCAGCTATTCTTACTTCCTTGCTCGAAAATAATGTCATGATGCAGTGTGGTTAGTAGTTAGCTATATTTCGCAGTTAGTTCTATTACATTCCCTCCTGGGTAACGTCAGAAACACGACGCGTTGTCTTTTTTTTGTATACAGTGAAATCGAATTTAGCTGTGGGACCGCCCCTTAAACATTGCTCCAACGATTGAGAGTTTATGTGACAGCTAGGTGTATCACCGTTCAGTGTTAGACACGGGACTGATAAAGTAGAAAATAGTCAAAGTAATGGATCTTCATGAGTGGTCGGTGTTCGTTACCAGTGTTCACGGTGTTTAAAAAGGAAATTCGTACAATGTGTTTTGTGACGTGATTTCCTGTTATTTGTAGCATTCAGTCCATGCATTACGTAGTAGATGCGATGAGAATAGTGCAATGTTTAACTTCACAGCGGTGGGTTTCTTTCAAAGAACGGAATATTCGTAGCACATAGTTCGCTAGTAACTTTACCGGAGACAATCATAAGATAACGTGCGCGGTTAGGTCATATACGCTACAGGAATTAAGTCAGTTACAGCGAACGTCGCACCCAAACACAGAAAATAAGTCTAAACCATCTGGAATGGTCTCCGTGGAAGTAGCTCATATTCACATAGGTCTGTTTCCTGTGTGCATTCCACTGACACGTTACCATACTGTACGGAGACACTTAGTGGAGACTCATAGCGGATGGAACCCGCCGGCCGGCCGTTGTGACCGAGCGGTTGTAGGCGCTTCAGGCTGGAACCGCGCGACCGGTGCGATCGGAGGTTCGAATCCTGCCTCGGGCTTGGATGTGTCTGATGTCCTTAGGCTAGTTAGGTTTAAGTAGTTCTAAGTTCCAGGGGACTGCTGACCTCAGATGATAAGTCCCATAGTGCTCAGAGACATTTTTGGAAGCCGCCGAAAGGATGCGTGTTTATTTATTTAATGCCTTTGACAGTGACATGTTTTCGTATCGAGCTAACACCACACAGAGACAAGGCCAAACAAAGTATCTTGACGATATTGCCAAGCGGCGATCGTAATATAAAGCAGCTAACAACCCAAGAATTGTGTGTCACGTAATATTAGCGATGTTTCAGTTTATGCTTGAATGAGAAAAGGAATGCGAGGAGGGAGGAAAGACACACAGTTGTTTATGTGAAAATGATGTAAAAACAATAATGAATGCGTAACTATGATTAATTTCGTGAATATCACACACAACATTACTATCACATTTGTAAACAAAGCTGATGACGTCTTTGAAGTAATGGGTTATTTTCGTGCGTGTGAACTGTTAGGAATATCTGCGCATTTTTGAATGTAGCCTACAGTAGTTGTTTGGTAGAAATTCATACATTTCCTTATAATGTTTTCATACAAGAACACTTGGGCATGCACATCACAGTTTTCAGTACCAGTGGAACATCAATAACAAATTCAGTGACTAGAACTTTATTTAAACTCCTTTTGAACAGACCTCCATTTTCAAATGATTATTATCAGTCACAATATACACTGAATAATGGGAGTACACAGATAACCGACACACACAAATGTAATATACTCTTCTTCCACTATTTTTACCCCGAAATTCTTTCAAATACTCATTATGATTGGCTGTACTAATCTTGATGCTTTCCTTCAATAGTGCTGCCTCCAACGTACTTTTTCTGCATGGTCCTGCAGCTAAAGATAGATAGGTCGGACAGATCAGAAAAATGCCTGCTGTGAGACTGGACCCAAGCCATGGCTTTGAAAGTCGAGCAGTTACAGTTTTTCCGTCTGTGCCTGATACTTCCCAGATAATGTAGACACATCTGAAATTGGAGCAGTGAAGCATATTAACCGTAGCATTACCAACGTATTTTTTGTTACATGTAATACCAACGGGGGGGCCTCAAAGGCCCATAAAGAATACCACAATTTATTTTATCATGAATCAAGTTTATTTACTTCTGATACCTCTAATAACAATTCAAAATGCTTAGACATTGTTTTTGTATACTGGATAATAAAAGATGTTATTATAATAGGAATAAAATGACTGAATCACGAGATTCAGTTTATATATTTTTTGGAATAATGTTTCAAAATAGTGTTTTCTTATAAAAACGGCTTTTTTAATTCGATACACTACATGAAGCAAACAAAATTTACTGTCTCATTCTGCAACGCATTTTTCACACAACACTGTCTTCCTGCAGTGTTTCCCACAGACGTGTTTGTGGCACTGAGAGCAGGTAACAGTTGACTTTCCCAGCTTGTTGTACTTGATCTTTTTAGATGCAGCTTCTTGGCAACATAGGTGGCACCGTCCACGTGTTCCTGGTTCTGCTGTTGAGGATGATGGTTCTACAGAGCAGCTGAGCTTCCGTTGTGTGATGCTTTCCATTGCCATTATTACTGGCTTCTGAAGTCCATACAAATTTTGTGCCCGTTTATCTACTTGAGATCTTATTAGTTCGAGACCTAAGTTAGTGATAAAAACTCTTCTGCGGTTTAGCAAATTCTTTTTCCAATTCGGAAAGTTGAAGAGGAAGAGTGAATATGCATTTATTGCTGCTATGTCAATGAGTGTGTAGAAGAGGGACAAAGGCCATCTTCTTGTTCCTCTCTTTGTGCTGTAGTGTCTTGCCATCTGGTCTATGGTGTCCACGCCTCCCTTTGTAGAATTATAAAAAAGATTTATGTTAGTCTTTTTTGAGTCTTCATTCAACACCCCTTCTGAGTGATAAGTTGAAAGCATCAACAGCAGTCGTTTTGGCTTCTCGCGGACTAGCGTTGATGCAAGAGTAACTGGTGGCCTCTGTGTCTGAGGGTCAGTATAAGCAAAGATGGAAGAGTGTAAACTGCGCCCAGTTGTAGTCTTCAGCTCTTCAGGTATGTGTCGTCTGTTAGACTGTAGGGTGCCAACAAGTGTGAGGTGAAAATCATTCCATAGGGTCTCAGCAAGCTCCACTGAAGTATAGTACCGATCTGTGGTAACATTACGGCCTGATTTTTCAATAGGTTTTATTAGTCTCTTTACAATTTCCATCGGTTCATTTGAATGCTGTGTATTTCCTGACTTGCCTGTATAGATGTCCATGCTGATCACATATCTAGTCTCAGAATCAGACAGCATTCGAATTAGATTGCCGTATTTTCCAGGTTTTTCTTTTAGAAACACCTTGAATGGACAGCGACCACGGAACAAAGACAACATCTCATCCACTGTTGTATGTAGACCAGGAATGAAATACAATGGAAGTGAAGAATTGAAGCTTTCAAAAATTTCCCTCATCGGAGCAAACTTGTCGGTCTGGCGACGAATTTCTCTTGTGTTCTTATCATCAAACCTCAATATTTTAGTCAATTCGAAAAATCGGGTCCGACTCATTGATCCATAGTACACTTGTCGGCCCTGAAGCAAAGACCATAAATCTTGGACAGGTATCTTATTGTCATGATTTGAACCCATGATTAGCAAGAGTCCTATATAACAAAATAACTCATCTTCATCTGTGTGTTGAATACCTAGTCGAGAAGCCTCTTCATTTGAGTGTAGTTTTATTAGATTCATAATTTGAGGTGTAAAAAAGAGCTCTATAGCCTCTTTCGGAGACGCAATTCTTCCTTGTTGTCCTAGCCCCATTCGTTCTCGCACTATATTTTGTACAGAACGCCAATATTGTCGAGATGGCTTCGTAATATACTCTCGTCCACTTTTTGCAATGAATTTATCACATTCCGTATCATTATCATCTGGTGGATTGGCTTCAACCTCATCTTCATTCTCAGACGATGAATCAGTTCTAATTTCTTCCACATCGTCATCCACTTCACTTTCCTCTAAATCTGATTCGTTCAAAACTTCTTCTAGCACTCTTTCAATGGAACTATCACGTAAACGATGTCTACTCATGTTGCTGGTTCAACAGCAGCAGAAACACTGAAAATAACAATGGTCCGCTTCATAATAATATGTCTGAAGGCAACAATGCCAAAATTCGTTTCATGGTAAGAATTTGAAACGAGAGACTCAACCTCGTAAATCTTTCCTTGCTATTACCAACGGGTGGGCTTCTAAGGCCCACAGAGAATTAAATCAAGTAAATGAATTTTAATTACATTTTTATTCCGAAATTCTGTAATGACTCAATAGTACATTCAATAACGAACAATTACCTTTGCTTTCAAGTTCATATATCAAAGGGTGTGGATACAACATAGAAAAACTGAGTCAGTGGGCCTACGAGGCCCCCCCGTTGGTAATGCTAGGGTTAATTGTAGTGTATTCAGCCAAATAACAATATTCCACAGTCTATCACATAGCACAACGAGTTTTTGTGCCCATCACGTCGTTGATACAATACAACTGTTGACCATCGCCGCTCCTCTTTGACGTCACAAATTCGAATTCCTCGGCTCGAATTGCTCGGCCTTTCAATCTAGGCGATGTAGGTCAAATGAAACAGCAGAAAAGAATCATCTCTAGTGAACACACGAACCTCCATTTCAGCTAATTCAATTTTTCATAGTTCATAGCTATTGACACTAGATCGTCTGATCATTTTGTACTCATACAATTGTGTAAGCATAATATATGTCGTTTCTCTTTCCCATAGATTCTGCGCGGATGCGGAAATGTCCCGGTTATCCGCAGTTTTAATTTAGACGTTCTCTAGAACAAAGGCTTAACTGAAATACATTGAAATAGACACTTTAAATCGTTTTCTATTCATTTCAAACTCTCATACATGTTTTAATGTAAAGGATATTTCGTGGTTTCAGATTATATGACCAAACTTAAGTTGTTTTTCCATTGATCACTGTATAACATAAAAAGAAATGAAATTTTCGATATTTTATTGTTAAACTGTCATCAAAAATAAAAGTAACGTTCCCAGACCTTACTGCAAGAAAAATTACATTTTTATTAAAGAAACAAATTTCGAAATTAATACGGACTATTTTCTCTAAAAAATTATGATGTACTTCTTCTAAAGTACCGTATTAGTTTCATGGAGAGAATAATTTTACGAAGATGTGCATAACCTTGCAGCACTAAAATCAGGGTTGACAAAATATTTCCTTCAAGATTTGCCTTTGCAATAATGCAATGGTTTGGAAGCAAACTTATCCCATTGAAATGGGACCATTTCCCATATGTCTGTTGCTGTTTTGTGCGGCCTGTAGCTGTGTTTCCCCTGTTGTCTTCTACTGTAAGGACAGCAACATTTAGTGCTTCCAAAACTGTTTTTAAACGACTCTCAGTAACTTGTAAAAGTTTGTAGAATAGGGATTTACAGACTAGAGTACTGTTCTTGTTGCATTTTAGATGATAAATATACAAAGAGCTACGGTTCCGACCAGACTTGGTTTCATTAGATGTTACAGATAATTATTTCTTTTAAATGAACCTTTCAATCAGTATATCTCCCCTGTACTTTTCACTTATAGATAAAAATATTTCATGGATCTCTTCCTAATCTTTTGGGTTTATTTTCACAAAACATTCCTTCTAGCAGCATTTCTTGCTGACTTCAGATTTCTTTGAACTGACTTTCTTACCAGTTTTTGACGAAGCATAATATTGTCCAGAATTTTTCTTCTTCTTCGCACATCTTTCTTCCACTTTTCTTTCTAAATTTTATGTTTCCTTCTAATAGATTGTTTCTCATATTCACTGTCCTTACTGGATGTATTATCACACTCAGTCTCCAGTATCTTGTAGCTTCAGAGGTGATGTTATCAGAATTAAATGCCACGATAAGGCTACCTCGTCACTAATAAACAAATCTCAGCACAGTGCACACCAAACACAGGTCTGCTCTGCAGCGGTCTGTGAAAAACGAAGTTGTGCGGCACAGCATGCAAATGTTTCTGGAGGGCATTTTTTCTGTAGGAGAGTAATAGTATTTTGTCAACCGAAAAACTTATTAGTCCATATGCAATGTTTGAAAGGGACGGAAAAGCGACTTATTGGACTTAAATTCGTTATTCCAGGGAACGCCTCAGTTACATAGCATATAAAAACCTTTGTCGATGCGGATATCCTCGGGTTTCTCTGCGGACAAACACAATAATAATTACTTTTTGGTTAAAAGTTAATGGACGGTGTTAGTCAAGTTTCGCATTAAAAGCAACAGATATCAAAGATTATTATTGTCTATGTCATTATTACTATCATTCTTGACGGATTGCCGCCATGTTAGCTTGAATGCGCAGTATTCTGTAGAGAGTGGGCCCGTTGTTGACATCGGTAAAGACTAAAGATGGCGACATGGCGATTTACGAAATTTTCCCCACAGTGGCACATACATCCTGATGCCATCATACTAGCAGCTAACTTAGACCTCGGTCATTCCTGCTTCATTCACATTAACAGAGGTCACGTACGTAATTAATGAAAGCTACCACAAAATGTCGTTAAGGCTGCTGTAGGACACCCCGTTCATTCGAAGCTTCGCCTCACGGCCTGATCCTTGTTAGGTGTAAAATGAATGTGCTGTCAATACTTCTCTTAAATGTAATTACAAGTACACTATGCAGCCCTTATTAAGTCGAGAGATGTAGCACGTGAACACGATTTAAAATTAATAATAATTAAGGTTCAATTGATAAACGAACTGTATCTCTTAACATTTAACGGAATGCAAGATGCGATGACATCGAGTTCATGAGCTTCCGAATATTCAGGAAATATTCTTCAGAAAATTTCACATAACCCGTCTCAGTAATTACGACGGAAAGTCGTAACTTAAGGAAAGTAGCAAGGTAATTTCAGACTGTATTACATTAAAATGTCGTCTTTATTGGCCACTACGTTCCTAGTCCGTGGAATGTGAATTGCGAGGTCTGACTTCAGGAGACGAAAATTCAAACCATGCGCAAGGCTTCCATCAGAATTCTAGATTACCGAACAGGTAAAGCGGATACCGAAAGAAAGCAAAGACGCTGGTTGGGAGGCAGGAGCGGCAGTTTCAAACGTGGCGCCGGCCCCTCGCGCCACCTGACGTCACTCGGTCCTCTGCGAGGCCAGCGAGATGTACGGGCCCTGCAACGAATTTGTGACGTCACACTAGTCCGCCACACTTTAAGAACCCTTGGCTCAGTGCAGAGCCCATGGGAGATCAATATTTACCACAAAAGATACCTATTAAAGGTCTTAATTGTGTCGTATGCTATCTAGAACTTGCGTGCATTTAAACACGCAGTCAAGAATTATTAAACTTGTCTGAAATAGTTACTCGCTCCTCTCGGAAGACGGCTGCTGGCACTTATAAAATCTGCAGTGTCACGTGCTGTGACTTACGCGCCACGGTTTCTCGTGGGCCTCGGCTCGGGCCCGCAGAGGATCGGGGCTGCTAATAACTGCCCAACAGGTCTTCCGCACACATATTGTTTCAGCCCTCCCTGACTGGTGCCAGAGGCTGCAATCCTGCCTGGGAAATCCGTAATAGCCCTGGCAGTCAGTGGTTTTAAATCCTGAAGACGATGGCAGAGACAGCCACGGGAAGATGGAGTATTTTATTCGAACTGACGCGAGTTGAAAACGGAGAAAATTTTATTCAGACATGCCGCCGCGAAAGATTCCGAGTGTTTTACAATATTTCAGTATCCACAGGCGCCGATAAAATACTTGTAAACGCGCGTAAAGGGTAAGGGACTTAACGGTTGCGGTTAGCAATTTCCTTGTCCGCGCTGTTTTCTACCCGTGGAGCTCAGTTGGAAAGAGACACACTTAGAAGGGATGGTATTTCTCGAATGTCATGTCCAATGTGGGTTGGGTTGGGTTCTTTGGGGGAAGAGACCAAACTGCGAGGTCATCGGTCTCATCGAATTAGGGAAGGACAGGGAAGGAAGTCGGCCGTGCCCTTTCAAAGGAACCATCCCGGCCTCTGCCTGGAGCGATTTAGGGAAATCACGGAAAACCTAAATCAGGATGGCCGGACGCTGGATTGTCCAATGTACTTTCGACCTTAAAACTGTTGAACATGTTTGAGATTCGCTCTCAAGAGTAATTGTAGCTTAGGGCAAGATGTTCCACGACTGTTCAGGAGATGGTTACTGCTATTATGGGAGGCATAAAAATATTTTATTTGCTCTTGAATGTATGCCACTTACTCCGAAGCATCGTCATCCCTTCACAGGAATCACATAAGCTAGTAAATGTCGCTGATTACTACTGCTGCCACTTTTTTAAACTAATAATATTTGTTTTGGTTTCTTGGTTTGTTCAATTACTGGTATGTATTTTGTCGGGATGTCGTCTTAGCTAAAAATTCCATTTTTGCGCACAATACTTCGACTGGCCGTCGTCTTATTCGGTTACTGGAAACACACATAATATCATTGCTCCGACAGGCACTTTTCTGCGGTTGACTGAAGGATAAAAACCGAAATCCTCAAAATGTCACTTTTGTACTGAACTGTCTCCTTTGCAACAATGAAATAAAATACTCAGGTCGACGTCAGTGTCGTAATCACGGATATACACATCAAAAAAAGTTTTGCATCACCTCGGTTCCTAGAGTTCCGGAACCTGTACAGAAAATTGAAATACAGAAAAACATAAACATCATTTCCGTCCTTTTCATTGGTCATGAAAACCACACATTGCACAGTGTACCACCACACAGCGAGACCTTCAGAGGTGGTGGTCCAGATTGCTGTACACATGGGTACCTCTAATACCCCTTAGCACATCCTCTTGCATTGATGCATGCCTGTATTCGTCGTAGCATACTATCCACAAGTTCATCAAGACACTATTGGTCCAGATTGTCTCGCTCCTCAACGGCGATTCGGCGTAAATCCCTCAGAGTGATTGGTGGGTCACTTCGTCCATAAACAGCCATTTTAAATCTATCCCAGGCATGTTCGACAGGATTCATGTCTGGAGAACATGCTGGCCACTCGAGTCGAGAGATGTCGTTATCCTGAAGGAAGTCATTCACAAGATGTGTGGGATCGCGAATTGTCTTCCATGAAGAATTCGTCGCCAATATGCTGCCGATATGATTGCACTATAGGTCTGAGGATGGCATTCACGTATCGCACAGCCGTTACGGTGTCTTCCATGAGAACCAGCGGCCCCACATAATGCCAACCCAAAACAGCGTTGAACCTCCACCCTGCTGCAATCGCTGGACAGCGTGTCTAAGGCGTTCAGCCTGACCAGGTTGCCTCTAAACACGTCTCCGACGATTGTCATGTTGAAGGCATATGCGACACTCATCGATGAAGAGAACGTGATGCCGATCCTGAGCGGTCCATTCGGCATGTTGTTGGGCCCATCTGCACCGCGCTGCATGGTGTCGTCGTTGCAAAGATGGTCCTCACCATGGACGTCGTTAGTGAAGTTGCGCTTCCTGCAGACT
This sequence comes from Schistocerca americana, assembly GCF_021461395.2. NCBI lineage: Eukaryota > Metazoa > Arthropoda > Insecta > Orthoptera > Acrididae > Schistocerca > Schistocerca americana. The sequence continues at coordinate 236,946,607 of NC_060123.1, read as the reverse complement.
ACTGCGCACAGTTTGAGTCGTAGCACGACGTTCTGTGACTGCACGAAAAGCGTTATTCAACATGGTGGCGTTGCTGTCAGGGTTCCTCCGAGCCATAATCCGTAGGTAGCGGTCATTCATTGCAGTAGTATCCCTTCGGCGACCTGAGCAAGACATGTTATCGACAGTTCAAAAATGGTTCAAATGGCTCTGAGCACTATGGGACTCAACTGCTGAGGTCATTAGTCCCCTAGAACTTAGAACTAGTTAAACCTAACTAACCTAAGGACATCACAAACATCCATGCCCGAGGCAGGATTCGAACCTGCGACCGTAGCGGTCTTGCGGTTCCAGACTGCAGCACCTTTAACCGCACGGCCACTTCGGCCGGCCTATCGACAGTTCCTGTCTCTCTGTATCTCCTTCATGTCTGAACATCACTTTGGATCACTCCGAGACGCCTGGACACTTCCCTTGTTGAGAGCCCTTCCTGGCACAAAATAAAATGCGGACACGAATGAACCGCGGTGTTGACCGTCTGGGCAAGGTTCAACTACAGACAACACGAGTCGTGTACCTCCTTCCTGGCGGAATGACTGGAACTGATCGGCTGTTGGACCCCCTCCGACTAATAGGCGCTACTCATGCATGGTTGTTTACATCTTTGAGTGGGTTTAGTGACATCTCTGAACGGTCAAAGGAGCTGTGTCTGTCCACAGCCAATGTCTATCTTCGGCAGTTCTGGGAATTGGGGTGATGCAAAACTTTTTTTGAACTGTGTATTTTAAGCCAAGAAGACCTTGGTATTGGAAAGCAGCTTTGGTGGACTTTACGATATCAGTATTCGAGCCAGACGATTCTACTATCATTTCATGCTGGAGAACCAGAAGAAGAAAATAAGAGGGATTTGTTTGCTGATAGTAACTTTCCTCACGCATCACTCTCAAGTGAAACGATAAGGAAGCATTCGGCACGGAACTCTCCACAGTGGCTTGTTGGCTATGGCCCGATATTACGTCATCGTTAAGAAAGTGTTTGCAACGACCTTCTCGCAGGACAAATTAAATCAAAAGTGATCCCTAAGTTCTTGCGTTCTCAGCTGATACTCACAAAACATTTATTCTCAAGTTACGTGATCGTATTCAGGTGGCACTACGGTACTTGACATATATCGCATAGTACTTTGACTACCTTACTCATCTCAGCAAAAATGTAAATGATAAAATAGCATAAGTGTGTGGAAAAGAGGGTGTAGTTACACGTCGACCATAAATGCATTGGCAGATGGATGCACCTGTCATAAGTTTTCACTGCGTACTAGTTTCTGAATGTGCACATGAAGAAATGCATGGATGTTGTTACGACACTGATTTCGCACGACGCCCTCATCAGTTGCGAAACTGCAATTATCGTCGTTCTGGGCGCGAGTAGAAAGCCAATTTCCGTTTTGCAACTGTAATCTGCAGAGATAATCCCTTCTTGTATTCCCGAGTGCCTTTCATCAGCCTTATTACCTCAGAACGAGTACTCTCTCTCTCTCTCTCTCACACACACACACACACACACACACACACACACACTCTCTCTCTCTCTCTCTCTCTCTCTCTCTCTCTCTCCCCGTCCCCCTATCCCTCTCATTCTCCCCTGAGCGTGTGTGTGTGTGTGTGTGTGTGTGTGTGTGTGTGTGTGTGTCTTCCCTGGGTCAACTTGTGCGTGCAGCCATTGTTCTCTTTCCTCATAGCTAGCGGCCTTTCGGAAAACTCGTCACGTTACACTGGTCGCCGTGTAATAGCACGACGAGCGCCCTGCTCAATATTCATGGGAGTGGAACGGCACCGGCCCTTGTATGGATTACTCCTGATACTCTGCCGCATCCTCCCTGCCCCTTTCTGCCCAGTTCCCACAACCGTGGCTCTCGACAATCAGGATAGTGTAACCTGATGCCGCGCTTTGCTCTAGAACAAGTGAGCCACGGCTCTGCGCTAATATGTCCTATGCATCCTCCACTGCATTTCTTGGCCGTCTGTGGCATCCCTGCCCATGTGTCTGACCCCTCCACACACGTTTTAATACTTGTCCGTACCCCACCGAGCACGCCTGCTCGCCACTTCTCGAGGAAACACTGGAGTTGCTCGTAGAGGAGGTCGTTACGTCACGATCGGATTTGACCGCCCGGAAAATCCAGACTTACACTCGGGCTCTCCGCGGGAACAGCCGCAGTTATTTACGACAACAATCATCGGCGGTCTACAGTGGAAACGGAGGCGGCGGAAAAACCGCGGGAAACTTTTGCGGACGCAAACAGCGACCGCGGCGCGCTGCGGTTCGTTACTGGTCGCAGCGCGTGAAATATTGTATTATCGGGCTGGGTGCGCGGCCGCTCGCCCTATTGTGCGCACGGCGCGACGGGCGCCGGCACTCGTAACCGACGAAATAACGAAGCTCGATTAATGTCCGCGATAGTGCTAACGACCAGCCGCGCTTTCAACCGTAAAATAAAAACGGATGTAATTCAGAAGAGGACTTTAATTAAGCGTAATGCACACTACGTTACGGCGATTTCTCTTTCATCATTCCGGCACTATCATTCGGCAATCGCGGGGCTCCATTTTCTCTCTTTTTGTAACGAACTCAGTCCGGTGGTTCCAAGAAACGGCGCCACGACGATATGTCGTTTATGGCAGTGCATCTCGATATCTCCGACACTTACATGCAATAAGATTGAGGAAATCATGCCACTAAATTTTTAATGTTGGTATGTACACTACTGGGCATTAAAATTCCTACATCAAGAAGAAATGCAGATGATAAACGGGTATTCATTGGACAAATATATTATACTAGAACTGACATGTAATTACATTTTCACGCAAAAAAAATGGTTCAAATGGCTCTGAGCACGATGGCACTCAACTTCTGAGGTCATTAGTCCCCTAGAACTTACAACTAGTTAAACGTAATTAACCTAAGCACATCACACACATCCATGCCCGAGGTAGGATTCGAACGTGCAACCGTAGCGGTCTCGCTGTTCCAGACTGCAGCGCCTAGAACCGCACGGCCACTTCGGCCGGCCATTTTCACGCAATTTCGGTGCATAGATCCTGAGAAATCAGTACCCAGAACAACCACCTCTGGCCGTAATAACGGCCTTGATACGCCTGGGCATTGAGTCAAACAGAGCTTGGATGGCGTGTACAGGTACAGCTGCCCGTGCAGCTTCTACACGATACCATAGTTCATCGGGAGTAGTGACTGGCATATTGTGACCAGCCAGTTGCTCGGCCACCATTGACCAGACGTTTTCAATTGCTGAGAGATCGGGAGAATGTGCTGGCCAGGGCCGCAGTCGAACATTTTCTGTATACAAAAAGGCCCGTACAGGACCTGCAACATGCGGTCGTGCATTATCCTGCTGAAATGCAGGGTTTTTCAGGGATCGAATGAAGGGTAGATCCACGAGTCATAACACATCTGAAGTGTAACGTCCACTGTTCAAAGTGCCGTCAGTGTGAATAAGAGGTGATCGATACGTGTAACCAATGGCACCCCATACGATCACGCCGGGTGATACGCCAGTATGGCGATGACGAATACACGCTTCCAATGTATGTTCACCACGATGTCGCCAAACACGGATGCGACCATCATGTTGCTGTAAACACAACCTGGATTCATCCGAAAAAATGTTTTGCCATTCGTGCACGCAGGTTCATCGTTCAGTACACCATCGCAGGCGCTGCTGTCTGTGATGCAGCGTCAAGGGTAACCGCAGCCATGGTCTGCGAGCTTATAGTCCATGCTGCTGCAAACGTAGTCGAACTGTTCGTGCATGTGGTTGTTGTCTTGCAAACGTCCCCATCTGTTGACTCAGGGATCGAGACGTGGCTGCACGATCCGTTACAGTCATGCGGATAACATGCCTGTCATCTCGACTGCTAGTGATACGAGGCCGTTGGGATCCAGCACGGCGTTTCGTATTACCCTCCTGAACCCACCGATTCCATATTCTGCTAACAGTCATTGGATCTCGACCAACGCGAGCAGCAATGTCGCGATACGATAAACCGCAATCGCGATAGGCTAGAATCCGACCTTTATCAAAGTCTGAAACGTGATGGTACGCATTTCTCTTCCTTACACGAGACATCACAACAACGTTTCACCAGCAAGAGTTGTAGAAGGGGTGCTAGAGCTCCAGAGAGGGAACACTTCGCCTTAGTCTGCTCTTCTAGCAGACTGTGCTAATCTCATTGTTGTTTTGAGATTCTGTCTCAGAGCCGATCATAGTTGCTGGGCGCAAACTTGTAACTTTCAGCTACCACTGCGGCCATTCTCTACATGTGCAGCGTCTGCCCAGGGTGGATGTGAAGTCAGTTGTTTCGAGTTAAAGAGTTTTGCTTTTCAGAATTAGTTCATGCACTCAGCTAGTTGAACTCAGCATGAGCTTAGATAAGGGAATTTGTACTCATATACAATTTTCCCAGTCTTTCCTTTAATCTGTTAGCTAACTCAGAAATCATTGGTGGTTCACATGGTCACGGCTAACTGTCCATTGTTATCAACACTTCCTTTCCAATTCCTCCCACCTGTGCCAAGATACTATCGTGGGTGTTTACTAATGCATTTGAACCATTGTGTACTTTATAATTACTTGTATTATCTATTTAATGTTTGCAGTTAAGTCCATGCATTTTAGCAGTAAACAGGATTTTATTGTGGCCTTTAGTTTCATTCATTAGGTGAAAAAATGGTTCACATGGCTCTGAGCACTATGGGACTTAACTTCTGAGGTCATCAGTCCCCTAGAACTTAGAACTACTTGAACCTAACTAACCCAAGGACATCACACACATCCATGCCCGAGGCAGGATTCGAACCTGCGACCGTAGCGGTCGCGCGGTTCCAGACTGTAGCGCCTAGAACCTATCAGCCACCCTGGCCGGCTTCATTAGATGAAACCCTACTCATTATATCTATGTGAGGTATGGTACCCATATTTCGTTTATGACTGGGCCACCTTTCTCCGAATTCAGATGTCTCTTATAATTATCCATTGTGCAACTTTTGTAATTATTCACACGATGATATGTGGAGCTAGCTGTTCATCACAAAGGTCTCCAGGTTCAGATTTTAATAACATCGGACAAGTTTAAAGCTCAACCGTAGTGTCACATATTGCGTAACAGACTGATAAACGAGCTCCATACTATAAGTGATTTCAATCAGTAGAACTTGTCTCGATACTGCTAAGGTTTTAATATTTATTTACGAGCAAGTCCGTACTATGCAGTGTCTAATCGCCAATACCTGAAAACTATCCTGGAGCCGCTACTGCAATCTTGTGAGCTTAGAGCAGATCTCTTTGGTGCAAATTTTGTTCTGACAGCAATGACACATTTTCTTATGGTCACAGTATAACTAATACCTCTTACAAATGTAACAACTGCTCCATAAGACAGCCGGCAAACATCTACCTTTAATTTGACAATATTAACAGATACGAGGCTTAGTTATAAAGTTATGATTATCAGTTCGAAACAAAGCAATTTTCGAATAACATTTGCGTTTTTTGGCAAATAAATATCCACAGCCGTGGTACACAGTGAAATACCAGTGTCACAGCATCTAAGCACGCTCTTAGAGGAGCCAGAATAAAATGAATAAAATGGCACAGCCCTTTGATAAACTGGTGTGGGCTGCACTACTTCATTTTGGCTCCTTTAGGGGCATGCTAACGTACTGTGACGCAGTATTCCAATGTGCACTGGAAAAGCAGATATTTATGTCGAAAAAATTAAAACTTTGACTAACCCTCGCGCTATAATAAACCTGTCTGATTCTGCCATGTTCGTTACTCAAATTTATATGTTTTGTTTCCTGATTGCTCTCCCCATTTTTAGTTTAGTTTTTTGCAGCAGCGTATTCTCAATGGCTAGTGTCTGAAACTCTTATTCATTGTAGTTGGTATGACATTCCATACCTTTGGCACGTTATGTAACGCATCATTGACGGGACACGAGTCCTGTAATTCTGGCCGCTATTGCGCGTGACAGCGCTGGCTTGGCAGTGTCCGTAGGACTGCGGTTAGTCTCCTTCCTGAAGATGATGGGCAGGGTTCCACTAACCTGGTTAAAAAGTGGTGGCCTGGTCCTACTGGGTGATGTTCAGATCTCTGGTGTTTCCTGGTATCCTTTGGGAAGCAAAATTCGGAAAGTGCTACAGGCAGCAGTACTTTACAGGTTTATTCTAAACGTCAGCAGAAAATGGCTAATCTCAGTGATTACTTTCTGCTCTGGAGGCTGATTGGCCGAAATGTCGGCGTGTGGGTATTACGTCGTGGAGCTGGAGGAAGCTCGTGAAATCGAGGATTCGGTCAGAGGAGGTGGTAGGGCGAAGGAGGCGAATTGTGCCCTATGGGGCGGAAGTGGTATGGAGGCGTATTTCTGAAGTTATAGTCAGGGAGCAGTAAGGTGGCTCTCAAGATATGTAAGGTTCAGAAGTATTCTCCTTCCACTCCTGTGAGAAACGTCTTAATCTAGAGCTGGTCTTCGAGGTGGATGTTGACGTTAGCGAGCATACATAGACTGTTAAGTAGGAGATCGCCTAACAGAGTGTGGAGTAACTGGCTAGCTGGGGGTCTTTTGTAACGAACGAAACAATCTTGGCGAGGGTTATTAGAAGAAGGAAAAGTTGAGTTGCGGTCCAATAGAAATTGGAAATATGGAATACTCGCGTATATCCTTGCCCTCTTTGACTTCAGACAACGTTGTCTACAGAAGAAAACGATTGATGAAGGTATAGTAACTGATTGCGGTGTTTTTCGTGGGATGTATTCGGACGAGATCGTGCGTGAGGTAGCATATCTGTAGCTGGATGAATGGACCTCCGCGATGTTCTTTACCGCGCAAGTGTAAATAGATACCTAGAACGCTCATGTACATCCTTATATCCATGCGATAGCTGATGATGTAATCCGTCAAGATCACAACAGTTGACCACACAACAATCATTGCGTGGACAAATATTTTCAGCACCAGATGCCTCAGCAATGGCGTGGCCACCTTGTTCTCCCAACCTGGATAACTATATATTATGCTCTCGAAGGCGTGTTGCAGCACAGACTCGCGGTCTCCGCAAGAGAGCGAAATTGCGCATATTGGACTCGTATTCGGGACGAACGGTTTTCGGGTCATCGTCCAAAGATATGATTTTAGTTTCCCTTGGTTTCTCTGAATTAAGACGAATGCAGTTTCCTTTTAAAAATAAAACGATCGGTTTTTCTTCTACATCCATGTGCTACCCTGTCTGTTGCCTCATCTCTAATCATCCCAATGTCAATGAGATGTTAAACACTAAACTTCTTTCCTTTCTCTTATCAGTGCTGTAGCTTCGTCAGACGAAGGTTAATCGTTTCATCAGGGGATCATAAATACTATCATGAAGAGCGGTAGGAATCGCTGCATGTGCTGCCCAGAATGTTGCTATAAGCTAGTGTTCAGAATAGTCGTATCCATTTCGAACGTTTCAAATATGCAAGACGAACCACAAATAATTTGGTCTGGGCTTGGAGTTTCATGTTTTATTTGTGCTGTTCCAGATGTTCTTCCCTCTGGAAATGTTCAGTCGTATTTTAAACACGACCTTTATTATTATTATTATTGTTATTATTATTAAATTTGACGTGTTTAAAGTGTGCTGACCGAGGTCCGAACCTGGAGTCGTGTGTTTTAAGAGCGGTATGGAGTCAGAAATATTGTAGTTTTCATGTTTTTTCCCTGATGTTATGTGGATACAGGTCTAGGACCTACGATATGGCATATCGTACTTGGTGCAGTATAGCATGGCTGGAAATATTAGCGCTTTCCACCATACGTTACCCTTGATGATGTATCATTGACAGCAAAGTGCTGACATCACACTTTCATCGTTCGTGACAGTAATTTAAGTAATATATCTGGAACTCTCCGCTATTGCGGCGGATGGTGTCACTGAAACTCAGTACTTCGACAGCGAAGCACCCACTCGTGGTAACTGAATATGCAAAATAATCGCTTAATTACTCGTTTTTCTGCGTCATTTCTCTTTTGGAGCCGGCCGGTGTGGCCGAGCAGTTCTAGGCGCTTCAGTCTGGAACTGCGTGACCGCTACGGCCGCAGGTTCGAATCCTGCCTCGGGCATGGATGTGTGGATGTCCTTAGGTTAGTTAGGTTAAAGTAGTTCTAAGTTCTAGGGGACTGATGACCTCAGATGTTAAGTCCCATAGTGCTCAGAGCAATTTGAATTTGAAATTCTCTATTGGACGTGGTTTTAGGCTGGCCAGAACCGATTGCTACACCTTTCCGATGCTATTACTTCTGTTGCTGATGTTTTTGGACTTTTGCAGATGTATATGAAATGGTAGTGCCTGTGGTACGAAGAAGTACGATGCAGTGTTCCTTGGAACATGCTTGCCATGTCCGAAGGGACAGGCACTGGGGCGACTATACCTACTGTGAAAGACATGAAATGTATTTGCAGTTGCGAATATGAACTACTTCCAGATGTATAACGGAATGGCTACAGTAAAAATTTGTGCCGGTCCGGGACTCGAACCACTTCAGCTCTGCGAGCACACTTCACGGCCTGACCTAAACTTCCATACGTCATCGTTCCTGTCTCATACCTGCACTCGTACACCCCATTAACGCTATTCCCGGACAGGGGAGACACTTATAAGTTCGCCCCGATAGCTGAGTGTTGAGCGTGACGAATTGCCGTCCTGCGGGCCCCGGTTCGGTTCCCGGCTGGGTCGCAGATTTTCTCCGCTCAGGGACTGGTTGTTGTGTTGTCTTCATCATCATTTCATCCACATCCGGCGCGCAGGTCGCGCAATGTGGCGTAATAAGGCCTGTACCAAGGCGGCCGGACCTGCCCCGCAAGGGGCCTCCCGGCCAATGACGCCAAACGCACATTTCCACTTCCATCTTATTTGTAAGTCGCTTGCCCGATGTCGGCCGACAAATACGATATTTTAGTGCCGGTGTTGTGAAAAACTATGATGCAATGTTTCTTCACACAAGCATGAATGTCTGGGAATAACGTTAATGGAATATGCCAGCAGAGGTATGACATCTGGACGACGGTATACCGAAATTTGGGTCTGGCCGTGAAGCATACTCAGATAACCGAAGTGGTTAAGGCGACCGTTCTCGTAAAGCAGGATATTCTGGTTTGAGTCCCGGTTCAAATGTCTCAGAACACTACGGGACTTAACTTCTGAGGTCATCATCAGTCCCCTACAACTTAGAACTACTTAAACCTAACTAACCTAAGGACACCACACACATCCATGCCCAAGGCAGGATTCGAACCTGCGACCGTAGCCGTCGCGGGGTTCCAGACTGCAGCGCCTAGAACCGCTCGGCCACCCCGGCTGGCTCGAGTCCCGGTCCGACGCAAATGTTCACTGTCGGCACTCCATTATGCAGCTGAAGGTGGTTCGTATTCGCAACCGCGAATATAGTAGAAGTAGATATCAAAAATGGTTCAAATGGCTCTGAGCACTACGGGACTCAACTGCTGTGGTCATAAGTCCCCTAGAACTTAGAACTACTTAAACCTAACTAACCTAAGGACATCACACACATCCATGCCCGAGGCAGGATTCGAACCTGCGACCGTAGCGGTCGTGCGGTTCCAGACTGTAGCGCCTTTAACCGCTCGGCCAGAGAAGTAGATATCCTCGGTGTAACAAAGCAGCTTAAATCACTTAATACAGGGAAGGCCTCCGGTCCAAATTGCATACCAGTCAGGTTCCTCTCAGAGTATGCTGATAAAATAGCTCCATATTTAGCAATTATATATACAACCACTCGCTCACAGAAGTATCCGTATCTAAAGACTGGAAAATTGCTCAAGTCACACCCATACTCAAAAAGGGAAGTAGGGGCAATCGGCTGAATTACAGGCCTGTATCACTAACGTCGATTTGCAGTATGGTTTTAGAACATATACTGTATTCGAACATTATGAAGTACCTCGAAGAAAACGATTTATTGACATATAGTCAGCACGGATTCAGAAAATATCGTTCTTGTGAAACACAACTAGCTCTTTATACTCATGAAGTAATAAGTGCTATCGGTAGGGGATGTCAAATTGGTTCCATATTTTTAGATTTCCAGAAGCTTTCGACACCGTTCCTCACAAGCTCCTTCTAATCAAACTGCGTGCCTACGGAGTATCGCCTCAGTTGTGCGACTGGATTCTTGATTTCCTGTCAGAAGGGTCACAGTTCGTAGTAATAGACGGAAAGTCATCGAGTAAAACAGAGTAATATCCGGCATTCCCCAAGGAAGTGTTATAGGCCCTCTATTGTTCCTGATCTATATTAACCACATAGGATACAATCTGAGTAGCCGTCTTAGACTGTTTGCAGATGATGCTGTCATTTACCGTCTTGTAAAGTCATCAGATGACCAAAACGAATTTCAAAATGATTTAGATAACATATCACTATGGTGCGAAAAGTGGCAATTGACCCTGAATAAAGAAAAGTGCGAAGCTATTCACATGAGTACTAAAAGAATTCAGCTAAATTTCGATTACGCGATAAGTCACACAAATCTGAAGGCTGTAAATTCGTCTACATCTGCATCTACATCTACATCTACATACTTACTCCGCAATCCAACATATGGTGCGTGGCGGAGGGTACCTCGTACCACAACTAGTATCTTCTCTCCTTGTTCCACTCCCAAACAGAACGAGGGAAAAATGACTGCCTATATGCCTCTGTACAAGCTCTAATCTCTCTTATCTTTGTGGTCTTTCCGCGAAATGTAAGTTGGCGGCAGTAAAATTGTACTGCAGTCAGCCTCAAATGCTGGTTCTCTAAATTTCCTCAGTAGCGATTCACGAAAAGAATGCCTTCTTTCCTCTAGAGACTCCCACCCGAGTTCCTGAAGCATTTCCGTAACACTCGCGTGATGATCAAACCTACCAGTAACAAATCTAGCAGCCCGACTCTGAATTGCTTCTATGTCCTCCCTCAATCCGATCTGATAGGGATCCCAAACGCTCGAGCAGTACTCAAGAATAGGTCGTATTAGTGTTTTATAAGCGGTCTCCTTTACAAATGAACCACATCTTCCCAAAATTCTACCAGTGAACCGAAGACGACTATCCGCGTTCCCCACAACTGCCATTACATGCTTGTCCCACTTCATATCGCTCTGCAATGTTACGCCCAAATATTTAATCGACGTGACTGTGTCTAGCGCTACACTACTAATGGAGTATTCAGACATTACAGAATTCTTTTTCCTATTCATCTGCATTAATTTATATTTATCTATATTTAGAGTTAGCTGCCATTCTTTACACCAGTCACAAATCCTGTCCAAGTCATCTTGTATCCTCCTACAGTCACTCCGTACACCACAGCATCATCAGCAAACAGCCGCACATTGCTATCCACCCTATCCAAAAGATCATTTATGTAAAAGGTTCGCAGGAGAGCTTCTGTAAGGTTTGGAAGGTAGGAGACGGATACTGGCAGAAGTAAAGCTGTGAGTACCGGGCGTGAGTCGTGCTTCGGCAGCTCAGTTGGTAGAGCACTTGCCCGCGAAAGGCAAAGGTCCCGAGTTCGAGTCTCGGTCGGGCACACAGTTTTAATCTGCCAGGAAGTTTCATATCAGCGCACACTCCGCTGCAGAGTGAAAATCTCATTCTGGATCATTTATGTAGATAGAAAAGAACAGCGGAAAGACCACACTTCCCTGGGGCACTACAGATGATACCCTCACCATCGAGGAAAACATCCTAAATACTTAGGGATTACAATTACAAATAACCTAAATTTTGAAAGGTCACATAGATAATATTGTGGGTAGAGCAAACCAAACACTGCGATTCATTGGCAGAACACTTAGAAGGTGCAACAGGTCTACCAGAGAGACTGCTTACACTACGCATATCCGCCCTATTCTGGAGTACTGCTGTGAGGTGTGGGAACCGCATCAGGTGGGACTGACGGATGACATCGGAAAAGTACAAAGAAGGGTAGCACGTTTTGTATTATCGCGAAATAGGGGAGATAGTGTCATAGAGATGATACGTGAATTGGACTGGCGATCATTAAAACAAAGGCGTTTTTCATTGCGACGTGATATTCTCATGAAATTACAATCACCAGTTTTCTCCTCCGATTGCGAAAACATTCTGTGGGCACCTACCTACATAGGGAGAAATGATCACCACGATAAAATAAGAGAAATCAGGGCTCGCACGGAAAAATTTAAGTGCTCGTTTTTCCCGCGTGCCGTCCGAGAGTGGAACGGTTGAGAGACAGCATGAAGGTGATTCATTGAACCCTCTGCCAGGCACTTTATTGTGAACAGCAGAGTAATCAAGTAGATGTGGATGTAATTCAAGTCTCGTCAGCTTCTTTGGTATCGCTGCAATAGAAAAAGGTACTATTTGTGTACTGTCAAAAATCAAGACATTTGTGTCTAACTTAAGGTGGAGGTACCCTGTTATAAGGCGCATGGACACATAGAAGCAAATTAAATTTTTAGATGTGAAAACTTTCGAGAGAGAGAGAGAGAGAGACACCCGGAGCCTGATGGTGTTGCGGATTGCGCCAGAAGTAGCGACACTCACCACGGTGACGTGGAATCGGCCCAGCGGGAGCCACGGCGGCCTCTGTGAGGAGCCGGAGAGCTCTCGAGAGACGCCCTGCCTGCCGCCGACAATAAGTCCTCGAGGGCTGCGGCGGCCTCCCGCAGGACGTAAAGCAGACCGGCCCGGCCCCGCCCCGCCCCCAACCCCCGCCCACGCTGCTTACGTCACAGCTGGAGAGGCCGGCGGCGCCAAGGCGCGACGACGTGTGACCAGCGGGCGTCTGCGCTGTGGCGTGCGGCGCGGATGTCCTGTGTGCGTGTGCGTGTGCGTGTGCGTGTGCGTGTGCGTGTGCGTGTGCGTGTGCGTGTGCGTGTGCGTGTGCGTGTGCGTGTGCGTGTGTGTCCGTGGGTGGGTGAGGGAGGGGACAGCGGACGGCTAGAGATTCCTTTTCTGAACGGTCCTGCTGAACGTCGTGAGACCAGCACATCAAGTAAGATGAGTGCTCGTTCTCCACTGTGTTAGTAACAAGTAGCCCACATTCGGTATGCACTATCGTCTGGAGTTCCAAACAAATCGGAATATTCGAGTCGTGTATTTTTAAACCAGAGGTGTCCAAGCCATGGCCCGATGGCCGCATGAGGCGCAAAGCACGTATCAATGCGGTCTAAGAAGTGAGCATCCGTCACGCCATCGGTAAATAAAAAAGTCCCATATAATTCCGTTATGTAAACGAAACTTTCTGGAAAACTGAGTCGTAGGCTTAACCGGGATTCGAGCCCGGAAGCTTAGGTTACACGCGCGATGCCGTTACTGATTGAACGATTCAGTCGCGACTCACGGCCCGCCTTCATAACTGTACTTCCGCCTACTCCTCTTTCATACTTCACAAGTTTCACGGAAGCTCTCCTGCACACGTTACTGGACTAGCAAAATGGTTCAAATGGCTCAGAGCACTATGGGACTCAACTTCTGAGGTCATCAGTCCCCTAGAACTTACAACTACTTAAACCTAACTAACGTAAGGACATCACACACATCCTTGCCCGAGGCAGGATTCGAATCTGCGACCGCAGTGGTCACGCAGTTCCAGGCTGAAGTGCCTAGAACCGCTCGGCCACACTGGCCGGCATTGGACTAGCACTCCTGAAAGAACGAATATTATGAAGAAACGGCTGTTCCACAGCCAGCAAGTATGCAACAGCTCTTCTGTTGAGAGGCGGGAGAGAGGTAACGGCAGAATTTAAGCTTCCAGGGCTATTCACGAGTCGTGTCTGGGCAGTTCAGCCGGTAAGAGAATCGCCTGCGGTAGGCAATATTCCTGGCTCTAGTCGCGGTCCACTATACAGCTCTAACTTGGCAGAAAGTTTCAGTTACTCCAGTTACAGATCTATCTTTGGATACCGCGCCAAAGTAAGATATATAGAAGGGTTCTGTTCGCTATAATAACAAACAGTTCTCTGATTCCTAAGGAGAAATACGACCAGGTTAGTAAAGGACCCGACAAAACTGAAATGGTGATTACGAGTATGAATCACCAGCAGGACCATTACGGGAACAGGGACCTTAAACATAAGATGACTGCTACGGGAAGCCAACCCTGTAGTCACGGCATTGCAATTCCTGAACGCACTTAGCTGCATTTTACTCCAGCGAATATTACATCTTCGATTGTCTCTCTCTCTCTCTCTCTCTCTCTCTCTTCTTATCGCATTACAGAAATCTCAGTTAAATCCCCTTTAGCACATCGAATAATATTTCAATCTAGATCTAGGGGAAGGTTGCTATAAGTGGCCCACCTAAATGAAATCATCGGATATTGTAGTAAATATTTTATGTTCAGTGTAACTTGAACCTTATCTTTTACATTTCACTACGGTAGACACAGAAGTCATCAATATTCACCGTTAACAAAATATTCTAAAAATAATATGTAGCATCAGCCCAATCAGAGTGAATGATTTTCTTTATTGGGCCAGGAAACTTTCGTGAAGCGGTAATAATTTTACAGCTGTTAAATACTGTACACGCCTAAATAAGTGTAAATACATTTCATTCTTTTTTTTAATTTTAGGAGTTTTTTTGGTTGTCTGAAGCCGAAAGTGTGTGTGGAAACCAAGGTGACTGACTGTAGAAACGTGGCCTTCGAAGGTAAAAAGAAAACAAATACATTTTATTGATTATCAAAACACTTACATACTATTAGAAAACATGTAATGAAAACCAGTGCCTACATTTTGCTCATAGTGACCAATTTATGTTTAAAATACGTCGAAGTGGCTCATTTAAGGCAACTGGCATTGCAACGCTTAACTATACCTAATCTCCGTCCTCAGCACGTAACTTTATATTGTAAATATGAAAAAATGGTGTGAATTCGTTGTACTTTTCTATTAGGACGGAAAAAATTTAATCACTGTTAGGATATAAGTAGGACGTTTCAGCAACTAATACTTGTCAACTACAAGAACATAGTGCAAATCCCACCTATTTTCACTGTTGCTTTGTGTTTTCGTGGGACAACTCACAACCAAGATGGAGGATCTTTGGCAACACGGGGTACACTTAATGACCGGTGGTGTGCGCCTATTCTCGGTTCCACAGAGGAATCGAGTGGGCCCATCGAAGGAGCCGGCCCATCAATAGCACCTTACCCTAGATGTCTGTTCCGACCCCAGTCTCCTGCCATCGAAGGTTGAACAAAAATTCCGAACCTCAGTCATGTCAGGTTCTGTACGACAACAGTTATATTGTTCTATGCCATAAAGTGCATCTCGATCTCTTCTGTACACCACATAATTAGCGAGGAATTGCTTATGCCCCATATTCAATAGAGTTTTGATGATTGGCCGAGTAAGTTCGTGCATAGATGGTAGTTTGTGCACGAGCCCATACTCGGGAAGAGTGAGAAATTTGCCCGGATTGAGCCCTATGTCCAGATTCCAAGGGCATCTTTCGCTGAGATGATGACTCTCTGTCGGAAGTATCATGATCTAAAACGCTCTTTGAGAGAAAAATCGATACGGCGCCCAGAGGTCCTCCGAACTGCTTCGAGGAGAGAGTCCGAAATATAAGCAGCTCAATCATTTCCAGCCATAGTGGGCATCTCCAGATTGATATATTGGAGAAAGCGGATATACTGACAGTTGTTGGTCAAGTCGATTAAATATCTGGGCGTAACGTTGCAAAGTGACATGAGACGGAAAGAGCATGTGAGAACTGTGGTAGGGAAGGAGAATGGTAGGCTTCTGTTTATTGGGAGAGTGATGCACCTGTAAAGGAGACCGCACATGGGACACTTGTCCGACCTATTCTTGAGTATTGCTCGAGTGTTTGGGATCCGTACCACGTCGGATTGAAGGAAGACACCTAATCAATTCAGAGGTGCGCTGATAGATTTATTACAGGTGGGTCCCAACAACACGTAAGTGTAACCGAGATGCTTCGCGAACTCAAGTGGGTGTGCCTGGAGGGAAGATGACGTTCTTTTCGAGAAACACTAGTGGGAAAATTTAGAGAACCGGCATCTGATGTTGACTGCCGAACGATTCGGCTGTATTGCGCGTAAGGACCACGAAGATAACATACGAAAATATGGGGCTCATACGGAGTGAAACAGGAAAGGAAACGCCTAGTAGTGGTACAGAATACCCTCCACCGCACACCGGTCGGTGGCTTGCGGAGTATCGATGTGGATTTATATCTTATAATTCAGCTCCGTCAAAGATGGGGACTTCCAGTCCCATAGACTAAATAAAGTGAACGTATTCTCTAGATGTTTGTAAGATTATTTAACGTTCCGCTAATCCTGTTAGACACAACTACGTCACCTTTCATACTCCCTTCGGAAAAATCAAACTGTGTGTCATCATATATCGTGGTGGT
This sequence comes from Schistocerca americana, assembly GCF_021461395.2. Taxonomy (NCBI): domain Eukaryota; kingdom Metazoa; phylum Arthropoda; class Insecta; order Orthoptera; family Acrididae; genus Schistocerca; species Schistocerca americana. Next base: position 236,930,140 of record NC_060123.1, on the reverse strand, counting down.
TTAAACAGTCTGTAATCGACGCAAATTCCGAAACAATTTTGAAGTCCTTCGCGAATGAAACTACTGATGAAATGTTGTTACCTTACAAGAAATATCAGTTCATAATCATTGCTCAAGCACTCAGGAACTATTTTCCTTCTTCATCTTCTGGTAACACATGGTTCTGTATCAGTCTGCTTGTACAGGCAGTTCGGAACAATTGTGTAAATACTAAGTGTCTACCGTATTGTCAGTTCTCATCTTCTGAGAATAATGTGCGTGAGCCGGCCGGAGTGGCCGTGCGGTTCTAGGCGCCACAGTCTGGAACCGAGCGATCGCTACGGTCGCAGGTTCGAATCCTGCCTCGGGCATGGATGTGTGTGATGTCCTTAGGTTAGTTAGGTTTAAGTAGTTCCAAGTTCTAGGCGACTGATGACCTCAGAAGTTAAGTCGCATGGTGCTCAGAGCCATTTGAACCATTTTTTTAATGTGCGTGAGGTTTTGTAGTAGTTTTGTTGTATGGGTTGCTTATTGTTGCCTTGCATGCTGCAGTATTTTTTCATGCATCTCAGTGTTTATGAAGTCATATCTCTCGAACTGTGTGTGGTAAAATAATACGCTTTTGTAGGTGAGTTTAGCGGCATATATGTGACCACTGCCTGTAAAATTCAGTGCGGATACAGTTAGAAGCAAAGAAGTAATACGTTTAAATGTCGTGCATGATGCAGCACTTTTTCGCGTTTATTGGTGTTTATGAAGTCATATCTCCTGAACTCTTATGGATAGGGGTTTCTTACTCCCACAGCGATTGTTGCCTGTCAGTAAGGTATATGTGTACCAAGTTCGTTTGAAATCGGTTCAATGGTTTAGGACGAGATGCAGAACACACACACACACACACACACACACACACACACACACACACACTCTCCCTCTCACTCTACGACAGAAGTAGCGGTGAGGAGGTCATTGTGAGTTACTTTTGTGCCTGTTAACCACTGTCCAAAGTGTGTTCCCTGTGTCGACTTCACAAAGTTGTTGAGTGAGTCCTGATCACTTGACGAATTCCCTGTTGGCTGGGCACCGCCATGGGCATTCGACTGTGAACCTGTAGTTCAAATGGCTCTGAGCACTATGGGACTTAACATCCGAGGTCATCAGTCCCCTAGAATTTAGAACTACTTAAACCTAACTAACCTAAGAACATCACACACATCTGTGCCCGAGGCAGGATTCGAATCTGCGACCGTAGCGGTCGCGCGGTTCCAGACTGAAGCGCCTAGAACCCCTCGGCCACAGCGGCCGGCGATAAACCTGTGATAATGGCAGATTATTGTGCTGGCGAAACGACATAAATCGTTAAAAGAACGTCAACCGAATACCTCGAAACAGAACCCAACGCGAATTGAGTTTATTGCCTCTGGTCGTAGTTGGCACTATGGCAGTTTTGAAGGTCATTCTTGAAGTTGGTGACAGGGATGATTCTTCAGGAATAGTGAACTTATTGCGGAAATTTGTGGATTCTATACGCAGACCCTTTATTGAAGAGGACATATTTCCGGAAAGGGACGCCGCACAACTTCCGTACCACTCCAATGTAAAACGATACGACATCGCGAACCATCTGTCACTGGCGCTGGTGTGATAGGGACAGGGAACGGCCTGCACTCACGTAATTAAAACACACTGAACGGCAAAAAAGGTCGTATCAGAGCCGTACCGCTGCATTTATTACGCGAAATTAAGAGTAATGAGGTAAATTAATGCTGGCGGTGACAGCGTAAACCAGCCGGAGCAGGATAATGAACGATCCACCGCCAGCAGGTATTCGCCGCAAAAACTCGCTCCTGCTACTGCCAGTGGACGGCGTGATCTGGCGCGCAGATAACGCCGGACGGCGAGAACTGTGTGTTGACAAGTTGTGCTCCAAAACTAAATTGCAGTTCATTAATCACTTGTTTTAATTTTTTTTACTTCTTCATTCTCACTTTCGCAAATTTGATGCAGCTGCAGTTGATATTACCTAATTGTTTACTCAGTCAAAATATTGCGTATAAAGTTCTCTGTACACCGTGTTACTTCAAAAAATGGTTCAAATGGCTCTGAGCACTATGGGACTTAACATCTGAGGTCATCAGTCTCCTAGACTTAGAACTACTTAAACCTAAGTAACCTAAGGACATCACACACATCCATGCCCGAGACAGGATTCGAACCTGCCACCGTAGCGGTTGCGCGGTTCCAGACTGAAGCGCCTAGAACCCCTCGGCCACAATGGCCGGCCCGTGTTACTTAAAAAGACGTTGCGTTTTATTTGCATGAGAAACAATGGGTAATTTCCGTACGATATGCATGCCCGTGTCTGGAGATGGATAAATAAATCGTTTGCCGACAAAATTGTGACTTCTTGCAATGCTACCTAATCGTTATTAATACCAGTGCAGTCCGAAATCGACGTTGTGTTTGTACTGTTCCTGTTGTCCCCAGAGAGATTATTACGGTCCTTGTAGTGTTCGTGGACAAGGGATCAGAACGTTTCAGTGTAGTTCGAGGATTGTCGTTTCTTCAGCTCAATCCACGATGCCGTAGCAACTGTAATAATTAATAATGTGAACTCTTGAAGCTGTACTGATCACTATATTCGGGAAAATACTTGACGTTTATGTTTCGCAAATAGGAGGGTATGCAAAGTTATTTTATAGCGTAGGATTTTTTTTTTCCTGACGTCGTGTTGTCTTTCGTTTGTTTACTAACCAAAATTATACCAAGAAAGCTGTGCACCACACACAAGAAGCTGAATCATACATTAGCGTTCTGATGGTAATGAAGTTTTCACACAGGTGCACAAAATAACAACCGGATTCATTTAATATAATGAAGAGTTGCTTTTGGGATTCAAAATAGTATTTCTGGTTTTATGATCTTACAGCCTTCCATAAGTAGTACATTTCAATAGTTATATGTGTTAGTCTATGCACAGTGAGATGCAGATGCAAACGTCGGATATATACCACTAGCGTTCCAAATATGTTAACATACCAAATAACTATTTGACTTCCTTCACAAGAAAAAGCCACCTCGTCGTATTCCTGCTGCTCTTCCTTTCTTAAGGATGGCTTTTCGTCGCTGTGGACAGGTCAGAAGATGGTCTCTTCTTGCGATTCTTCATTCGTGTTGCATGTTTCTACTTTTCGTTAGAATGCTTGACACACAAAGTAAGTTTTAATCCACCATCAGGATGTGGATCTACCTGTGCCTACCCAGATGGACATCCCTGAACTTCTTGTGAACTGAGAACAAAAGATGTGTGTTATACAGTTACCAACCCTGCACTTTTGGTGATTTGGTGGCTTTCTGCGCGGGATATTCTGGGATTACTTCATCCAAAAAAGCGTAAATATGTGTAGCGAATTGATGCTTTTAAGTGCTAAGTAATAGTTACAGAAACTTAACGCCCTTCATAGCAATCAAAGTACCAATTCTTTAAGATATCCTCTAAGAAGTTTACAGGGCCGTAATTGTTGCAGTAAAATTGTCTCTATGATGTTCCAATCGAGAGATTGAAGGCTGGCGGGAAGGCGTGTTATTTAATTTTCAATGCTGGGGGTGTGGAAATTATCATTTTGGATTATTAATGCCATTGAATAAATATGGTAAACTGTAATGGTTTTAGAGACTTTAAAAGCTACCTTTCTGTTCAGTGTAACCACTGACCAAGTGCTCCACTGAAATCTAAAATATGAGCACCAAAATTATTATAGAATTCCACATACTTCACAGCTGAAAGAAATTCCTTGGTGCTATCCACGCGGGAACCCCCCGTCAGGCAGAGAGTCATATCGAGGTAATGCTGTCAGGCGACTTCGCCTTTTTGTACGGTAGTGTGCTACCTAGTCCTTGCAGACCTAAAGTCTCTCCAGGTAACTGTTTGACAGTGGGAGCTGTATTACAAACTTTTTTGCGTCTATGCAGTAACTATTGCGTGGTTTCAATTGGCATTTTGTTCTTTAAACGAATATGAAGATCAACAGTAATTATAGTACCAGTAGGCTTCTTATTAATTGAAGCTGCCCTCTTTTATTTAATATCCCTGTACCCATAATAAGTTTTTCTTTGAATGTTGTATGTATCCATTTATGCTGACAAGACGTAATGCCGAGAAGCACCAAAAGGTATTGATTTCATACAAACTAATGCATACAATTCCAGTTTCCACGCCAGTACAACAAGAAGCACAGAACGATATGACATCTGGTAAGAGAACAGAGAATAAGTGCCATGGTACTAGAGGGAACTGTAGAGGGTAAAAACTGTAATGGAAGAAAGAGATTGGAATATGTCCAGTAAATAACTGAGGACGTAGGTTTCAAGTGCTACTCTGAGGCGAAAAATCTGGCACAAGAGAGGAACTCGTAGCAGGCCATGTTAAAATAATAAAAAAAACTTTTACTGTATTGACATCTTCAATTTTTTGGTCCTGTCCTCCTCAGTTGCGCGTAATACATACCGTAGTAACTTTTACTGTAGTTTGAGAACCGATTATTGTGCTTACAACTTGCAATAGTGCCCAAAGACGACGAGAATTTTAGCATCCATCCTAGGCGTCATCAAAAATGAAACTTGATTCAGTTAGGTAACTTACATAAAAAAAGCAAAATAATAATCACCAAAAACCACGTCAGTTCTGCGACAGGCCAAGACGGGAAATCTAATGTTAAGCTGGAGAGCCACGTATCGATTAGAGCGAAGGTCGTCCAGCGAATGGTAGTGGCGGCCCATGTCGTGAGTTAAGACGCGCTGAGGGAGCCGTTGGCAAGCGACTCAACTCCGCTACCGGCTAATGGACGCAGATGACGAGGGTAATGCACTACTGGCGCACTCGTTTAGCACTCGCCACCGCAGATCGCGGATGCTGCGGCCAGAGGCGTTTCACTGACGCATGACCGTGTGCTGTCTCTTGTCACTGTGAAATACAAGCTACTGAGTGTTATCGCTTGACACGCACGCGTAGACACTGTTACGTTACATTACACCGTAAATCCTTCAGTTCGTGTTATGTCTGCATCCTTGAGGAAAAAAACAGGAGTCAATTGGGCAGTCACTTAATTTCTTCGATAAAAACGGATACTTTGTATTTTGTAACATCTTTTCCAGTAAGTAAGTATTAGGGAATTTTACAACGTGAGAATAGACACACTGTGTAAGCCCTCCACAGAGAAAGATCTCTGTATGTGTCATCTCTGTGCCCTACCACATGACGCTCATTAACAACAAATTACTTTCTAAATGATATAAGAACAGAGAGAATACCTACGTTGACAAACACAAGCCGGCCGCTGTGACCGAGCGGTTCTAGGCGCTTCAGTCCGGAGCAGCGATGCTGCTTCGGTCGCAGGTTCGAATCCTGCCTCGGGCATAATATGGTGTATTTTGCGAAACGATGTCCTTTGAGGGAATAACGGACACTTGAAGCAGTAGTGTGTGATCAGGTGTTGTAGGCGGCCATTTATTTGGGCAAGCCGCCATCCCTAATGTCATAACGTATGATTTTTTCTTGCAGTACACTCGGAACTCAGATTTGTTTAAACATCTTGAAAACCTACACATCTCATAACAGCGAGAAGCAGAGTCCTCTACCCGCCCAGCTCTATTGAATCCTTTATACAGAAACAAAGCATTGCCAAAAAAGGAGGTCTTAACCACTGACAGAAAAAAGTGCTAGAATAGAATTGGAACCCTGGACCTTCGGGTTGACAGAAAGACATCCGTTAAACAAAGCAGCGGTACTAGTGTTAGAAAAACGTATTCTACGAGTATGGGCTTGCTTCGTCACTTCTGTTTCAAATTACAATGCCCAAAGATAACAATTTTTAATTTTACCTTGTATTAACGTTGCATAATAGTTTTATAACTTTTCTTGGTGATATTTTTATGTAGTTAATAAGGAAGAACTGAAAATACTTTCTTCACTAATCTTATATTAAGTGACAATACTATAGAGAAATAATAAAGTTATGCCATTTACAGGTCGGGCAGTATTCGTGTTTTATTAAACACGAACTCCCTTGCTGCACCTAAAGATCTAGACGACTCTCTTTACCGAACTGTTATCTGCGTTCCTATCTCAATGAAAGGGCAATGAAGTCGCTGAGTGGAGGGGTTTCGAAAGTCAAAGAGGTGCTGACTCTGCGGATCGCAGTTGAACTTAAAGGAGGACAGATGAAAGTGCCTCTGGTAGTCTGACGTCACACTGCTAGACCGTAACTGTGTTTACGTACGTCAATTCGCTGAATCCTCTGGATTTGTGTATTCGGCAGCACATTTTGTTGGTGCATTCCACAAAGTAAACGGTAACCTGCGATCTAAAGCGCTGAAGCACGCTCTGCTCTTCTCCTTCATAACGCAAGTAGTCTTTCGTTTCTAGTGTCACATATTTGCTGACACACATACATTTTCCAAAATTCATTGAACGCAAGAAAAGCTTCAGATCTTTTTGAGTTCACAACAACTTTCGTGAAATTAATTGAAACAGGCGACTCGGGCGAAACTCTCGCACTTTTATAGTTTTAAATAATTAAAGAGCAAATACAAACACAAAATAAAAGAAGTAAAGAAATATGATTTACTGCTCATGACAATATTTGACTGTCATCAAGTCCTTGTAATTTCTAACTTTCGACAGTAAAATTTACATTTAACTGTTGTTAAAGAGAACTTTAATGAAAAATACGATAAAATGGAAAGAAGTAAATAAAGGCAAAATGTGTAGGTTAGAATGTAGTGTTTGTTCTTACCGGTATATCATTAAGGCCGCCGTAACCTCTAATTATAGTCGCCGTCCGCTGTGACCGAGCGGTTCTAGGCGCTTCAGTTCGGAACCACGCGGCTGCTACGGTCGCAGGTTCGAATCCTGCCTCGGAATGGATGTGTGTGATGTCCTTAGGTTAGTTAGGTTTAAGTAGTTCTAAGTCTACCCCTAGACTTAGAACTACTTAAACCCCTACCCCTAGACTTAGAACTACTTAAACCTAACTAACCTGATGACCTCAGATGTTAATTCCCATAGTACTTAGAGCCATTTGACAAACACAATAACGGATGCTACTTTACTAATAGACAAGTAATGGAAACTGTCGAAGTCATGGGATTGTGATATGCACATAAACAAATGGCCGTAGTATCGAGTACACAAGGTATTAAAGGGCAGTGCATTGGCAAAGTTGTCATTTATACTCAGGTGGTTTATGTGAAATGATTCGCGACGTGATTGTGGTCGCACGACGAGAATCAACGCACTTTGAACCCGGAATGGTAGTTAGAGCTAGGCGCAAGAGACATTACGTTTCGGAAGTTGCTAGAGAATACGATATTGCAAGATCCACAGTGTCAAGAATGTGCCGAGAATACCACATTTCTGGCATTACCTATCATCACCGACAGCACTGTAGCCGAGGGCCTCCACTTAAAGACGAGAGCAGCGGCGTTTGCCTAGAGTTGTCAGTGCTAACACATGAACAACACTGCATGAAGTACCCACAGAAATCAACATGGGACGTATGCATTAGGACAATGCGACGAAATATGGCATTAATGGGCTGTGGCAGCAGGCGACCGACGCGAGTGCCTTTGCTAACAGCACATCACCTGCAGTGCCTCTCCTTGGCTCGTGTAATATCGGTTTGACCGTAGATGACTGAAAAACCGTGGCCTGGTTAGATGAGTCCAGACTTCAGTGGGTAAGAGCTGATGGTAGGTTTCGAGTGTGGCGCAGACACCACGAAGCCATGGACCCAAGTTTTCAACAAGGCACTGTGCGAGCTAGTGGTGGCTCCATAGTGGTATGGGCTATGTTTATATGGAATGGACTGGGTCCTTTGGTCAAACTGAACCGATCATTGACTGAAAATGTTTATGTTCGGCTACATGAAGAGCATTTACAAGCATTCATTGACTTTCTGTTCCCAAACAACGATGTTACGTAGAACATATCGAGCGAATGACTTGGCCACCGGTATTGTCCAAGATGTATCCCATAGAACATTTATGGGACATAATCGAGAGACCAGTTCGCACACAACATCCTGCACCAGCAACACTTGCGCTATTATGGACGGTTATAGAGACAGTATGGCTCAATATTTCTGCAGGAAACTTCCAACGACTTGTTGAGTCCATGCCTCGTTGAGTTGTTACACTATGCCGGGCAAAAGGAGCTCCTACACGATACTGGGAAGTATCCCATGACTTTTGTGACCTCAGTGTATTTTTCGTAAATAATCAGATGACTCAGGGTTATATGGAAGCAGTATTTTAAAACCGCGGTATACTGTAAAAGTGTAATATTGTACTTAATTCTGACGAAACTGCCAGATTTATGCTCTGCCACTGTAGTCATAAAGTGAGAAGATTTCGCTTGTTGATATTGAAGAGTTATTCGCTTGGCGAGCGTCACGCTACAAACCAAGAAAATTTAGCGCTAGGCGCTCGAGCGACTTCTTTTTATGAAATTTCTGGGAATGTTTCGTACTGACAAATGACAATTTGAGCCGGAAAGGTATTGTAGTCTATATCTCCTGCTTATCGTCAGCAACCGTCTTGTCCATTAGGTTACCTGAACACTGAACTCACCTCCAGGTCCGGCCTAGAATTTCAGTATCATTGATTTTTCCTGCTGGTCTTTCCCCCATTCAGTATGCAAGAATAACACAGTGGGGGGGACAGATTTTTTTTGGAGGGCAGTGGCTTACATTGCCATACGTGTAGGCATCACCTGAATTAAACTCACTGAAATGAAATGAATAGAATCACGGGGATGACATTTTTGAAATGCTAAGACATAAAATAATGTCACCGACATTTGCTCAGAAATGCAAAGCTTGCAGTTCATTAAATGTGACGTGGCAAATAAAGTAATATGAGGAAACATCAGTGACATGAGAAGTTGATGTGATGTTGGGTGCTTGCTCAGACAGCCTAACGGATAAGTGGAAAGCTAGTCATAAGTAGAAGATCCCAGCTTGAAATGTGGCCTGTTGCATTTTTTCATTTGCCATAAAACATTCTTTACACTGTAAAAATGAATTGTTGGTATGTCATTATCGGCCGGGAAACCCTATATCAGATTGTTCGGCCGCCTCTTGCGAGTCTTTCTATTTGACTCCACACTGGGGACTTGTACGTCGATGAAAATGAGACGGAATGGTAGGACAACACAGCACCCAGTCCCCAGGCGGGTAGTATCTCCAACCCGGCCGGGAATCGAACTCGCGTCCCCTTCATGGCAGTCAGCCACGCCGACCACTTTTTTAAAAGTCGGGTCTGCTTCCTCCCTTTCAACCTGTCCTTACTCTCGCCAATTTTTGGCTTCTCAGCACGGCTTCTCCTTCATTAAACAATATATATCCTGACGATCAACAACAGTGTTTCCGCAGCATCAAAAGGAAAGGTTGCACTTCTATTGACGTTTTTTTAGTGTGAATTCAATAAAAAAAATCGTTGAAGGCATTGAAATAATTTTCGTCAAAACGTAACTACTTCTTGTATAATTCATCTCTCTGTCTCTCTCTCTCTCTCTCTCTCTCTCTCCTTTCCGGCAGGAAGATTCCCAGCATGTTGGCGTCACTCAGAGCTCGTCTTCTCGAAGGTTTGCTTTCGCAGTTGATTCCCCAAGCATTATTCTTGGTCTGGTCTTCCGGTACCCGACTTTTGTTGTTTGTTTTCGAGAGTCGTCTCCTGTTATTAATCGACCAAAATATATTGCAACTGGGAGTGGTGGCGCTTCAGTCGGCTTATAGCGAGTTTTCATCGTGGTATTTCACGAGGACGCGCTGAAACACTTGATAGCCTATGTACAACTGTCTCGAAGTAACTCGCAATACTATGCGTTTTCCTTAGCCACCGCTGTACTTCTTTACTGTAGCCTCACCGCGCCTTTCTGGTAACGGCCACGCAACGCCAAGTGCAGTCGTGGTCACCTACCAGCTCTGAGTGCGCCAGTAGCCAGAAGCTGCGCGCTGCCTGTTGATGAGCAGGAGTGTCAGAGAGACATAGTTAAGCATAAAAACCTCGAATAAGAAATAAAAACATAAAATTGACTGTTATATGAAACACAAGTATCATCTACACAGATTTTATAACATAAAAACAACCAACAAACTTAAACCTAATTCTACTCTTATCCATAATGTTGGGAGAATGTAAAACAAAAGTCCATTGTAAATAACTGACTCGCCCTCAGAGGCGTACTTTACACTGTAGGCTGCACGTTTCTGAATCGACCACGGGTCTAATTGCATTTTATTGGCTTCAAACCTATTGATTCCACACATGTCATTTCAGTGGATTTCCTTTAGTCAATGCAAGAGGAGGAGGAGGAGAATAGTATTTAACGTCGCGTCGACAACGATGTCATTAGAGACGGAGTACAAGGTCGGATTAGGTAAGGATGGTGAAGGAAATCGGCCGCTCTCTTTCAAAGAAACCATCCCGGCATTTAATCACGGAAAACCTAAATCAGGATGTCCGGAAGCGGGTTTGAACCGCCGTCCTCCCGAATGGGAGTCCAGAGTGCTAACTACTGCGCCATCTGGTTCGGTTTGATGTTGATGACAGCTTTTATTTTTCCATCACTTGGTTCGGACTGCATATAATTTTTCTGTTTGAATAGATACTGTAGTTACTCCTCGTCGTAAGGTAAGCTACCAAAAACATAACAACTTACTGGTTACCGACATCAAGTTTCGATGCGTAAAAAAAAAAAAAAAAAAGCCAAAATCGGAAGCTTCAGTAACCTAACTGTAATTATCTTGCCCGAAAAATGTTCTGTGTACAGTGTTGCATAGGGACATGTCAAAATCTGTTTTGCATCTAGGAGAACTGACAGTTCAAAAAAGTTTTAATGAATACATAAACTAAAATTAAAGATAGTGGATGAATTGTGTTTATTTTGTTTTGGGAATAAAAATTGCTACATCCCTAATTACTTATAATATCATTAAATTGACAAACTTGGTTTGTTTGTTAATAAGTTAACGCACTGATATGATGTTTAAAAATTATGTCTCTGAATGTGCAAGCCATACCTGCAGCAGTAACGAAGAGCTATCGACCTTCATCTCCTTTTCTAAACAAATTACGCCTAATATCTTAAAATAAATACGTGTACTCGGCCTTTTTTTTAAAAAAAAAAAAGCCATAAACATAACATTTTCCTTTTAAATAACACATTGTACACGCATAAAATTTAAATGGCTGCTTACTTTTTCTGTATGCTTTAGCCAGACTATCATAACCTAGATTGCGAACAGTGCCAGGTGATTCATCATTTCCGTCAAATCTTGGTTTTCTTCTAATAAAACCTGATCGTTACTGTCTCTGTTCACACCACAGATTCCGAAAACACAACCCTACAGTTTCAGTTAGCCGAAACGCAAGCCGGATTAAAGTATACTTTATGACTGAACTATTGGTTAATGAAACGGGATTGCAAATTTGCTTACTATAAGCTTTAATTGAAACACAATTTACACTGGTACTTCGAAATAAATCTCAGATTAAGGCACTTAAGCACCACAAACTATGTTTGTTATGGAGTGAACAAAATGACAGTGTTTCCAACTTCGAAATTGATAATTTCCCTGTTAGATTGGTTCACTACCAACCTTGACAAACAAATCTTTGAATGATGTTTGCATTTGTCTTCCGACACAATAGCACAGAAAGTTTTTAGAAGTTTCGTTTCTACTCACTCCATTGTTTATATTCGATCCATTCTATGCTAATGATGAGACACAGTGTAAGCTGCCGACAATTGTAGGACTCGATATTTCATTAACAGCAAAAAAACTAATTATTTTGTTATTCCTTTCCTCCTAATTTCTCACCTCCTGTGCCTCCTCCAAACTTCTACCCACCCTCTCCCCTTTCATGCCTCTCCCCTCACGCCCTAGCCTAGCGCTCACTCGTGCCCATGATACTGCCTAACGAGGCAATAACGAACGCAAGCCACTAAATAACGTCTCCCCCATTACCCACATAATGCGACGTAAGTGTCGGGGGAACTGGGGGGAGGAAGTGATGAGCTGTGTGGAATGTGTGGCCTCAGTATTTCGCTACCTACAAGGAACACCGTAAATCAGTATTATCAGTAATGGAACGGACTGGTATATTATAAACGGCCACTGAGGCAATATACCATATTTGCAGAAGGGATTTGCGTAATTGACATTGCGAATTCAAGTGAAAAATTGCAAGACGCTGCAGCTAGGTTCAGTGTATTACGTCGCCCATTACACCGGACTTGCTTTATTATAGTACACAGTGCACTAGCAACGCCAAGCATCATAAACTTTGGGGGAGAGAGAGAGAGTGTCTGTCCATTGAAAGAATTACTCTCTTCTTACGCTTTCGCTTCGGCTATTGCCCTCCTGTCTTTTTTGTTCCAACTATAGAACAAACTTCTCTGCCGTACTTGTAGCGTACGTTCTTCGCTATACCGTGTTGTACGCAGTTGAGATTTTACAAGTTAACTCACCCTGTCTTCTAATTGGTCAGTGTGATGAAGATAGCGCGAACACAACAGCGCAGAGTTACTCAAATTTACACTAAAAAAAACACATTGCACAGCATCGAAGAGGCAAAAGAACGAAGAGTGTGGCGTTACAGTAAAAGAAGTTGTTGTTGTTGTTGTGGTCTTCAGTCCTGAGACTGGTTTGATGCAGCTCTCCATGCTACTCTATCCTGTGCAAGCTTCTTCATCTTCCAGTACTTACTGCAACCTACATCCTTCTGAATCTGCTTACTGTATTCAACTCTTGGTCTCCCTCTACGATTTTTACCCTCCACGCTGCCCTCCAATGCTAAATTTGTGATCCCTTGATGTCCTACCAACCGATCCCTTCTTCTAGTCAAGTTGTGCCACAAACTTCTCTTCTCCCCAATCCTATTCAATACCTCCTCATTAGTTACGTGATCTACCCACCTTATCTTCAGCATTCTACTGTAGCACCACATTTCGAAAGCTTCTATTCTCTTCTTGTCCAAACTGGTTATCGTCCATGTTTCACCTCCATACATGGCTACACTCCATACAAATACTTTCAGAAACGACTTCCTGACACTTAAATCTATACTCGATGTTAACAAATTTCTCTTCTTCAGAAACGATTTCCTTGCCATTGCCAGTCTACATTTTATATCCTCTCTACGTCGACCATCATCACTTATTTTACTCCCTAAATAGCAAAACTCCTTTACTACTTTAAGTGTCTCATTTCCTAATCTAATTCCCTCAGGATCACCCGATTTAATTTGACTACATTCCATTATCCTCGTTTTGCTTTTGTTGATGTTCATCTTATATCCTCCCTTCAAGACACTGTCCATTCCGTTCAACTGCTCTTCCAAGTCCTTTGCCGTCTCTGACAGAATCACAATGTCATCGGTGAACCTCAAAGTTTTTACCTCTTCTCCATGAATTTTAATACCTACTCCGAATTTTTCTTTTGTTTCCTTTACTGCTTGCTCAATATACAGATTGAATAACATCTGCTGGGCCGGCCGAAGTGGCCGTGCGGTTAAAGGCGCTGCAGTCTGGAACCGCAAGACCGCTACGGTCGCAGGTTCGAATCCTGCCTCGGGCATGGATGTTTGTGATGTCCTTAGGTTAGTTAGGTTTAACTAGTTCTAAGTTCTAGGGGACTAATGACCTCAGCAGTTGAGTCCCATAGTGCTCAGAGCCATTTTTTTTTAATAACATCTGCTTCCCTTTCATGCCCCTCGACTCTTATAACTGCCATCTGGTTTCTGTACAAATTGTAAATAGCCTTTCGCTCCCTGTATTTTACCCCTGCCACCTTCAGAATTTGAAAGAGAGTATTCCAGTTAACATTGTCAAAAGCTTTCTCTAAGTCTACAAATGCTAGAAACGTAGGTTTGCCTTTCCTTAATTTTTCTTCTAAGATAAGTTGTAGAGTCAGTATTGCCTCACGTGTTCCAACATTTCTACGGAATCCAAACTGATCTTCCCCGAGGTCGGCTTCTACTAGTTTTTCCATTCGTCTGTAAAGAATTCGCGTTAGTATTTTGCAGCTGTGACTTATTAAACTGATAGTTCGGCAATTTTCACATCTGTCAACACCTGCTTTCTTTGGGATTGGAATTATTATATTCTTCTTGAAGTCTGAGGGTATTTCGCCTGTCTCATACATCTTGCTCACCAGATGGTAGAGTTTTGTCATGACTGGCTCTCCCAAGGCCATCAGTAGAAGAAGTAGATCATGCCAAAACAGTAAATATGTGTGTACGTATTCAAAAAGCAAAATTAACAGATACTATAATCGTCTGTAGACATGCAGATTTGTGGGCGGCTGTGGTCACTGGCCTTTTGCGAGGTACCTGACTCCAAATGTCCACTGCATGCAATTCACGTCGCAATATTCGCTGTGGAACTGATTGAGATGAACTGCATTCACTGAAAGCAGCAATTTCTGTAGGATTCGAAACCAGTTGGCATTACACAAATCACATTTATTGGCGACCAGTTTCAGTTAAAAAGCGGACAATCTTCAAACTGTACTCTGGAATGTAAAATATTACAAGTATAGAGAGACATACAGGCAAAATATAAACAATGTAACAGAAATCAAACGAAGCTGTGAACATAGTTGATGTCTGGAGACGGATGCACGGAGCAGGAACTGGGAAGGTCTCCAGATGCTGTCAACTGCTGGAGAAGGAAGATTGTGGTGTGGTTAAATAGCGGAAGCTCCGCCCCCTATTCGTCTCCACAAGTTACTCGTAACAAATAGATAGAATGCTTAATGAATCATGACGAAAAATTTTAGTAAGCAACTTAACTCTGATATCTGTTTCTGGTATATCTCTAAGATTTAGCATTATTAAATTTGTGATACCAATAATTAAAACATAAAATTAGATATAATAAAATACTGATAACTTCCACTGCTCTCTGCGACGCAGTATATATGCACAAGGCGTCATTGGTTACTCAGCAACGTGACTACAAAACTTACCTGCTTGCGTATGGTACCTAATAATAATAATAATAATAATAATATCGCCGGCCGAAGTGGCCGTGCGGTTAAAGGCGCTGCAGTCTGGAACCGCAAGACTGCTACGGTCGCAGGTTCGAATCCTGCCTCGGGCATGGATGTTTGTAATGTCTTTAGGTTAGTTACGTTTAACTAGTTCTAAGTTCTAGGGGACTAATGACCTCAGAAGTTGAGTCCCATAGTGCTCAGAGCCATTTGAACCAATAATAATATCGGCCTAAGTTGCGTGTTTTAAGTTTACACTGTAAAATATAATGTATTAGAACGAAAATTAACATAAAGTAAGAAGCCAATAACATCGCTATTGCAGTTTCGTCTATTGGGTCATTTGCATGTACAGGACGTTGCTGGTTATTTAGCAACGTGAAGAATTTCGACAGCCGTCAAAGATGTTATTATGTTGCGAAACATATCTAGCTGGTAGGTCTGACGTTTTGCTTGCAAGTTATGTGGCACACAGAAATAGCTTTTAAAGCAGTTGTCATTGACACGGAATGACAATCGCCTCCTGTCCTTGTGGTTTAGCAACTTTCTACGTGCAATGTTCTCACGTCGTGATACGAGGCTGGGTATGGTACACCACTTCTTGCAGACACGTCGACCAGTTCACGTCGACACACTATCAAATGGAGCAAATTCATTCACGATAATCCCATGGAAACCTCCAAACACGATAGCTTGTTTCTGTAATTCTGTTACATCTCCAAGTCGACGCGTCGTACTGCGGTGATTCCAGACAACCACAAGCCTGCCGTGACTTGTTTCAGCGCTGGAGGATCACACAAACGCATGGTAATAGTTCTACTAAAAGCGACGGTTGTGCTCCTTTAAACAGATACCTACACTACTGGCCATTAAAATCTCTACACCAAGAAGATGACGTGCTACAGACGCCAAATTTAAGCGACAAGAAGAAGATGCTGTGATATGCAAACGATTAGCTTTCCAGAGCTTTCACACAAGGTTGGCACCGGTGGGGACACCTATAACATGCTGACATGAGGAAAGTTTCCTACCGATTTCTCATACACAAAACAGTAGTTGACCGGCGTTGCCTGGTGAAACGTTGTTGTGATGCCTCGTGTAAGGAGGATAAATGCGTACCATCACGTGTCCGACTTTGATAAAGGTCGTGCTGGATCCCAAGGCCTCGTATCAGTAGCAGTCGAGATGACAGGCATCTTATCCACATGGCTGTAACCGATCGTGCAGCCACGTCTCGATCCCTGAGTCAACAGATGGGGACGTTTGCAAGACAACAACCATCTGCACGAACAGTTCGACGACGTTTGCAGCAGCATGGACTATCAGGCTGCTGTAACTCTTGACGCTGCATCACAGACAGGAGCGCCTGCGATGGTGTACTCAACGACGAACCTGGATGCACGAATGGCAAAACGTCATTTCTCGGATGAATCCAGGTTCTGTTTACAGCATCATGATAGTCGCATCCATGTTTGGCGACATCGCGGTGAACCCCCATTGGAAGCGTGTATTCGTCATCGCCATCCTGGCGTATCAGCCTTCGTCATGGTATGTGGTGCCATTGGTTACACGTCTCGGTCACCTCTTGTTGGCATTGACGGAAGTTTGAACAGTGGACGTTACATTTCAGATGTGTTACGACCCGTGGCTCTACCCTTCATTCGATCCCTGCGAAACCCTGCATTTGAACAGAATAATGCACGACCGCATGTTGCAGGTCCTGTATGTGCCTTTCTGGATAAAGAACATGTTCGACTTTAGCCCCGGCCAGCACATTCTGTAGATCTCTCACCAAATGAACACGTGTGGTCAATGGTGGCCGAGCAACTGGCTCGTCGCAATACGCCAGTCATTACTGTTGATGAACTGTGGTATCGTGTTGAAGCTGCATGGGCAGCTGTACCTGTACACGCCATCCAAGCCCTGTCTGACTCAATGCCCAGGCGTATGAAGGCCGTTATTACGGCCAGAAGAGGTTGTTCTGGATATTGGTTTTTCAGGATCAATGCACCCAAATTGTGTGAAAATGTAATCACATGTCAGTTCTAATATAATATATTTGTCCAATGGATACCCGTTTATCATCTGCATTTCACTTGGTGTTGCAATTTTAATGGCCAGTAGTGTAACATTTTGTCCAGTGATCTTACGTAACAAAATGTAGGTTCTTTTTCTACACTATTGTTTCATAGCCCACGTACAAATTTCAAGAAAATCGTCGAAGGTATGGAGTACGTTTTGTAATCACGTCAGGAGGCCAGAGGAGAAGTAACCCGGGATGGGATCCGGTTCCCCGCAGGCCCGAGTGGAGTCTGTTCCAAAGGAGGTAGCAGTGCTCGGTGCCGGGGCGGGCGTTAGCCTGCAATAACTAGTGCCCAGTGTTCGTCCCAAGAGCCTCGGGGAGCAGGAAGCAGGGGACTAGCGGATGGCCCCACAGCTCACGGTCGCGACAACCGCAGTTCAAATACGGGGCGCGCCCGATATTGAGACAGCCGCACTCCCTCCCCAAATATTGGCTCCCGCCTTGCTGCACTGCACTGCTCTGCCAAAGACGCCTGTTAGGCCCCGCCGCCAACTTGGCTGCTGCTCCCACCGCCCCTCGGGTCTGATATCGAAAATTAAAGAGCCGCTATCCTGCGGAAGCTGCTCGACTAATAGACATCAGAGTGCTCGAATTCTCGGCCGGCCGTGGTGGCAATTTGGCTGACTGCTCCCTTGGCTTTGCCGGAAACCGGAATTAAAGACAGCGGATGGATTCGATGATACTTTTGCTCCTTAATTTATATAAAAGCAGAGCATTGTAATAAAATTTAGTGCAAAACAACTTCTTTAATTTCATGGAAACCGGAAAAGAAGTGAACTGTCATCTACTATTTAGTTGTTACGCTCTTCGAGTCCGCCATCAATTTCATCGTCACGTGCCTCATATGAGAAATGTTGTTTCGATAGTCTTCTTTACAATACGTTGCCAATATGGAACATATAAAAATACTTAAAGGAAATCTTAGTAAACCTGGCAACCAGTTTGCAACGAATCTTTAAATCTTGTTATCTAGTAACGATATAGCAAAATATAGTCTCTTGTACGAGTTTGTAACCAAAGCAAATCTTTCTTTACAGGAAACTTAGCTTTTTAATTAATAAATCTGATATTGCTCCTTCATGGTGTGAAAAATCTTCAGAAAATTCTAGGTACACGTCTCTTTTGTCTGTTGAAAGAGTTAGAAAGAACGCATATGAATATAAAAAGATTTTTTTTTTTAATTTACGCTGCACTGCTTATCAGGCTACTACGTGTATCCTATGTGACATACATCTCATTTACCCTTCTGATTGTATGTGATAATTAGTGCTTCGATAAATTTATGTAACCTTGTATCTGACTGTCAGTTTTAATATTGTATGAATTTGAAATGTTAAAAACTAAGGAATAACGAAACCAATTGTACGCTGCCTAAATGAGGAAATTTCGAAAGCCAACGAAAAGGAAACGTACATGAAGAAGCTTTGCGATAATATTGGAAATTAAATTGACTGAAAGAAAATGATAACAATATCAGTTAACATACGTGTTACACCATTAAAAAACAGCTATAAAATCCGGGGAACGAGCATTACTTGAGAACAACTGACATTAATATCGTCTCGGCTCATGCAAGGGCGGAGAACGTAACAGGAACGGCCGTTAGTTGAACTGATGGTGAAGAGTATGAAGAAATGTAATTTGTTCGTTTCGCGAAGATTCGAACTTGACGAAAGCCAAGCTACAGTTTAGCATCTCACCAAAGTGGACCCAAAGGTGTAGGAACATTGGACTATAGCTATTCAGTAAACAACATAACTATTGCTTAGGCTTATACTGACACTGTATGCATAGCACTTTTACAGCCAAGTGACAGTACATGTTTCTAGACAAGAACTGGTGAGATTCACACGCTAAGACGACAAAGTCTGTTCAGCGCTTAAGCGCTATAACAAATATACTCTGACGGGAATAAATCGCGACAAAAAGAACGAATTTCGCGATGTAAACGAAAGTTGCTAGGCGTATTTCTACATCTGAAAGATGATGTCTGTTCGAATTTCGCACCAGTCGTATAACAGTGGAGCCAGTAGCACCAGTATGAGGTTGCAAATCAGGTTTGCCTTACATACACGCTGTAACGGTTGTGAGCGATAGATACCTTTGAAATTGGACGTGGTGAATTCATTTTAGTAATGAATGCCTTTATCACGGCAAGGAAGCCTTATCAGCACCTCGCTAAGTTCGAACGAGATCGTGTAATAAGGCTACGAGAAGCTATATGTTCCATCTGCCATATTGCAGCAAGACTTGGCAGGAACGTAGCCACTATACATGGTTGTTGGCAGCGGTGGTCACGGGAATGTACTGTCGCAAGAAGAGTAGGCTCCGAACGGCCACGTGACATTACCGAGAGGGAAGACCGTCGTGTTTAGCATATGGCTCTGGCGCATCGCACTGCATGTCCAGCAGCAATTTCAGTCATAGTTGGCACCACAGTGACAAAGGAATCTGTTACAAGCCAGTTACTTGAAGAACAGCTCCCAGCCAGCCGCCATGTAGCATGGAAACCACCGTCATTTGCGACTTCGGTGGTGTCAAGCGAGAGTTCATTGGAGGGGAGTCTTTTCTGATGACCCCTGGTTCTACCTCGGAGCTAGCGATGGTCATGTATTCGTTAGAAGAAGAGCAACTGGGGACCTGCAGCTAACCTGTCTACATATTAGACATACTGGACCTACACCTGCAGTTATGGTGTGGGGTGCGATTTCTTATGACCGTAGGAGCACTCTCGTGGTTACGATATTGCAGTGCCTGTGTTATTCTGATGACGATGCACTGCGACGACCACAGCCGTTATGCAAAACATCAGATTAATTCCTAATTGCGAATAATGACTACCATCAGCTGTAGAACGGAACGACATCAACGGAAATTGCCGGCCGTTGTGGCCGAGCGGTTCTAGGCGCTACAGTCTGGAACTGCACGACCGCCACGGTCGCAGGTTCGAATCCTGCCTCGGGCATGGATGTTTGTGATGTCCTTAGGTTAGTTAGGTTTAAGTAGTTCTAAGTTCTAGGGAACTGATGACATGAGAAGTTGAGTCCCATAGTGCTCAGAGCCATTTTTTGAACAACGGAAATTTTTGGCGGACCGGGACTCGAACCCTGATTTCCCGCTTATCGCGAGCGGTCACCTTACCTTTTCTTTTTTTTTATATATGCATTTTGTTCGATATAGTTCGTTGCATTTGGTCTGAGCTGACGTCACAAGACATCCTTTCAAGTTGATCGTTGATTCCTTTACTCAGTTTTTTTTTTTTACTACAGAGGGCAAGCAGCCCTCTGACCGAACACGCTGAACTACCGTGCAGGCACCATTTGCCTATTCATGTACGACTCACGGCTAGAACCAAAGTTCCACTCTCGTGGTTGTCCCACGGACGCTGAAAGCAAATTTGTACGTCAGTCTAGTGACTGGACCTGTTGTGCTGCCATTCATGAACAGCATTCCAGGGGTTGTTTTCCAACAGGATAACGCTCACTCACATACCGCTGTCGTAACTCAACATGCTCTATAGAGTGTTTACATGTTGCCTTGGCTTGGTCGATCACCAGATCTGTCTACAATCGAGCAGATTTGGTACATCATCGGAAAACAACTTCAGCGTCATCCACAACCATCATTAAACGTCCCTGTATTGATCGACCAATACAAGAGGAACGGAACCTTGTCCCACAAACCGACATCGGGCACCTGTGCAACACAATGCATGCACGTTTCTATTCAACAGTCTGGCAGTTAACACCGGTTATTAATGTACCAGCATTTCACATTTGCAATGGCTTATCTAGCGCTCGCATTAACCTGTGATTTGCAATTTTAATCATCTAAATGTGTTACCTAGACAAACGTATTCCCGAATTTTCATACGTTACAAGAATTATCTTTCGGTACTGCGATTTTATTTTCGTCTGTGTATGTTTGAAGAACGCGAGTCTGAACTAGCGGCCATTTGTATAGACGCTTAAACATTTGTCTTACTGTAGTTACATTACAGTATATTATGCAAAGTTTGAACGACGAACCGGAGCTGGCGCCAGACAAATTGTGTGGATCGATGTATTCCTTTTGCAGAAGATGTTAATTGGACGGAAATTAATGTCCAGCAAATAGCACAATTCGTATGAGAACCGTTCGGATTTTACGTGCAAAAACGGTCACCCTTGTTTGGATTTTTGGTGCAAAAATAGTCACCCGTAAACAACTCTGGACTGGAGCGAGACTGATGGTTCAAACTCTGTCACCGGTGTATCGCACCTTGGCCTAAGACAAGTTTTAACCGTTTATAAAAGAACTTGCTTCGTTTTGAATTTATATGCAAAAAACAAGTTTTTCTGGGAGGTTTTTGAAATGCGCCACTTCTTTACTTTAAACTTGTACTAATCGGCTCTAAATTTGCACTAGGGTAGATAAATGAATGAAATCAAAATGAAATTGTTTTTATACAATGATCTTTATCCTATGTCTAGATACGATTGTTTAAAGTTAACGTATTGTATTCTATTGTATGGAAATGGGAACTAGAAACGACGAAGAGGCTTCGTCCCCGCCGTAGCTCTGTGATTCACAACCCCACAACAGGCTACAGCAGTCTACTCACCCCAACCGCCGCCTCACACTGAACGCAGGGTTATTGTGCCGTTCGGCCCCCAGTGGATCCCTGGGAACGTCTCACACCAGACGAGTGTAACCCCGAATGCTTGCGTGGTAGAGTAATGATAGTGTTTGCGTACGTGGAGACAGTGTTTGAGCAGCAATCGCCGACATAGTATAACTGAGGTGTAATAAGGGGAACCAGGCCGCATTCGCCAAGGCGAATGGAAATCCGCCTTAAAAACCATCCACAGACTGGCCGGCACATCGGACTTCTACTGTAATCCACCAGGCGCATTCGTGCTGGGGACCGGCAAACCTTCCCGTCCGGAAAGCAGTGCGTTAGACCGCACGGATAACCGAGCGGGCAAAGTCAAGGTAAATGTAGCAAGAAAAAATCTTGCTCACGTGAGCTGACTGTGCGGAAACGGTTTAAGGTGATTTAAAAAAAAATAAAAAATAGTTTCTTACCATAAAATTGAAAACTTTATTACAAAAAGCTAGCTTCATTCTAATTTTTAGGCTTCATTCTAATTTTAAGAGCAAAATAACACGTTTTTTGACAGTTTTTGAAGCACACCACTTATGTTTCAGACTTTTGGGAATCGGTTCAAAGTTTGTAAGAATGCAGACAGTAAATGTAATTAATTGTCGTCCTGTTGTTTTGTGAAAGTTATCCCGGTTGCCGCGATACAAGCAACATGATTCAAAAGACAATAGAAAAACGTATACCGGATCAGTCGTCGCCCGAGTCAACAAAAATCTACTTCGGTTGCCAAGTTATGGTGGTCTAATGTCAGATTTATGGGAGAGTTAAAGTTAGGAACCAGTATGAAAAATGCTCCTATCACAGCATAAAAATGCGAATACGTCGTGAGCAGAGCTAGGGATGTAAAAGAAGGGAGCTAGTTTTTCGACTTACCTAGCAGCTCGAAAGACGTTTAAATCAAAACAACTTTGACATATTCGCGCTATTTATGTTTTAAGCCTACCTTCACAGCGCGATGAGCTATCTCAGCTGCTATATGTTGGCAAAACTGCAACTTGCAGTTTGTAGGCTGAAGTCCCTTGATCCTGTGCCCAAAATCCAGAAGATGAATATATAATATTATATGGGCGAAGTGCATGTATGTAATAGCTAAATTTTTTTCTGGGGAGAGAGAATTTCTAGCGGTGGATTTGTCCCTGGGGGGGGGGGGGGGGGGATGAGAACATGTATCGTGTTAAATGGTTCAAATGGCTCTAAGCATATGGGACTTAACATCTGAGGTTATCAGTCCCCTAGACTTAGAACTACTTAAACCTAACAAACTTAAGGACATCACACACATCGATGCCCGAGGCAGGATTCGAACCTGCGACCGTAGCAGCAGCGAGGTTCCGGACTGAAGCGCCTGGAACCGCTTGGCCACAGCGGCCGGCTGTATCATGTTACGTTACTTGATACCGTGCATTATTATATTACATGGGTACGAACAGTAACAAGTAGGGAAGCGTAAATATGTAGAGATATTTCTATTCAATTGGGTTTGAGGCTGCCAGATAAGTCGAAAAGCTAGTTCCCTCGTACTACATCCCTAACTTTGTCCAGGACGTACTCGCCACTTTTGTGCTATGACAGGAGCACTTTTCGTTTTGGTAGTAAATATGTTTTAATTGGATTTTCCTGTTGCCCTAACGGTGGGCAATTATTCTTAAAGCAAGCGTTTTTTAATATATTGTTGCTGTATGTAAATGAATGAAAGACTTCTGGCTTTTATTGAATTTTAATAACCTCTGATTGGTCTGCATCCCATTTAAGTCGAGGTGCCGCAGATAACGCACTCAGATGAAATCCTGTAGTCAACAACTCGACTTCCCTTTCTCAAATACATGCAGAACTGCATAGTACTCGTTATGTTGTGATCGTGACACAATGAATGCACTTCCTTGTTAACGTATTAAAGACACAGATTTTGGAGAACGCCTACTGATATTCTCTGTGAAACCTAGTCCAAACCGGACAACCCCCAACGGAATTTCAGCAAGCACTGGAAGCTTAGCGAAAAGCCACGGAGTTTGTTCACAGAAGAGCAGGCCTCTGTTCAAAGGCAGAGGCTGCATAGTGGTACAGGGCTCTAAGGGATTGGCCGCCCGGGCTAACGCAACAGAAGCTGTTAAGCAACCACCTGCGAACCTTCGGGGAGCAGAAATTGCCCCAGGGCTGTCTCGTGTCTCACACGTGGCAAAAGTCAAGGTGGTCTTTCTAAAGCTTGTATCTATGTTGACACTACCCAGTTAGAGGGACATCTAGTAATGAACATGCGAAGGGAATCACGAAGAACGACATAAAGACGTCTGCCACTCGTGGAAGAGGTCGTATGTCGCTCCAATAGTGTGAGAATTTCAGTCACACGGTTTTTGCAGCGAAGGTACAGGCGAAGACCGACCTTCTATTATCAGTACAAGGTGGAGGCCGTGTATACTGAATTATTCTATTCGGTACTATGTGGATTTTGCTACCACTGTTACTAGCTATTATGTCATTCAGATGTACTGCTCTGAACTATTATTGATTTTTGCATTCAGCAGATCCGCAGTGTATACTGCATCGCACAATAAGAGAGATTTTCAGAGTACCGTCGTGGACTTAGCTGTGAACAGGCAAATTCAATTCAGTTCAATTTCTTGCCTCGAATTTCGACCTGTTATCTCGAAACTCTTAACGGGTCGTGTATATTCAATAATCATGATGACGTACAATGTTTTAAATTTGCATATAGTAATAAATTATGTTAAGAGCAACCGTTTGTAATGTTGTTGTTGTTGTTGAGGTCTTCAGTCCTGACACTGGTTTGATGCAGCTCTCCATGCTACTCTATCCTGTGCAAGCTTCTTCATCTCCCAGTACCTACTGCAACCTACAACCTTCTGAATCTGCTTGGTGTATTCATCTCTTGGTCTCCCTCAACGATTTTTACCCTACAAGCTGCCCTCCAATACTGAATTGGTGATCCCTTGATGCCTCAGAACATGTCCTACCAACCGATCCCTTCTTCTAGTCAAGTTGTGCCACAAACTTCTCTTCTCCTCAATCCTATTCAATACCTCCTCATTAGTTATGTGATCTACCCACCTAATCTTCAACATTCTTCTGTAGCACCACATTTCGAAAGCTTCTATTCTCTTCTTGTCTAAACTATTTATCGTCCATTTTTCATTTCCATAGATGGCTACACTTCATACAAATATTTTCAGAAACGACTTCCTGACACTTAAATCTATACTCGATGTTAACAAATTTGTCTTCTTCAGAAATGCTTTCCTTGCCATTGCCAGTCTACATTTTATATCCTCTCTACTTTGACCAGCATCAGTTATTTTGCTCCCAAAGCATCAGCCGATTTAATTCGACTACATTCCACTATCCTTTTTTTGCTTTTATTGATGTTCATCTTATATCCTCCTTTCAAGACACTGTCCATTCCATTCAACTGCTCTTCCAAGTCCTTTGCTGTCTCTGACAGAATTACGATGTCATCGGCGAACCTCAAAGTTTTTATTTCTTCTCCAGGGACTTTAATACCTACTCCGAATTTTTCTTTTGTTTCCTTCACTGCTTGCTCAATATACAGATTGAATAACGTTGGGGAGAGTCTACAACCCTGTCTCACTCCCTTCCCAACCATTGCTTCCCTTTCATGCCCCTGGACTCTTATAACTGCCTTCTGGTTTCTGCACAAATTGTAAATAGCCTTTCGCTCCCTGTATTTTATCCCCGCCACCATCGGAATTGGAAAGAGAGTATTCCAGTCAACATTGTCAAAAGCTTTCTCTAAGTCTACAAATGCTAGAAACGTAGGTTTGCCTTTCCTTAATCTAGCTTCTAAAATAAGTCTTAGGGTCAGTATTGCCTCACGTGTTCCAATATTTCTACGGAATCCAAATTGATCTTCCCCGAGGTCGGCTTCTACTAGTTTTTCCATTTGTCTGTAAAGAATTCCCGTTAGTATTTTGCAGCCGTGATTTATTAAACTGGTAGTCCGGTAATTTTCACATCTGTCAACACCTGCTTTCTTTGGGATTGGAATTATTGCATTCTTCTTGAAGTCTGAGGGTATTTCGCCTGTCTCATACATCTTGCTCACCAGATGGTAGAGTTTTGTGAGGACTGGCTCTCCCAAGGCTGTCAGTAGTTCTAATGGAATGTTGTCTACTCCGGGGGCCTTGTTTCGACTCAGGTCTTTCAGTACACTGTCAAACTCTTCACGCAGTATCATATCTCCCATTTCATCTTCATCTACATCCTCTTCCATTTCCATAATATTGTCTTCAAGTACATATGCCCTTGTATAGATTCTCTATGTGCTCCTTCCACCTTTCAGCTTTCCCTTCTTTGATTAGAACTGGGTTTCCATCTGAGCTCTTGATATTCATACAAGTGGTTCTCTTTTATCCAAAGGTCTCTCTAATTTTCCTGTAGGCAGTATCTATCTTACTCCTTACCCCAGAGAAATGTCTGAGTACGTCAAGTTTTGCTCAGCTGTTTGAAAATCAAATAACGTAAGAGGTTTAGCAGCACAGTAATTTACAATTTTCCAATAGGGACGCTTCACAACATACCTCAGATTCCAGCAGACGCAATACGTTCTCCGCTACTTTCATTTAGCCCGTTGTCTCTGATTCCATTCCTCCAAATACACTGACGGAAAAAAATCACAAGCGAAGAATGAGTTGTGCAACATAAACGACATTGGATGGCGTGTTCCTACATTTGAAAGATGATGTCTTTTCAAATTTTTCGTGCCAGTCGCGCAAGAGTAGAGGTAGTAGCGCCGCTATGAGGATGCATATCAAGTTTGGTTTAAATACGCGCAGTGCCGGTAGTCAGCAATAGTTGCCTTTGAGATTAGACCATGTTGATCTGATGTTAGTCAAGACAGCTCACTGAGTTTGAACAAGGTCGTGTAATAAGGCTACGAGAAGCTAGATGCTCCTCGTGCAATATTCCAGAAAGGCTTGGCAGGAATGTAACCACTGTATATGATTGCTGGCCGCGGTGGCCATGAGAATGTACGGTCGCAAGAAGACCGGGCTGCAGACTGCCACGTGGCACTGGCGGAAGGGAAGACCACCATCTTCGGCATGGCTCTGGCGCATCGTACTGCAACTTCAGCAGCTATTTAAGCAACGGTTGGCACCACAGAGACACAATGAACTATTACAGATCAGTTACTGCAAGGACAGCTGCGACCTAGACACCACCGACTGCTGTGGCCGAGCGGTTCAAATGGTTCAAATGGCTCTGAGCACTTTTGGGACTTAACATCTTTGGTCACTAGTCCCCTAGAACTTAGAACTACTTAAACCTAACTAACCTAAGGACATCACACAACACCCAGTCATCACGAGGCAGAGAAAATCCCTGACCCCGCCGGGAGTCGAACCCGGGAACCCGGCATCGGAAGCGAGAACGCTTCCGCACGACCACGAGCTGCAGACAGCCGAGCGGTTCTAGGCGCTTCAGTCCGGAACCGCGCTGATGCTACGGTCGTAGGTTCGAATCCTGCCTCGGGCATGGCTGTGTGTGATGTCCTTAAGTTAGTTAGGTTTAAGTACTTCTAAGTGTAGGGGACTGATGACCTCAGATGTTAAGTCCCATAGTGCTTAGTGCCATTTGAATTTGAACCTAGACGCCCTGTAGCGTGCATTCCACAGAACCCAAACCCTCGTCATTTGCGGCTTCAGTGGTTTCAAGCAAGAGCTCACTGCAGGACAGGTTTCTGCCTCGGTGCCAATGATGTCCGTGTGTTGGTTAGCACGAGGCCAATTGAGGTCTGCAACCCAAGTGCCTGTATGCTAGACGCACTGTACCTATAACTGGAGTTATGGTCTGGGGTGCGATTTCATGTGACAGCAGCACTGTCGTGGTTATCTCACGTACCTTGACTGCAAAATTGTACGTCAGTCTGGCGATCCGACCTGTTGTGCTGCCATTCGTGAACAGCATCCGAGGGTATGTTTTCAAACAGAATAACACTCGCCCACATACAGCTGTTGTAACCCAAAATGTTGTACAGTGTGTTGACATGTTTTCTTGGTCTGCTCGATCACTATTGCTGTAGAGCACATACGGGACATCTTCGGACGACAACTCCAGCGTCATCCACAAAGAGCATTAACCGTCCCTGTATTGAGTGGCCAATGCAACAGGCTTGGAAGTCCATCCCAGAAACTCACATCCAGTACCTGAGCAACACAATTAACGCACGCCAGCTTGCTTGCATTCAACGTTCTGGAGATTGCACAGGTTATTAATGTACCAACATTTCACATTTTCAATGGCTTATCTGGTGCTTACGTTAACCTGTGATCTCACTGTGTTAATCCGTAAAATATGTTACCTAGACAAATGTATTCTCGAAATTTCATTATTCTATATTAAGAATTTTTTTGGTGCTGTGATTTTTTCCTTCATTGTAATTTTTCTGACTTCTTCTGATTCAAAGAGACAAAGCATAAGACTCTGGACCATGATGATCAGTTTGTCAATACTTACTTTAAAATTGTGGACTAATTACTCGGTTACTGGTGGAACAAAATCTTGAAGGAAGCTCGGTTTAGTATAACCTCTCTCACACGACCCTCGTTAGAGAAATTCATTTCTTCCTTCCAAACGTAATTTGCTAAGGTAAGATGTTGCGATTTTGATTAATTTTAAATATTCAAATTCGATCTCTTTTGCGTAGCATGTCTCAGTCGTCTTACATTGAGAGGTCATTGATTAATTTTGACTGATTCGTGCAAAATGATCTGTCGTAGGGGACTTCCCTAGAACTTAAAAGTTTTAATCATATTGACTGGACTTCGATCGTATAGCCTTGGATGATTGTGTAGGCACATAGAGTCTCATTCTACTCCTATGAAAAAATTCCTCTAAGATCTACTACATTTCAATAATTACTTTCAGTGAATGTCGTCTTCGTAACAACATTTTTTATCAATTGTAGCATATAATGTTAACTAATGCTGTCTGGACAATGTCGCACCATTTAGTTAAAGATATTGTGTACTGTGCCCGAGTACGTGAGGCATTTGGAACACGTCATGTCTGTAAAACTCGGTCAGTCTATTCCACCGAGGCTTAATTGTAACTAGTGTTGTCAGTTTCCATTTATTGTTATAAAAATTACGACGGTAGCTACAAAAATCTTTCAGAAAACGACGGTGGAAAGTGATTCCCAGATAAATTCATAGACGGAAGCTTTTGACGCCCGATTTAGCCGTCTGAGCTACTTATTATTCTGTAGCACGACTCAAAAGGTCGAAGAATACAGTTAGACAATGTGAACCGGAACTCCACCGGTAGACTTTCAGAAGTTCTTCAGGGATACCTTTTGCGTGTTTCGGTATAAGGGACCTACGACCTCCGGCGACCTATTAAGAATTATTGCATTTATTTTGGTTATTTGTCCTAATTTTTGTTGTATCTGTACGCACTGGAAATATTGCACGATAGTGAAAAACATCTACGGTATGGGCTACACGCTTTTTTTTCATTCGCTCACGACACCTGCTGCTGATAAAAGTAATGCCCTCCTTACCTCGCTGCCTTCAAATTTTTACTCAATACCGCTTCATTCTATCTATTGTTTTCTGTCCGACCGTGTTACTTGTGCGTTATCAGTGCTACGTGGCAGTACGGACAGGTTTCCTTGTGGAGAGTCAGACGGTAGAGAACTCGTGCATGGACTCACACTGAAAACAATGGAAGAGCGGCACAACGCCGCTATGCCGAGCTGTTCCCGCACCGACGGCAGCCACACCACAGTACTTTTGTACCTGAGGGTTATTACATTACTCTGTGTTGTGTGTTGTACTGTACGTTTTCCTGTTGTGTACAACAGACGTATTCACAGTTGCGAAGCCATACGCGTACAAATAAGGGTGACTGCGCTAACATACCGAATAAATCATAATTTCATTATTTCTCCCTAGCGAGCCGCTGGAGACCGAGGGTCCATTGTATCAAAATACTCAGAAATTATCACTGAACAAACTTTGAAAGTTTGTCGCTGCAATTCTGGATAACACTGAAGTTAATCATTCTAGTTAAGTCAAAACTTACGCTCCAACCTTCTTGCATCACGAGGGCTCACTCAAACGTTAAACGTATTGAAAATTGACAGAACTTGGAAGTTTGCCTGTGAATGCGTGTGGGTGTCCCTAAGTAACATGAAAATTAGGACTAGAGCTAATCTCTGATGCGTACCACACTGATAAGGGTGCACATCACTTACACGTCTTGAGCCAGCTAAACTTTACATGAATTTAATTAAGAGATTGATTATTGTTTCTCCTTCAAACTAATGGTGGATAGGAATGAAGGGGAATTGTGTATTCCAGCAGAGAAAATTCTGGCCTAGAGTATTACAATCCAAGACAAAGATCAACATAAAATTTAAACATGAGTTGTGTAAGAATCATAAGCGCCACGAGTTATTGACAGTTTTACGGACAAAAATTAGTACAGACACTGGCAAAATCCAATAGGGGACCTATCTCAACTAAGTGATGTGAGACACCTCTATGTCAGTGGTGGCGCAGTAAGATGCATATTAACTGTAGTCGCAGATAACGTATCAGTGGCCGAACACTTTGCCACCCTTCTGCTGGTGAAAGGGAAGCGGTGCTATGTGTATCTGCTGTGAAGACAAGGCTACCGTGTTGGGGCATGAAATCGATTGACGGATTCCTTGTTATCCGGAACAGCTTATATTACCACAAACAGCAAATTTCGACCTGTAGATGACTGCTGCGATTCGTCGCCGGGTGCGCTGCGATGAGGCTGATGGCGTCCGAGATAGAGGGCTCCAAACTCGACAGCGAAACTCAACTTGTCCGTGTGACCGGACAGTTAAGACACTGTCAAACTACTCTCCCACGAAGCACAGAAGAGTAAGTAATGTCTGACTCCTCTGACAATCAGGACGGCTCTCTGAGTGTCTTCTTCGCCACACGTCGGTCAGAGCTTCTGCTCCGTTGCGCTAGTGACCAGCCAATCACGACCCAACAACAATATTTCCGCCAGTCATGGCTATTAAACATAAACGGCAAATCTCCCACTACAAAATTTCGTCACCGTAGCCGCCTATGACAGCTCTCCCCGCCAGGATCCACGGCGGCCGTAATCATGTGCTGACGTAAGAGTCAATCTTCCAATCACAGCCGCCGTGAGATGTCTGCGGGCGTGGGACACCAACCGACTATACTAACTACATGGTCTAAGTGTGACGCCGCCGAGACACACCCCCTTCCGAGACAGACAGCCGCTTCCGGGAAGCCCTAGCAGACAATGGCATAGTCCATAGTATATGTCATCTATCCTCTCTTTCAAAATACACCACTTTTGACAACAGCATTCACCCTCGAAAACGGTGCCCGGAGCGTCCGCAAGGCGCCGATTGCTACACCAGAATGCGAGCCGCGGGGATGTCTTGGGGTACCTGTCCTACGGCCGGTGACTTCGTCCGCCCCCAGTCTGTTCAGCCGCTGGACCGGCATGGCTATAGTATACGCCGTCCGCATTTCTGTGAATCCGTCAGCTTTCTTCCCTCATCGGCCACACTCGGGAGCTGAAACTTCCGCAGCGGTCTCAAGGTGGAAGCAAAAATTATTTTAAAAATATGTCTCAGTCACCCATGCAAATTATTTCCTTTGCATGTCGGTGCAGAGCTTCGGATCAAAGATTTGCATAACGAAGTATGTCCATCGTATATTAAAGGGAGTTTGCAAATATGAAGAATCAGACATAATAATGGAAGATGAGATGGTATGATGGGTCTTACCACCATGTAAGGAGGGCCCCGAAGGCTTGCCATTTTGCAAATGAATTTCAAAAGTGAAGATACTTAACATCTATAAATATAACCAAAGCCTTTATATTGTGGAATTTATCAGCAACACATTGCGATATTGGTAAACCGATAAATCCTCTGTAGCCAATATAGCAATTTCTTGTGCGGCCACGACCTAACGAGACTCACTGGACAGCAGTGGGCTGTTAACTGGTCCAACAAGAGCGCTATGACTGCGCTGTAGCCACAAAATTAGAAATAAAGGAAATCGCGTTGATATGGGAGGCGTAAGACTTTAGTAATTAAGGTTTCCGTCAGTGTGGTATACCACATTTTTATTAGTGTCAAGTTTCGAAAGTTTTCGTTCGTTCTCAAACTGTTCCTCATTAGAAAGTACGAAGTTATCAACGAAGCATGAGTGAGACACAACATATCCAAGCATTTTGGGTACAAAAGATCTTTTATGTAATACCTGCGTTTGTACTGTTTCGCCGTTTAATATATTTTGTATGGGATCTAAAATTTAAAAACCTCTCTCACACCGGCCTGATTTAGCTTCACTGATCAGGATAGTAAAAACATTTTTCATTGACAAAGCAGGCTTATCACATTCACACAATTCAATACGGTTCTATCCTGATTAAATTAAGCTTAACTTAAATTCCATAAGGCAGTGAAGCAATTTCGAAGACTCGGTGCGACGAAAATTGTCAGTCGATCTCCTGAAAACATTTGTAATAATTATTAACTTTCGGTGATCACATGGGGAAGACCGGTGATCTGCTGGTAAGACCGTGTTAGCCTATTTATTTGAAGTAACTGGATATCTTGAGCATACAAAACGGCAGGTTCGTCCAGTGTAAATCAGACGTTCCCCACTGATCCCGTGCAACACAGCGTAGTAAGCAGACACTGTCAATAATAATCTGTTAAATAATACGCGAACACACCTACTTTAGTTTAGTTCATGTATTAAATTCCTTCTCATACAGAATCTCATCAAGATGGCGACTAGCTCAACAATACATACATATATATCCTTCTTTCACGACTAATCGGCAAGAAGACCCCTATTCTTTTCATAAGAGAAAACATAGATAGCAGAGAAGCTATTCCATGGAGTAAATGGGCGCTCCAAGGAATAATTGGGCTTGAAACTACTTTGCATTGATAATCGGTAAGATAAGAAGAGATATTTCGAGATATGTACTGAGTTATATAATTTATAAAATTTCTGAAAATATCACGGAGAGACCGCTGCAAGAGACATTACAGCCGGCCTGATTGGCCGAGTGGTTCTAGGCGCTACAGTCTGGAACCGCGCGACCGCTACGGTCGCAGGTTCGAATCCTGCCTCGAACATGGATGCGTGTGATGTCCTTAGGTTAGTTAGGTGTAAGTAGTTCTAAGTTCTAGGGGACTGATGACCTCAGAAGTTAAGTCCCATAGTGCTCAGAGCCCTTTGAACCATTTTGTACTGTTTCACTGTACACAGTAGATTTGTTTTTACATCAAATCAACATAACGGATGTTATCTGACTGCATTAAGATCGCCTTGGCACATTTAAAATTCGATAGGTATCTTTAGCTGTGTAAAGACCTACATAAAAGGTTGACAGACACATTCAGCTGTTTACTATGTGTTCATATAGGCGATGTCGATGCAGCATGGACGTAGATCTGTGATTCAGAGCAAGAAACTTCGACATGCCTGCAGATTCTTTTCAGCTGTATAGCCCGCCATGTTGTAATTAGGCAAAAAAATCTCCACCTGTTGTAGCTGATAAAGAATTCTTTACTTATTTCTGGCTTTGATCTTTATGTCAATGTGTGTTGAATAGGCTGCTGTGGGAGCAGAATCAAAAAGTATTTCCATTTTCCGTTCCCGTTTCAGCCACGTTGTAATTTGACAAGAAACGAAATACGAACTTCTTTGGCCGGCACTCTCAGACAGCTGGTATTCGACATCTATACAGTATAGAGATCACTGATTTATATGCTCTGTCTCTCCAGGGATCATAATATTAAAACAAAAATCTAGATACTGCACTGATAAAGGTCTCAGACTTTGCTACATTATTTTATAAATTGCTGATATGTTGGTGGCTAATTTCTTCCCTGAATTACTTTCAAAAAGAGCGAAAAATTATTGTGTTTTAAGTCGGACCGTTTGTCCATCAATTTCTCAGGCTCCTTTATCTCCGTTTATATATTTCCCATTCTTCAAGTATGACTAACAACATTCCTTTAGGGGATCCATGTAAAACTGTCATAGGTTTTTAGTACTACTTGCTGTATATTTTCAGCTTCACAGATCATGGTCAAAAGTAATCTTGTTGTTTGGGCTGATACGTTCCTTGTAGACAGAAATTCCGAGCGGTTTGGCCTACATAAAGGCAATCACATGTTCCACATTGTAATGCACACACCTCAGATGCGTGATACTTTCTTTTGTTCGTAATACTATATAGTACTACACTCCTGGAAATTGAAATAAGAACACCGTGAATTCATTGTCCCAGGAAGGGGAAACTTTATTGACACATTCCTGGGGTCAGATACATCACATGATCACACTGACAGAACCACAGGCACATAGACACAGGCAACAGAGCATGCACAATGTCGGCACTAGTACAGTGTATATCCACCTTTCGCAGCAATACAGGCTGCTATTCTCCCATGGAGACGATCGTAGAGATGCTGGATGTAGTCCTGTGGAACGGCTTGCCATGCCATTTCCACCTGGCGCCTCAGTTGGACCAGCGTTCGTACTGGACGTGCAGACCGCGTGAGACGACGCTTCATCCAGTCCCAAATATGCTCAATGGGGCACAGATCCGGAGATCTTGCTGGCCAGGGTAGTTGACTTACACCTTCTAGAGCACGTTGGGTGGCACGGGATACATGCGGACGTGCATTGTCCTGTTGGAACAGCAAGTTCCCTTGCCGGTCTAGGAATGGTAGAACGATGGGTTCGATGACGGTTTGGATGTACCGTGAACCATTCAGTGTCCCCTCGACGATCACCAGTGGTGTGCGGCCAGTGTAGGAGATCGCTCCCCACACCATGATGCCGGGTGTTGGCCCTGTGTGCCTCGGTCGTATGCAGTCCTGATTGTGGCGCTCACCTGCACGGCGCCAAACACGCATACGACCATCATTGGCACCAAGGCAGAAGCGACTCTCATCGCTGAAGACGACACGTCTCCATTCGTCCCTCCATTCACGCCTGTCGCGACACCACTGGAGGCGGGCTGCACGATGTTGGGGCGTGAGCGGAAGACGGCCTAACGGTGTGCGGGACCGTAGCCCAGCTTCATGGAGACGGTTGCGAATGGTCCTCGCCGATACCCCAGGAGCAACAGTGTACCTAATTTGCTGGGAAGTGGCGGTGCGGTCCCCTACGGCACTGCGTAGGATCCTACGGTCTTGGCGTGCATCCGTGCGTCGCTGCGGTCCGGTCCCAGGTCGACGGGCACGTGCACCTTCCGCCGACCACTGGCGACAACATCGATGTACTGTGGAGACCTCACGCCCCACGTGTTGAGCAATTCGGCGGTACGTCCACCCGGCCTCCCGCATGCCCACTATACGCCCTCGCTCAAAATCCGTCAACTGCACATACGGTTCACGTCCACGCTGTCGCGGCATGCTACCAGTGTTAAAGACTGCGATGGAGCTCCGTATGCCACGGCAAACTGGCTGACACTGACGGCGGCGGTGCACAAATGCTGCGCAGCTAGCGCCATTCGACGGCCAACACCGCGGTTCCTGGTGTGTCCGCTGTGCCGTGCGTGTGATCATTGCTTGTACAGCCCTCTCGCAGTGTCCGGAGCAAGTATGGTGGGTCTGACACACCGGTGTCAATGTGTTCTTTTTTCCATTTCCAGGAGTGTATTTAGAGAAATCGTGCACTAAGTTCTGCGTAATACGACCATAACGTTCCAATGCAAGAAACTTCTTTTTTCTTCCTTACGTGAGTTTTTTTCGCTTCTGTATTTTTTGAGAATCTGTGTAGTAGCTAAGCTTTTCTTAACCTGTGGCTACTGCTACTTGTTTGAGACTACATAACTGTCGTCGTATTTCCGTTTCACATAATGGAAGCTTGTACGAGGGTAATCCCAAAAGTAAGGTCTCCTATTTTTTATAAGTACATAGACCTATTTATTTCTACAGTGGTTTCCATCAGTTTACAGCTTGAACATTTAGCTATTTTTCGACATAGTCACCATTTCTGTCGATGCATTTTTGTAGACGCTGTGGCAGTTTTTGTATGCCCGTGTCATACCAGTTCGCCGCCATGCTGTTCAGAAAGTTATGAACCCCTTCTTTCACCTCGTCGTCGGAGCTGAATCGCTGGGAGCACAATTAACGCTGACATGTACTATGAGACTCTGAAAAAACTCAAACGGGAAATTCAGAACCGGAGAAGAGGAATGTTGAGCAAGGGCGTACACATTCTCCGTGACAACGCTCGCCCACACATTGCTTTCCGGTAAAATGTTCGTTTAACCTAGGGAACAGGTGATAGTCACTGAGCGCCAAGTCATGACTATAGAGTGGGTGGGTGATTATGTTCCACTGAAACTGTTGAGGAGAGCAACGGTTTGCCGAGCGATATGTGGGCGAGCGTAGGCATGGAGAATGTGTACGCCCTTGCTCAACATTCCTCTTCTCCGGTTCTGAATTGCCCGTTTGAGTTTTTTCAGAGTCTCTTAGTACCTGTCAGCGTTAATTGTAGTATGACATGGGCATACCAAAACTGCCACAGCGTCTACAAAAATGCATCGACAGAAACGGTTATTATGTCGAAAAATAGCTAAATGTTCAGGCTGTAAGCTGATGGAAACCATTGTAGAAATAAACAGGTCTATGTACTTATAATAAAAATAGGAGACCTAACTTTTGGGATTACCCTCGTACAAGCTTCGATTATTTGAAACGGAAATACGACGTCAGTTACGTAGTCTCAAACAGGTAGCAGTAGCCACAGGTTAAGAAAAGCTTAGCTGCTACACAGATTCTCAAAAAATACAGAAGTGAAAAAAACCCACGTAAGGAAGAAAAAAGAAGTTTCTTGCAATGGAACGTTATGGTCGTATTACGGAGAAGTTAGTGCACGATTTCTCTAAATAGTACTATATAGTATTACGACCAAAAGAAGGTATCACGCATCTGAGGTGTGTGCATTACAATGTGGAACATGTGGTTGCCTTTATGTAGGCCAAACTGCTCGGAATTTCTATCTACAAGGAACGTATCAGCCCAAACAACAAGATTACTTTAGCCATGATCAGTGAAGCTGAAAATATACAGCAAGTAGTACTAAAATTCTATGACAGTTTTACATGGATCACCTAAAGGAATGTTGTTAGTCATACTTGAAGAATGGGAAATATATAAACGGAGATAAAGGAGCCTGAGAAATTGATGGACAAACGCTCCGACTTAAAATACAATAATTTTTCTTTTTTTTTTTTTTTTTTTTTGAAAGTTATTCAGGAAAGAAATTAGCCACCAACATATCAGCAATTTATAAAATAATGCAGCAATGTCTCAGTACCTAGATATTTAGTTTTAACATTATGGCCAGCCGGTGTGACCGAGCGGTTTTAGGCGCTTCAGCCTGGAACAGCGCGACCGCTACGGTCGCAGGTTCGAATCCTGCGTCGGGCATAGAGGAGTGTGATGTCCTTAGGTTAGTTAGGTGTAAGTAGTTCTAAGTTGTAGGGCACTGATGACCTCAGATGTTAAGTCCCATAGTGCTCAGAGCCATTTGAACCATTTTTTGAGATTGTCCAGACATAAGCCTAGTATTTCTGTTGATTTTGTGAATCTGCGCGGAACCCGTGAAGGGCAGTCAACATAGAGGTATGCAAAAAGACATCGTGTGCAACCCCGGCGAGTAGCTGCGATTCTGGAGGACCCTATGCAGGACAGTAGAAGCCCGAATCAGATGTGTTCGTCAGTTTCCGTTCAGTTACACGGTAACCTTCGTAATAATGAACCGATAGATACTGTACACTAATTTTTCTACAAAAAGATGTGAGCGCCGTTGATACGCGCCGTATTGCTGTACGCCCCCGTCTCCCGAGGGTCTGAGGCGCTGCTAAATGCAAACAGTGGCCGCCCTGGTTTCGCAGTGACAGTAGTAGGGGGCGGCGCGCCTGCCGTCTGGACTCTGCCGCCAACGATAATCCACTCAATTTACGTCTGCTCCCCTCTCTGCGTCTGCCGCCGCTGCTTCTGGTTGGCGATATTACTGGCGCCCGGCGAACTAGTTAGTGCGGCAGCGTTGAACAGTCCACTGCAGTGTCGCTTGTAACGTACCGGACGATATGGCGCAGTGCTAAGACACTAGAAGCGCATTCAGGAGGACAGTGGTTCAAATCTCCATCTCGCCATCCAGATTTAGGGTTCCCGTGACTTTCCTAAATCACTTAAGGTGAATGGCAGGATTCTCCTTTTGTCACTGTTTGGCAGTTTCCGTCCCTGTCTTTGCCCAGTCCGAGCTGATACTACATCTCTAACCACATCATGATCGACGGGACGTTAAACGCTAATCTTCCTCCTTTTCTTATTTGTAAAGCTGTACACTGAACTACTACACTTGTGATAGCTTACAACCCATTTCTTTTCTTATCTGAATAAGTTAAGTATTTATTCATCTCATTTGAATCCATTTTCCGTTTTCGGCTTCTGGGGAGAAATAGGTTTTTAATCACTTCCCCGTTGACCGTTTCTGCAGATTATTTTCTGTATCATTTACTTGGCCCAGTCATGCCTCTTAGAGTGTCTGTCTTTCATTAGAATTTTCGCGAGATACCAAATGCTTCACATCAATTGCTTCAGTTTTATTTCACTTTCCTAACAAATTGACCTCCTTGTTCCCCTATACTTTTCATTATTAGAAACTTTTCTCGATCACTTGCACGGTTATAGTTTAAATACACTATTTTGCAGTGAACTACTTAACTTCATACATTGGCTTAAAACATACCATGATTTGAAATTGCTTTATTGTGGCCTACTTGTTCTTAGAGATGTGCAAATATTTGCCTGATTTTCTCGTGAGTCAATTCAGCTTTTCTCTTCACCTACGCTCTGCACTGGAAAGAATGATTTTTGTTCATGAACAGTCAGTAGATAAATCAGATAAGCCTGCGTTAATCTGATCTCTTTTTCTCTCGATATTTATCGTATCGCAACCTTTTTGACGATAAGAAAACCAAAACCAGATTTTCGGTTTCTCTAGTTCTATACTAATTTTAAAAGTCATCAGTCTCTGCCGGTTCTTATTGCATAACTCAGTCCTGTACGACAACTGACCGTTCGCAACGTCTCTATATATAACTAAAACAAAAGGAAAGAAAATTACAACTAGCTGAAAGAAGTTCTGGACTCTGACCAGTAGCTGTTTGTGGGAACAATTAGGAAAAGATTTTAACGTCAAGTATCATACAAAATAACTTTTACGTTATGAAAGTTACATAACAACTATCATTACGAAAGCAGAGACACAATATAATTCAGAGACGTCGTTTACCGATTACCCAGATCCCCTTATTCTGCTCTACCTTCAGAGGAAGTGCGGCAGTGCGGAGTTGTTTCGTCTACAATAGAAAAATATCCGAGTACTACTTCTGAAGCGTGCGTCTTCCCTGAAGAAAAGAAGCTAGCCGCACTAAAGGTACCTAAAGGGTGCATGAAATATTTTATAGTTCCAGATTTTTGCTGGCTATTGAACGAAAAGAAGTCGTTTTATGAAAATTCTTGTATTTTGTCACTGCTTGGATGCAAAGTCACAGCTAGACGCGATGTAATTTTGAGTTAACACTACGACATTCACACATAATCAGAGTCACTGTATGGTATACACCGTTCACCTGTTACCGGAAAATTAACATATGAGTCGTCTGTGAGAAAGAATGCTCGCTCTGTATCCCAGAAATCGGTCACTTGGAGCTATGCGATCTCGTCCACGATCTGTACATTAAATCACACATATTTTAATTTTTAAAAAGGCACCGAGAACTCTCTGAAACTCGAAATAGAAAGATTGATATATTTAGCGTTTCGTAGAACGTATACCGAAAAGACAGATTATACGCCATAGGAGAAGGAGTATTCATTGCATTTGACATCATTTGACTTAAGTATTGTATCTATTTAAGTCGAATTTGAGAGTGACAGTGAAGATATCTGATTACGTATATCAGGTGTTGGTTATTGTCTAGTTAATTGTTGCGTGTTTTTGCCGTCCATCCGATTCCAGTGTAACAATTTTAGAGTCACACAAAGAAATTCTACGGTCAGTAGCGCGGAAACATCCACAGCATGCAACATTAGTTGGAGGTGACTTTAACCTACCAAGTGTAGACTGGGGCATTTATGGTTTCTTTGTAGAGGTACAGACAGGCAGTGTTGCGGAAGTACTTTTGAACATGTTTCCCGCAAACTGTCTTGAGCAGTTAGTTAGACATCCCACACGCAATGGAAATATATTACAACTTGTAGCTATAAACAGGTCTGACCTTATCGACGGCGTCAGTGTAGACAGAGCGATTAGTGACCAAGATGTCATCATGGCGACTACGCTTACTGAAGTAAATAAATCAACCAATAATGTTAGGAGAATATTTCTGCCATTTAGACAGGGAACTGACGTTATTTGGTTCCAGTATGATGGACTACAGTCATTACGCACAAAGTTTAAACGTGTTGTGAATTGTACTCTGGAGAAGTATGTGGCGAATAAGTGGACACATGGTGGTCTAACAACGAAATTCTGAAAATCCAAAGGACAGCGTATAACGAATACCATCGTCATACCTTAGCAAAATGTCTTGCCGAGAACCCGAGAAACTTCCAGTCCTGCCTAATACCACTAAGCGGACCTGAGGTTTCTACCCAGGCTCTCGTTGATCAGTCTGGTGTGGCAGTAAAAGATAGCAAACGAAAGCGAAGTTCTTAAATTTCGCATTTAAGAAACTGTTCACGCAGGAGAATTGTAGAAACATACGGTCATTCGACCATCGTAATGGAGGCCATAGTAATAAGCATGCCTGGCGAAGAGAAAAAACCGAAAGAACTGGAAAGCAAACTAGTCGCCAGGTCTGGATGGAATCCCTACTCTGTTTTACATAGAGTACTCTACGGCATTGGTCCCTTACACAGCTTGGCGTTACTGCGAATCTCTTTCCCAGCGCAAAGTCACAAGCGACTGGAAAAAAGCGCAGGTGACTCCTATATGTAAGAAGGTAAAAGAACGGACCCGCAAAATACAGACCAATATTCTTAACATGGGTCTGCTGCAAAATTCTTGAACTTATTCTCAGTTCAGATATACTCGTAATAAATTTCCTTGAAACGGAAAAGCTTATAGCCACGAATCAATATGGCTATAGAAAGCATAGCTAGTGCGAAACTCAGCTCGCCCTTTTCTCACATGATATCCTGCGAATGATGGATGAAGGGCAAAACGCAAATTCCATATTCCTAGATTTGACACGTCGCTCCACTGCAGACTGTTTACTGAGGCACGAGCACACGTAATAGGTTCCCAGATATGTGTGCGGCTCGAATACTTACTAAGTAATAGAACCCAATATGTTGATCTCGACGGCGATAGTTCATCAGAGACAAGGATGTTGTCAGGAGTGCACCAGGGTAGGATGACCGGACCACTGTTTTTTTCTACAACGTGTACAACTTTCCTTCCGCCGTTTTGTCCCCAACATTTGAGGCTTTAATGAAACAAATTGGTTACACATGTATCATTCAAAAGTATTTTCCATCGCTGGCCACTACGTTCTCTAATCTTTCGGGCAGTGTACGAATCCCGTGTCGAAAAAATTGTTCATCTTTTGAAGCGATCCACGAATCAATTCAATTTGTGACTTCCTCATGAGATCGGAAGTGTTGGTCAGCCAGGCCATATGCCATTGATCTTAACAGGTGATAGTCAGAGACAGCAATGTCTAGAGAATATGGTGGGTGGGGTAGGACTTCCCGTTTTAACGTTTCCAAGTACGTTTTGACTTGTTTTGCAACGTGGGGTCGAGCGTTGTCGTGCTGCAAAGTCACTTTATCGTGCCTCTCGCTGTACTGCGGCCGTGTGTCTTTTAATGCTCTGCTCAAACGCATTAATTGCGTTCGATAACGAGCACCTGTGATTGTTTCACTTGGTTTTAACACCTCATAGTACACGACACCGAGCTGGTCCCACCAAATGCAGGGCATGATCTTGGAGCCGTGAATATTCGGTTTGTCCATCGACGTGGAGGCATGGCCGGGATATCTCCATGATTTTTTGCGTTTAGGATTATCGTAATGAACCCATTTTTCGTCCCCGGTCACAATGCGATCCAGAAATCCCTTCCGTTTTTGCCTCTGAAGCAACTGTTCACAAACACACAAACGCCGTTCAACGTCTCTTGGTTTCAGATCACACGGGACCCAAGTTCCTTCTTTCTGAATCATGCCCATAGCCTTGAGACGTTTTGAAATGGCTTGCTGTGTCACTCCCACTAACCGTGCCAATCCTTCTTGAGTTTGACGCGAGCCTTCACTCAGCAATGTCTTCAATTCTGCATCTTCGGAAACATTCTCTCTTCCACCACTATACCGGTCTCCGACGCTAAAATCACCGTTCTTGAAGCGTTTAAATCACTCATGACTCGTTCTTTCACTAATAGCGTCCTTACCATACGTACGTGAGAGTTCGATGAGAGTCAGCCGCTGTTTTCTTCATATTGAAATAAAACAGTAACACCTCCAGCAAATGACGAGAATTAGGCTCGTAAATTGACATTTTCAATCAAGAACAGCTTTATGATGCAGACACAAATCGACTATTGCTTGAATGAGGTTATGTTGACTGAGGTCCAAGCTAACTGCCTAACGTCTGCGATCTGTTTCTTTCGACCGCTACTTACCGTTGTCGCCACCTAGCGGCAAACGGCGGAAGCCAAGTTGTACACCTTGTATATATGTAAATGATGTGGCGGAGTCGCCAAAGCTCTGCCGGTCCTAGATTCAAACGACGGTTTCAGTTAGGAGATGGAACATGGACAGACATAATTTTCTCTGTGCAAGAACTTGACTTTAGCGTGAAGACACCTCAGAAAGGAAGCTCAGTTTGTACTAAAGATTCGGAACAAACACCAAGGTCAATTATTCCTTTTGAGTGCTTATTCTCCTCGTCATCCTCGCAACTTTTGTAATGACATCAGGAAATTTACGACAGACAATCAAGTCTCCCTCTCGAGTCGGTCCACCGACTGAATTCCCTAAAGCACAGACCCCTGTCGCTCAATCACCGGCAAAACCCACGCTCGGGACGCGACAATATTGGATTGGTGTCATGTCAGACCAAGAAGGCCAAGAAACCAATGCTACACATGATTTCTCGAATAGGTTTGCACATTCCTAGACGTACGTGGGCGGTCACTGACATGCTGAAATGTGGCATTGGATTTGCCTCACGAAAGAATAGTACATCGGCCACCTCTCAGCATAGCTGTTACTGTTGAGATCACCGGCAGTACATGCAAATTGCGACTGCACGCTGCATTCAGTCGTAACATAAACTTGCAGTGCAGCTCACAACTCAAGCTACTACACTGCAGTCACCGCGTTCGACTCGTATGCACTCGTATATGGCCAAATCTTTAGCACAGGCCTGCGTTCGCACTTTTGCAACGCGAAGCAATAATGTGAACGAAGCTGGACAGTCTATGATGTACATGCGAATGGGGTAACAGCTACCCTTATGCTGGAATCAATTAGCGGTGACCTGACGCATACAGCTCTGTTCTGTTCACCAGTTACTCACTATCACCAATCTCAAAGCAGGGTTGCAACTTCAGCCGAAAGATCTCGATTCAACAAGCACATTGCCTAAAAACCGGTGGTGTACTCTAATGGAATTCGCTCACTGTTTGTATTGCGGCCTTTGACGTTGATGAGGCGTACTAATATCGGCTTCCACGTTTCCACCTAGTCCGTCAACTCTTCATTGGCTGAGAGTAGCTTTGACCTTTCCTGTCTCTCAAGAGAGGGTGCTGCTGAGGTTTACTTGTACGTCGTGGCTTTGCAATATTAACCACTCATTTCTGTAACAGAGATACACGTGCTCCGAGTCTGAACTTACATGGGCCTTCCTTTCTGG
The DNA here is from genome assembly GCF_021461395.2 of Schistocerca americana. Classification (NCBI taxonomy): domain Eukaryota; kingdom Metazoa; phylum Arthropoda; class Insecta; order Orthoptera; family Acrididae; genus Schistocerca; species Schistocerca americana. Next base: position 236,886,415 of record NC_060123.1, on the reverse strand, counting down.
CTGCTGTACTTTTCATTATCGTTACTCCATATTGACCATCAGTTCCCTCATCTGATATTTACCACTCCAATACCGTATGAAACACTTTTATTTGACCCACAAACTGATTAAGTAAGAAGTAACAAATCCTTGCATCATTAGTTAAAAAGCATAGCTACAATTTTTATTCTTTGTCAGTGTTTAGAAATACGAAATAAGAAGAATGAAACTACTGCTTGTTCTATGTGTAGCGTTATACGGGAAGGTACTGTATAAATCAACCGAAATAACACTAATATCTAATATATTCGTTGTAGGATCGTTACGTTCAAGAAACATACCGCCGTTTGAGTCTCGTGCAGATTCTCGTATGGAGGACATAGTGATAGACATCCCTGGGGTTGTGAAGCATCTGAATGGGTTGAAAATAAATAAATCGCCAGGTCCTGATGGGATTCCAATTCGGTTTTACAGAGAGTACTCTACTGCATTGGCTCCTTACTTAGCTTGCATTTATCGCGAATCTCTTGCCCAGTGTAAAGTCCCGAGCGACTGGAAAAAGCGCAGGTGACGCCTTTATCTAAGAAGGGTAGAAGGACGGATCCTCAAAATTACAGACCAATATCCTTAACATCGGTTTGTTGCAGAATCCTCGAACATATTCTGAGTTCGAATATAATGAATTTCATTGAGACAGAGAAGTTGCTGTCCATGCATCAGCACGACTTTAGAAAGCATTGCTCCTGCGAAACGCAACTCGCCCTTTTTTCACACGATATCTTGCGAACCATGGATGAAGGGTATGAGACGGATGCCATATTCCTTGACTTCCGGAAAGCGTTTGACTCGGTGCCCCACTGCAGACTCCTAGCTAAGGTACGAGCATATGGGATTGGTTCCCAAGTATGTGAGTGGCTCGAAGACTTCTTAAGTAATAGAACCCAGTACGTTATCCTCGATGGTCAGTGTTCATCGGAGGTGAGGGTATCATTTGGAGTGCCCCAGGGAAGTGTGGTAGGTCCACTGTTGGTTTCTATCTACATAAATGATCTTTTGGATAGGGTGGATAGCAATGTGCGGCTGTTTGCTGATGAGACTGTGGTGTACGGGAAGGTGTCGTCGTTGAGTGACTGTAGGAGGATACAAGATGACTTGGACAGGATTTGTGATTGGTGTAAAGAATGGCAGCTAACTCTAAATATAGATAAATGTAAATTAATGCAGATGAATAGGAAATAGAATCCTGTAATGTTTGAATACTTCGTTAGTAGTGTAGCGCTTGACACAGTCACGTCGATTAAATATTTGGGCGTAACATTGCAGAGCGATATGAAGTGGGATAAGCATGTAATGGCAGTTGTGGGGAAGGCGGACAGTCGTCTTCGGTTCATTGGTAAAATTTTGGGAAGATGTGGTTCATTTGTAAAGGAGACCGCTTATAAAACACTAATACGACCTATTCTTGAGTACTGTTCGAGCGTTTGGGATCCCTATCAGGTTGGATTGAGGGAGGACATAGAAGCAATTCAGAGGCGGGCTGCTAGATTTGTTACTGGTAGGTTTGATCATCACGCGAGTGTTACGGAAATGCTTCAGGAACTCGGGTGGGAGTCTCTCGAGGAAAGGGGGCGTTATTTACGTTAATCGCGACTGAGGAAAATTTAGAGAACCAGCATTTGAGGCTGACTGCAGTATAATTTTACTGCCGCCAACTTACATTTCGCGGAAAGACACAAAGATAAAAAATAAGAGAGATTGGGGCTCGTACAGAGGCATATAGGCAGTCATTTTTCCCTCATTCTGTTTGGGAGTGGAACAGGGAGAGAAGATCCTAGTTGTGGTAAGAGGTACCCTCCGCCACGCACCGTATGGTGGATTGCGGAGTATGTATGTAGATGTAGATGTAGATGTAAACTGTTTTGCTGGCTTCAGTGTATAACATGTCTGACGATTCGTGAGAAGTGGCAAGAACAGGGACTTGATAGCATGAGCTATAAATGACGTTGCGAGGAAAGTCACTTGCTATATGCAGGTGAAGAAGCCAACGAAATTTACGTTGCCTCAGTAATGCTTTACAAACGATTGTATCCGCAGATAGCAACGAACCTTACTCTCTCTCCCTTCCCCCTCCAATCCCTCCGCCACCCCCCCCCCCCTCCACCCTCCCTTACTGCTCACCTCTCATCTATCTCAGCAAGGTTCAGCGTGTTCGTTGCGACTTGAGACACGAGTTAAATATAATGTTTAGAATCATTGGCAACAGCTGTTGAGTATGTAATTTCTTTGTTTGAAGGTATAAATAGATTCGTCAATAGAATAACGCTGTACGATTAGTAATTCATAAATACTTTGGTTGAATTGTTTTAATTTTTAATACTGTCGTGAGTTCTGCCTGAATTAAAAGGTTGTCCATTAAAGACACATCATACACATTAACTTGCCGTTAAACTATTCATTAGATTCTTTAAAAAATTTTAAAAATATTAAAAAACTTGATAATTTTCAAATAACTTCCGGGAATTCTGCCAGGTAACACTTTCAGCGACCGCCGATATTTCGGCGGGAGAACACCCCGCCATTTTCAAGGCAAACTGCAACGGACAGGCGGCGTACATGCAAATTTAATACCTCGGTTCTCGGACCCAAGCAGGAAAGATAACACACACACACTGAACACTAGTGCCACCAAAGATGGCCAAAGTCAGAGCTATCGATAGTGAGACTATGAATTCGCAGGTGAGGTAGCATTGAGTCTGTCCCTCTGTTTCTTGACAAGGGAGAGAGCCGGATTCCAAACAGAGTTTAAACAGAAACCTCCATCCCTGTTAACAAGGTTGCTCGCTAATTTAATCTCAACTGCCTCCCGAATCACACTGTCCCAATAACTGGACGTGCATGCCAATATCTCGGTGTTATTATATAACATGGGGTGACCAGTATCCAAGCAATGTTCGGCAATAGCAGATCTATTAGGCTGCTGTAATCGTGTGTGCCGTTTATGCTCAGTACATCTGTCCTCCACGGTCCTGATAGTTTGACCAATATATGCCATGCCGCAGCTACAAGGGACACGATGCACACCCGCCTTACGCAGTCCAAGATCATCCTTAACGGAACCCAAAAGTGCTCTAATTTTAGATGGAGGTCGGAAAACGCATTTCACATCGTATTTCCGTAAAATACGGCCGATCTTATTGGACGTGTTTCCTACGTAAGGCAAGAAGGCAGTAGACTTAGGTGTTGACTCAGAATTATCATCAATCACCTGATGTACAGTTGGTCGATAGCGCAACGCACGTTCAATCTGTCTATCACTGTAACCATTTTGACGAAATGTAACTTCAAGATGGGACAGCTCAGCTGGCAAAGTCTCAGCGTCAGAAACGATATGTGCCCTGTGTACCAAGGTACGAAGTACCCCTTCACGCTGAGCCGAATGGTGACAACTATTAGCTTGTAAGTACAAGTCGGTGTGAGTACGTTTCCTGTAGACTGCATGTCCCAATGATCCATCATCCTTCCTCCTAACCAACACGTCGAGAAAGGGAAGGCAACCATCCTTTTCCACCTCCATCGTAAAACGAATGTTCGGGTGGATCGAGTTCAGATGTTCTAGAAAGACATTCAAATTCTCCCTACCGTGAGGCCAAACAACGAAGGTATCGTCAACGTATCTATAGAAACAGGCGGGTTTTAAAGGCGCCGACTCCAATGCACGTTCCTCGAAGTCTTCCATAAGCAAATTTGCGATCACAGGAGACAACGGACTACCCATCGCAACTCCATCTGTCTGCTCGTAATACTGGTCATTAAATAAAAAATAAGTGGATGTCAACACATGCCTAAAGAGATTAGTTAAATCAGCACCAAACCTGGCTTCAATTAACCGCAACGAATCAGACAGAGGAACACGAGTGAAGAGAGAGACCACATCGAAACTGACTAAAATATCAGAGTCATTCAGCCTCAGTCCCTCCAAACGACGTAAAAAATCAGCTGAGTTCCTGATATGATGTTCACACCGTCCTACTTGTGGACTCAACAGAGAAGCAAGATGCCTCACGGTAGGGAGAATTTGAATGTCTTTCTAGAACATCTGAACTCGATCCACCCGAACATTCGTTTTACGATGGAGGTGGAAAAGGATGGTTGCCTTCCCTTTCTCGACGTGTTGGTTAGGAGGAAGGATGATGGATCATTGGGACATGCAGTCTACAGGAAACGTACTCACACCGACTTGTACTTACAAGCTAATAGTTGTCACCATTCGGCTCAGCGTGAAGGGGTACTTCGTACCTTGGTACACAGGGCACATATCGTTTCTGACGCTGAGACTTTGCCAGCTGAGCTGTCCCATCTTGAAGTTACATTTCGTCAAAATGGTTACAGTGATAGACAGATTGAACGTGCGTTGCGCTATCGACCAACTGTACATCAGGTGATTGATGATAATTCTGAGTCAACACCTAAGTCTACTGCCTTCTTGCCTTACGTAGGAAACACGTCCAATAAGATCGGCCGTATTTTACGGAAATACGATGTGAAATGCGTTTTCCGACCTCCATCTAAAATTAGAGCACTTTTGGGTTCCGTTAAGGATGATCTTGGACTGCGTAAGGCGGGTGTATATCGTGTCCCTTGTAGCTGCGGCATGGCATATATTGGTCAAACTATCAGGACCGTGGAGGACAGATGTACTGAGCATAAACGGCACACACGATTACAGCAGCCTAATAGATCTGCTATTGCCGAACATTGCTTGGATACTGGTCACCCCATGTTATATAATAACACCGAGATATTGGCATGCACGTCCAGTTATTGGGACAGTGTGATTCGGGAGGCAGTTGAGATTAAATTAGCGAGCAACCTTGTTAACAGGGATGGAGGTTTCTGTTTAAACTCTGTTTGGAATCCGGCTCTCTCCCTTGCCAAGAAACAGAGGGACAGACTCAATGCTACCTCACCTGCGAATTCATAGTCTCACTATCGATAGCTCTGACTTTGGCCATCTTTGGTGGCACTAGTGTTCAGTGTGTGTGTGTGTGTGTTATCTTTCCTGCTTGGGTCCGAGAACCGAGGTATTAAATTTGCATGTACGCCGCCTGTCCGTTGCAGTTTGCCTTGAAAATGGCGGGGTGTTCTCCCGCCGAAATATCGGCGGTCGCTGAAAGTGTTACCTGGCTGAATTCCCGGAAGTTATTTGAAAGTTGTATACGCCAGGAGAAACTCAGGTCTCACAACTTGATAATTGTTTAAAAGACCAAAAATCGGACCGTGCACAACGATGCCATGCACAGAAAGGCGATATTAGAGGCGCTTATACCTCGGGTTCTATTAATCACAAAGATGAAGGGTCAAGTGTTTCGGATAGCCCTTGGCCTACCCGCCAGTTGTTCACCTATCGAAATGCTGGGCATAATGTAGCTATCCTACAGTACAGTGTCAAATTTGAAACATTAAACACTTCCTCCAGCCCAAGCAAATTGAACAAACCCGTTGGTTCTTTTACATTACGTGTGGCCTAGCTTCGAAGTTAGATGACTTATAAAGTGTGTGTGAAACCTTATGGGACTTAACTGCTAAGGTCATCAGTCCCGAAGCATACACTCTACTTAACCTAAAATATCCTAATGACAAACACATACAGCCATGCCCGAGGGAGGACTCGAACCTCCGCCGGGACCAGCCACACGGTCTATGACTGCAGCACCCCAGACCGCTCGGCTAATCCCGCGCGGCGGGATGACTTAGAAAAGCACCATTTGTTCATGGGCAGTTCGTGATAAAACGCCGAAAACCATGATTTTTGGGGTACCGAAAGTATCAGTTGTGGAGACGGTCACTTCTATAAATTATGTTCATGGCAAATCGTCGACATTTTTACCATGTTCTTAAGATGATGTTCTCGGGGAGATTCGAAAAATCTTAAGATATCTTTATCTGTTTCCGAGTTCCAAAGTTTCAAAGTTGCCTTATTTATGCATAAAAAATATGCACCCAGTATCTGATCTGAATCATAAATGTAGTTATAGCTGACGTAATGAACACAAGGCAAGGGTCCTGAGATCATAGAAAAGGTCTGAGATCGCCAGCAGATGTTTTTGTCGCTATTTTTCCACCACGATGCTTTCTCTCTGTACAATTTATACTTCAAACGTATACAGGCTGTCTTGACGTAGAAATTATTCGATGGTGCCGCCTGGCGACACAAGCACCTTACAAAAAATTATTTTTTCATTAGAAATTGATTATGTTTGCAAATCAAACACGGTATTTTTTGGTATATTGTAGGTTTTATCTAAAATGCTGTGCATTTTTATGTAGAGTAGTGTAAAGTGAATTTTTGTTTGGTGGGAGACGCTTCTGTGTTAACGATATATTAAGAGTACCTATGTGTTATTCATGTGTGTCAAAGTATCTAAATGTATCGAAGTTTACAAATAAAGTATCAAGACTTTGCTGACTGCACAATTCGTTTTTTATTAGCGACATACTTTGCTGTAGCAGGGACAAGAAGGAATTCAGGTGAAACATGCTCCTGTTGGAGCACAAAAAGGGCGAACATGCCCCTTTTCAAAAGATTCTGACAGGAAAGTGGGAAATCGGCCGCCTCAATTCCCTTTCCGCCTTCCTCACTAAAATGTTTATATATGAACATATTCATGCTTTTTGTGCTGAAAGAGAATAGCAGATAGATAGTGACAATGGAAGAGGGAGGTCACAGTGCCAGTGGGAGAGAGAAAGATAGGAGACAGTGATAATGGGAGAGATAAAGAGACAGTGAAAGGGAAAGAGAGATAGATGAAAACAGTAGCAATGGCAGCCAAAGAGAGAGCACATAGCGATGATCAGTAACAAACAGTGGCAGTAAAAGAGGAAGAGAGGCAGATGGGGATAGTAACAGTGAGAGCAAAAGGGAGAGGATGTAATGGAAATGGAAACAAGAGGTGAGTGAAGTTTCCGGGTCTAGGGGTCAAAACCCCAAGAAAACCATCCCCAAAGACGTGTGTGGAGCAGGGGCGATAATGGTCGAAGAGAAAGACTGTAAGCGAGAATGGAAGAGACAGTGGTATTAGGAGAGAAAAAGAATGGGACAAAAGCATTGGTAGTGGCACATAGAGAGACAGTGAAAGTGACAGAGAAGGATGCAGTGTTGAGTATGAAGATTTCATTGCAAAGAGAGAATCGGCAAAAGGATGTTGAATGTTTGTGTTGAATTCGTGCAGATACGCTCGCTTGCCAAAATTTTTGGCGTGGAAAGTATAATGGAGATTAAAGCAGCTGATTTCCCACTTTCTTGTAAGAGTCTTTTAAGGAGGAGCATATCCGCCTTTATTCTGGTGCACTTTTTAGCTGGTTATATATGTGCCTAAAAGAGTGCTTGACGAACTTCCTGTTTGTATCATATACAACAGTATTTTTATGAATAATTGCTCTTATGAAGTTGTATACGCTTACAGAAATAGTGGGGTCCATTATTAGGGATTTCTAACATTAGTTCAGCGTACGAGATTTATGGAGTTTCAGGCATACTTCTAACATTAATAGCCCTTGAGGAAATATAAAACTAGATGAAAAAGCAGCGTAATGCGAAAAACAAATGTAGATGTAAAGACGAAAGATGTCCTCAGTAACAATCACAAACACTCCTTTATTACGAATGATGTCCTGGCAATGGGCGAGGTATCGAACAAGAAAGATACTTCAGTTACTCGCTGAGTTCTTTGATTAATGGTGATTTAAGCTTTTCTTGATTTAAATAATGAACACTGCACGAGTTACAAATATTTTCATGCTTAGCACGACGAGTATCGATAATTTATTCTCATTGTCGAGTGCGTAAGTGCACGAGTATTTTTTGTGTTGTTTGCGTGTGTGATTTTCTGCCTTTCTTACACTGTAGTCGTCTTTTTTACGTTATACTGCAATCGGAAAATCGGACAAAACAAATGATGGGATGTTTTTTATATTTATTAACAAACTAATACGGGACCTTGTTCAGCTGACATCTACCGGTAATATTTGTTAATCTTAAAAGATGTGTTAAGAGTTGGACATCTTATAGTTGCGTCTTTTATTACATTCCAGATTTTTTAAACTTTTTGTGCCTGTTCATGGCTATCTGGACCTCAGAAAGGGTACACTTACAAGTGTAATGTGATGTTCACGAGTAACAGAGAAAGAGAAAGGAGGCACACAGTCATTGAGCGCGTTTGAGACGGAACATGACTTCTAATGCAATAAATTAAGGCAGGGAATCACATTTTTCAGTCATAAGCTCGTGTAAGTCAATATTTAGTGTAATCTGTGAATCATTGTAACACAGAAGGGGGCAGTACATTTATTATAAAAGCTATTACAGAATATATAACGTTTTAGTTCTCTTACTATAGTGAAATAATGAATACGTGTTTGGGAACACGTTGACCTCATGGTTCGGAGCGGTCTGCTACGTCTTTATGCGCTCATATGAACTGAAATTTGAAATGTGAGGGAAACAAAATATAAACTAAATTTGGCTCTTTACTCGTAACCATCACTTCCGACTATTGCTATTAGCACTTGAACCAGCCCCGAACTTCACGAATTACTCACATTTTCATATCTGCAATAGTGTTAACTGTTGTGGTATAATCCATAGAGCCGTTGTACTGGCACGTACATATATGCATTTCCTTTACTGTAAGTGGTACAGGTCCTATTCATAGTGTCGGCGTACGTTCATTAGCTCGAAGTATAAGCGAATTTCGTCTACAGTACTTAACAATAAAAACGCAGCTCAGTGTGTCGTAACAGCATGCAGACTCGCTTTACTGAGAGAACAAGTGATCGCAGTGTAAAGCGAGCGTTTTGTATAAAGGCTCAAATTAGGAGTTTATCGACTGCGCGCATGGCAGAAGCGGCGCGCCTCGCTCAGGATTCAGTTTCGCGTCCAGCGTAATCCGCGGCCGGGCGCGGGCTGTAATGTCGTTTACGATGCGAAAATGGCGACAAGGATTATCAGAAGCTTAAATTATGGCTGGCACTGGTACCGGTGCAACTGGTGTAAAGTACAATACGCACGCTTCCAGCGAGACTGAGGAGTGGGACAAGAGCTTCCGCTGTGTGTTCTCATTGAAACTCGACTGCTCGAAATTTGTCATAAACCAAAACCACTACAAATACAAAAAAACTACCTGAAACCTTCCATAGAGTACAGTACTAACCTGAAAATAAGCCGCACTTTTTATTAAAATTTCACTCTTGAAAAGTCTGGCTTATTTCCGCTGCCCTTCACAAACAACTGCTATACAAAAATTAACCTCATTTGCAACAACTAGCTTCTGTAGCCGAAACTGGCGATTAGACATTTTATTACACAACAGTGCAAACTTTTACAGGTGTTCTTTTGACGTTAACGTTGCGTAGGTGTAGTATTATTGTTTTGTAGCTTATAATGCAGTTTCGGTTGGATACTGGTGGGAAAGCCTGGTTTATGAAGATATGAACGACAATTTGAGCGAAAAGCATCATCAAGTTAAGTAATACAGAGTAGCTACGATGTAACCTTCAGAGTTACAGTTTGTCTTATGCCAAAATAACAACCAACAGAGAGGCTGGAACAAAGCACGGACTGGACGAATCTGAGGTGGGACGTTGGGTTGCTTCAAAAGAAAAATGGATGAAGGCAGTTTCAACGAGAAAATCTTTCAGTGGACCGAAATGTGCCAAGTATCCGGAACTTGAAGCAAAGGTTCTGTTCTCCATGCAGGAAAAGAGGAATGTTGGGATGCCTATCTCATGAGAAATTATCTAACTTAAGACCTTAGAAATCGCTTAACCATAACGAGAATTTTGTGCGAGTATTGGTTGGTATCGTCGGTTTATGCGGAGAAATGGCCTTACTGTTCGACGAACCACAGAGAACGACAGCAGATTTCGGGGACAAACTGGTCAACTTGCAGCGTTACGCCATGCAGTTGCGAAAGTGTCATTCATAACCTTTTCATCAGATTGGCAACGCTGACGAAACAGCAGTATTTTTTGAAATGTCGAGCAATACGACAGTAGACATAAAAGGAGCAAAAAGTATCCCATTAAGAAGAGCCGGGAATGAAAGAAATAGAATATCTGTGATGTTAGCTGTTACAAGCGATGGGGGAAAGTTATCCTCTTATGTCATTCCGAAGAGAGAAACCATGCACAAAGAAAACTTTCCAATCGAGTTAGTGATCCGTTGAGGAGAAAAGGGCTGGATGACAACGCACCTGATGGTTGACTGGTTGTCAACTCTTTGGAATCGCAGACCTAGTGCATTACTAGCTAAGAGAGCCATGCTATTTTTGGATGCTTTTAAGGGTCGTTTGATTGCTGAAGTGAATGATAAACTTGCTTCACAAGAGACAGGACTTGTAATACCTCGAGGAGTGACTTCAAAGCTTCAGGTACTAGATGTCGCCATAAGCAAACCGTCCAAGGACAACCTCCGAAAAATGTATTCAGGTTGGCTGCTGGAAGAAGGGCATGTTCTTATACAATCTGCAAGCCGACTCTTGCCTCATGGTCGTCAATATCATCAGACTCCATCACCAAGGCGTTGAAGAATGCTACATATCGAATGCGCTGGACAGTAATGAGAGATGACGCACTGTGGGGAGAGAATGAAGAAAATGGTAGGAGTGAGAATGATGAAGCGAACAGCGGTACTGATAGTAATGAGAATAAATAAGACAAAATATGTTGCCAATGTGTTGCATCAAATGTTAGAACAGATGTTTCTGTTACATACACTATGTGCTCAAAAGTACCCGGGCTCCCCCCAAAACATACGTTTTTCATATTAGGTGCATTGTGCTGCCACCTGCTGCCAGGTACTCTACATCAGCGACCTCAGTAGTCATTAGACATCGTGAGAGGGCAGAATCGGGCGGTCCGTGGAACTCGCGCACTTCGAATGTAGTCAGATGACTGGAGGTCACTTGTGTCATTCATCTGTACGCGAGATCTCGACACTCTACAACATCACTAGGTCCACTGTTTCCTATGTGATAGTGAAGTGGAAACGTGACGGGACACGTACAGCACAAAAGCGTACAGGGCGACCTCGTCTGTTGACTGGCAGACACCGCCGACTGTTGAAGAGGGTCGTAATGTGTAATAGGCAGACATCTATCCAGACCATCACACAGGAATTCCAAACTGCGTCAGGATCCACTACAAGTACTGTGACAGTTAGGCGGGAGGTGAGAAAACTTGGATTTGATGGTCATGTGGCAGCTCATAAGCCACACATAACGCCGGTAAATGCCAACGACGCCTCGCTTGGTGTAAGGAGCGTAAACGTTGGACGATTGAACAGTGAAAAAACGTTGCGTGGAGTGACGAATCATGGTATACAATGTGGAGATCCGGTGGCAGGGTGTGGGTAGTCGAATGACCGGTGAACTTAACCCGCCAGCGTGTGTAGTGCCAACAGTAAAATTCGAAGACGGTGGTGTTATGGTGTTGTCGTGTTTTTCATGGAGGGGGCTTGCACCCCTTGTTGTTTTGCGTGGCACTATCACAGCACACGCCTACATTGATGTTTTAAGCACCTTCTTGCTCCCCACTATTGAAGAGTAATTCGGGGAATGCGATTGCATATTTCAACACGATCGAACACCTGTTCATAATACACGGCCTGTGGCGGGGTGGTTGCACTGGTCTGCATAGAGTCCTGACCTGAATCCTATAGGACAGCTTTGGGATGTTTTTAAAGGCCGACTTCGCCGGCCGGAGTGGTCGTGCGGTTCTAGGCGCTACAGTCTGGAGCCGAGCGACCGCTATGGTCGCAGGTTCGAATCCTGCCTCGGGCATGGATGTGTGTGATGTCCTTAGGTTAGTTAGGTTTAATTAGTCCTAAGTTCTAGGCGACTGATGACCTCAGAAGGTAAGTCGCATAGCGCTCAGAGCCATTTTTTTTAAGGCCGACTTCGAGCCAGGCCTCAGCGACCGACTTTGATACCCCTACTCCCATCGCGAAGAACGGGCTGCCATTCTCCAACAAACCTTCCAGCACCGCAGTGAACGTACGCCTGTGAGAGTGGAAGCTGTCATCAAGGCTAATGGTGGGCCAACACCATATTGGATTCCAGCATTACCGATGGAGGGGGCCATGACCTTGTAAGTCATTTTCTGCCAGGTGTCCGGATACTTTTGATCACGTAGTGTACCTACATCTTACATGTAAGTACAAATAAATTTTTGGTAATTTTTCTCCTGTCATCCAGTGTGTGGATTATTTTCACGCAAAATCTTTTTTTTTTTCCTCAAGATTAGGCGTGCGGCTTGTATGCAGTAGCGGCATATTTTCTGGCCAATACGGTACTTTTGTGTTCCTGATGCCAGTTACAGTTTCACGTGTCACTCACACATCCCATTCGAGAGCATATCACAGAACTGACGCTTTGAAGGGAATGTCAGCTTTCTGGAAGAGGAAACTGGAAATGGTGTTGTGTTCTATGCGGAATGTGTTTCCATGTGCGTAATTTAGGGGCTACCTTATATTATAATAATCCGTTATAATTGGGTCTCAATTTGCAGCCGATGTTAAGCGGTCTAAAATCTGCCATGCAGAATTCGTCACAGTAATACTGAAATACAAATTCCAATTTATGTAAAATTTTTCAGTACCAAAATATGATGTGTTTCCAATCGAATATTCCTTTTTCGCTGCAGTAATTAGTATATATTATTTCTCACGTCAACACCCCTGTTTCACAACACACAGTAATTGTACAGGGATGAATGAGGTGTCGTTAAATAATTTTAGCCGGCTTCTGAAACTGTATATCGATTTTGATAAAACTTACTATTTGTGAAAAATTTTAGTATAAAAAAGATTTTTAACTATCTTAGGCAAAATCGCATCATGGACATCCAGTTTCATACTTATATTTTACGAAGTTTACTTATGAATCATTAATAAGACACTCTCTTTTCATATTATCTTCTTAAAAATACTCTTTTATTTGACTTAAAGTACTTATTAACCGGATAGTTTGCATACAACATTGTCATAGATAACAACCGCGGCTACTAGGTTAGTCCATTATCTCTGCTCGTCGTACATGTTGACTTTTCTAAACGAATATACTCACCGAAACGACATACATATTTGTCACTGTCGTCTTGAATTGTGATTTATCCATTGCTACTATGGACCAACGTGCTTACATAAAGTACAAAGTGCAATTAAAATCTCAGACTATAATTAGTTGTTATTGCGGCCTTAATGACATACCGGTAAGAACAAATACTACGTTCTAACCTATATATTCCGCATGTATTTACTTCTTTCGATTTTATCGTATTTCTAATTAAACGTCTCTTCAACAACATTTAAATGTAAATATTACTGTCGAACGCTAGAAATTATTACGAGTTGATGACAGTCAAATATTATCATGAGCAGTAAATCATATTTCTTTACTTCTTTTATTTTGTGTTTGTATTTGCTCTTTAATTATTTAAAACTATAATAATGCGATAGTTTAGCCCGAGTCTCCTGGTTCAATTAATCTCACGAAAGTTGTTAAGTTGTGAACTCAAAAAGACCTTAAGCTTTTCTTGCGTTCAATTAATTTTGGAAATGTGTGTGTGTGTGTGTGTGTGTGTGTGTGTGTGTGTGTGTGTCAGCAAATATATGACATTAGAAACGCAAGACTACTTGCGTTATGAAGGAGAAGAGCAGAGGGTGCTTCAGCGCTTTAGATCACAGGTTATCATTTACTCTGTAGAATGCACCAACAAACTGCCCTGTCGAATCCCCAAATCCAGAAGATTCAGCAGATTGTCGTACGGAAACACAGTTACGGTGTGATTGCTCGTCTAGGAATGTGACGTCAGACTAGCAGAGGCACTTTCATCTGTCTTCCTTTAAGTTGGACTGCGATCCGCAGAGTCAGCAGCTCTTTGACTTTCGAAGCCCCTCCAACCTCTTGTCGGCGTAATTACCGGCAGCTGACCTCAGCGACTTCATTGCCCTTTCATTGAGATAGGAACGCAGATAACAGTTCAGTAAAGAGAGTCGTCTAGATCTTGAGGTGCAGCAAGGGAGTTCGTGTTTAATAAAACACGAACACAGCCCGACCTTTAAATGACATAGCTTTTCTATTTCTCTATAGAATTACGTCACTTATCATAAGATTAGCGAATAAAGTATTTTCAGTTCTTCCTTATTAACTACATAAAAATATCACCGAAAAAGCTATAAAACTAGTATGCAACGTAAATAGAAGGAAAAATGAAAAATTGTCACCTTTGGCCATTTTAATTTGAAACAGAAATGACGAAGCAAGCCCATACTCGCAGAATACGTTTTTCTAACACTAGTACCGCTGGTTTGTTTAGCGGATGTCTTTCTGCCAAGCCGAAGGTCCAGGGTTCCAATTCTGTTCTAGCATTTTTTCTGTCAGTCATTAAGACCTCCATCTGTGGTAATGCTTTGTTTCTGCATAGAGGATTCAATAGGGCTGGGCGAGTAAAGGACTCTGCTTCTCGCGGTTATGAGATGTGTGTGTTTTCAAGATGTTTAAACAAATATGAGTTCCGTGTGCACTGCAAGAAAAAATCATACGTTATGACATTAGGGAGGACGGCTTGTCCAAATAAATGGCCGCCTATAACACGTGATCACACACTACTGCTTCAAGTGTTCGTCGTTCCCTCAAAGGACATCGTCTCGCAAATACACCATATTATTAATGGATTTTTTTTTTCTAGTCGTATGGTGCTCTCTGCGGAGGTACATTCATCGGCAAATAAGGGGGCTATCAATAATTAAAGCAAAACATCTTTTTTTTTTTGAAAGCATGTCGGTTCTATTCAGGATTCCAATACACCACATTATTCCCCACTCTTTCGGGTACAAACCCTATTTTGCACGCACGCTTTGTACCACTCTACTGGTCGACGTGGGTGCCAACGGCTTGTTGCATCAGTAGCCTCTCAGTTACACACGTACTGCTTCCTGCATAGCGCATCCTTCATTGTGTGCAGAGCGTACAGCACCGTCTCGGTTAACACAGCCTTCCTGATTACTTGCAAAATGTCAATACACAGTACACTGCGCTCTCCTCGGCATGAATATGAGACAGTTACTATAGTGGACACAATCCCCATAGCTCCAGTCATGACTGAAACACAGTACTCTCTACTGACTGACACTAATAATGTACCTCCATTACCCGGGAGGCTGAACGTAGCGTTTTTCTGTGTTCAAAACTGTGTCACAAAGACGTTTCCGACACAGAAATGTAAAAAAATTGGCTTGCCATGCCGGTGGTGCAATTTTTTTATAAGTTGCCTACTATATGGAAGGAATACTGAGTGGAACCGAACTGAACTTTGAGGTGTTGTAACACCGAAAATGCAGGATGCATGGCACCTGCTAGCGACATATAACTTTTTCTTGAATTGTATGTAAATATTTGTAATTTAAATGCTTTCTTTTAATAAGTAAGGACGTTGCTTAACTGTATGTATACATTTAGCTAGAGGTCTGTTGACGTTTCATTGTATTTATCTGTGTTTTACTGTGAAACTTATAAGCTCTGAGAAAAAGCGAAAGGAATTGTTATTTGTATCGACTAACAACGAAAATAGCAGTTCTCGTGCGTTGTAAAATCTTTGGGTAGGGAGTTGTTGTGCAGAGAGCGCGCAGAGAGAGAGAGAGAGAGAGAGAGAGAGAGAGAGAGAGAGAGAGACGGGTTCCAGCGCTTGTAGTGCGCGGAAGTGTAGTGTTAACGCTCTCGCAGTAGAAGGTACCATTTTGGCGGCATCATGTACGCGCGTCGGCCAGATGTCTAGAGCAGGAGTACGGACAGTGGACGGGCGGAAGAGGCTGTATTAATTACGATTGCCCGTTCCTATAATTAGATGTGGCTCCACAATATGCTACCGTCTTCAACAAGAGCAGCAGTTCCAGCAACACAGTTTCGTCGTCGGCTCCGAGTTTCGTCGTATGCACAGCACTGAAGTAAGATTGTTCATTGGTAGAAAGTATTAACGGCTAACCCAGCAGCAAAACTGAAAGTGATTTGATTGATAAGATTTATTTAAATAATAATCAGTTAAACTCAGGGCGATTGTGTCCTCATTGCCCCCAGACATTGTTACCAAGCAGGTTCCCTGTTCCTTTTCTTCCCAATATGCTAAGACGATACAGAACATAGTTAATTGAGAATACGAACGTTTAGCTATTGAAGAAGAGCATGCTGTACCTGGTCGAAGACTATTTTAAAATCTAGTTTGTTGGGAAAAGAAGCGAATGTTTTTCTGAGGTGGTCGTTGGCGAGAAATTTGGCAGATGTCCAACAAAGTGCTGGGAAGTGATAGGTGCTTGCTAAGATACTTACACACGTCTTATGCGAGGTATGATTCAAAATCATTGTCAAACACGGCGATAAATGTAACAGATTATGTGAGGAATCGAGTGAGTTTCCACGGCTGCAGGTGGGAACCTCTGTGGAGAATGGTGTTACGTAGATATACATGCCTTAGTACGAATGAGCCGAGCGTATACACTGACGGAAAAAAGTCACAATACCAAAAAATAATTGAGATAAGCCATTACAAATGTGAAATGGTGGTACATTAATAACGGAAGTAACCGCCAGAATGTTGAATGTAAGCATACAAACGTGCTGGCATTGTGTTGTACAGGTACCAGATATCAGTTTGTGGGGTGGAGTTCGATGCCCGTCAGTTTGGTCGGTCAATACAGGGGCATTTAACGCTTTTTATGAGTGACGTCGGAGTCGTCGTTCGGTGATGTCCCATATGCACTTGATTGGAGATTGATCCGGTGATCGAATAAACCAAAGTAACGTGTCGACATTCTGTACTCGTAGAGCATGTTAGGTCACTACAGTGGTATGTTGACGAGTGTTATCCTACTGCATAACTCTCCCTGGAATGCTGTTCTTGAATGGAAGGACAACGGGTAGAATTACCCAACTGGCGCACAATTTTCCAGACGGGGCGCGTAGGATAACCACGACAGTGGTATGGTATGGCACACTCCAGACCATAACTGCTGGTGTAAGTCCAGTGTGTCTAGACAGCTGATAGTTTGGTTGCAGGCGGTCACCTGGCCTGCTCTTAACCAACACGTAGCCATCACTGGTACAGATGCAGAACCATCTTTCATCAGAAAGCAGAACGGACCTCTACCCCGCCCTCCAATGAGCTCTCGCTTGACACGACTGAAGTTGCAAATGGTGTTGTTTGGGGTCAGTGCAATACACGCTACAGGGTGTCTGGCTCTGAGCTGTCATTGAAGTAACCGGTTTGTGTCACTGTAGTGCCAAACTGCTGCTCGAATTGTTGCTGCACATGCTGTACTATGCGCCAGAGCCATACGCTGAACACAATGGTGTGCCCTGGCGGTAATGCCACATGGCGTTCCGTAGCCCGGTCTTCTTGCGATCGTACATTCTCGTGCGTTATGATTGGGTGTTGTGTGATGTCCTTAGGTTAGTTAGGTTTAAGTAGTTCTAAGTTCTAGGGGACTGATGACCATAGCTGTTGAGTCCCATAGTGCTCAGAGCCATTTGAACATTCTCGTGAGCACTACTGACAGCAATCACGTACAGTGGCTACATTCCTGTCAGGCCTTTCTGCAGTATCGCAGAAGGAAGATCCAACTTCTGGTAGCTCTGTTACACGTCCTCGTTCAAATTCAGTGAGGTGTTGATAATGGCGTCTTTGTCATCTTAAAGTCATGCTTGACTGACATCACCTCATCTCAAAGTTTACTAACGCTCACGAACGTTACAGCGTGTATTTAAAGCAATCCTGATTTGCACGTGAGTGACATCAGCTTTCAGCTGTAGAAACACGGCTGCCAACTTTCGTTTATGTCACACAACTTCTTCTTGGTGTAATGATTTTCTTCCGTCGGTGTATAGCGTAGTAAAGGGGAATCTCTCGGCTGATCCCGGCGTGAGTGATCTTTAGCAACGAAGGAGCTCTTGCCACTGTGGCAGGCACCCAGTAACAGGCAAGGGCGGAAGGTTGGTGGGAGCGGGGCAGCAGGGCGTGGCTGGGTAGGCTCCCACTCCATCCGCCCCCTACCACCCCCGGCGCTACAGTGGGCCACCTTCCACTGTGCACTGTACGGGAGCTGCCTGCTCTCTGGCGGCGCGCACGCACCTGCAGCGCCCAGCCGGCGCTGTTGATATTCCAGACACGTCTCCAAATATTTGCCTTTCCGCCAGCTTTGTGCGCGTTCGACGGTTATTAAAATTTGCTCTCCCTTCGGCCGTGTATTGGTTATTTTTGGTACATAATTAGAGTCTGCCTGTAGTGTTTCTTGTTTGTTTTCCGTTTGTGTATTCTTTCGTTTCACTGACGGACCTAACTGCACTGGGCACTGTGCAGACTGTAATATATATTTAGCCCCGACGCTTTGGTAATTACGCCTTGCCGTGCTTTGATCCCACTCTTCTCTGAGGCGAATATCCGTCAATCAAAGTCAGTTTCGTTCTCGGTGCTTCTTGAGCTACTGACGGTGTAGGTGAAGCCAGATTCCTAAGATGATTAAAATTTTTTGTATAAGTGCTTAGTATTCTGCAGTCGTAATTAGTTAAAAGCTATCTGCGTATAATGCCTCGTGATATAGTAAACATCTGCTCCTGGCTCTACTGGTGTATATTGTTATCCAGGGTCGATTACAATGGGTTGGCGCGTAAGTTCGTAATGTTTTCCCATTTTTTTAATAAACACAACAGCTACACATAATAAAGATTTTCGTCATCAATAATAAATCCTCCTCCCCTGTTTACACCAGTCTGCCAAGGCTGACGTAACTTTTCGAAAAAATGGCTCTAAGCCCTATGGGACTTAACTTCTGTGGTCATCAGTCCCCTAGAACTTAGAACTACTTAATCCTAACTAACCTAAGGACATCACACACATCCATGTCCGAGGCAGGATTCGAACCTATGACCGTAGCGGTCGCGTGGGTCCAGACTGTAGCGCCTAGAACCGCTCGGCCACCCCTGCCGGCTTAACTTTTCGGTTCCGCAGCTGTAGAAACTACGTGGTTTGGATGCGGAAACCTCGTCAAGCCACGTTCGGAGCGCCGTTCCAGCCGGCAAGGAAGTTCCTTGAACGTTGCTCGTTAGAGAGCGGAAAAGGTGAAAATCTGAGGGCGCATGGTCAGGGGAATAAGGTGGGTGTGGAACGACTTCCCAAACCCAATTCCTGTACCATGTTTTTTGTCAGTCTAGTAGAATGCGTGTGTCCCAGTTGTTGACAATAAGTGTCAGCAGTGTTGGTTACACCTCGTGGAAGCAATTCGTAGTACACCACACCGTCACTGTTCCGCCAGACGCATACTATTCTCTTTCGCGTACGCCCAAGTCTTTGAACGGGGAGTTGTTGCTTCGTTTGGGCTCAACCATTCCTTTCTTTTCCTTATGTTACGATAAACACCATTTCTCGCCTCCAGTAACGACACAGTATAGGAATGGTCGGCGTTGTTTACGAGCCAATTGATGACGAGCAAGCAGATATGTACATTTGGCCACCCGCTGATATTTGTGATTTTGGCTTAGACCATGCGGCACATGTGCCTTATTTTTGAAACTTCCTCATTGCATGCACATGTCGCACGACGGTAGAATGATCACAGTTCATCACATTTCCCGTTCCCTAGTACACTGACGTGTATCATTGTGGATTGATATATTTCAACGATCTTCATCAAATCCCGAAGGTCTTCCTAAACTTGGACGCTGCCACCCCTCTATTGAAATCATACGGAACAATACGTCGGAAACATTCCAATTTCTATACATGGAATTCCAATTTCCAGCGTCTACAGCTCCACTCACTATCTCAAAACGACGAAATAACAATATACAGGGTGAGTCACCTAACATTACCGCTGGATATATTTCGTAAACCACATCAAATACGGACGGATCGATTCCACAGATCGAACGTGAAGAGAGGGGCTAGTGTAATTGGTTAATACAAACCATAAAAAAATGCACGGAAATATGTTTTTTAACACAAACCTACGTTTTTTTAAATGGAGCCCCGTTAGTTTTGTTAGCACAACTGAACATATAAACAAATACGTAATCAGTGCCGTTTGTTGCATTGTAAAATGTTAATTACGTCCGGAGATATTGTAACCTAAAGTTGACGCTTGAGTACCACTCCTCCGCTGTTCGATCGTGTGTATCGGAGAGCACCGAATTACGTAGGGATCCAAAGGGAACGGTGACGGACCTTAGGTACAGAACAGACTGTAACAGCACATTACGTCCACATGCTAACACCTTTTTATTGGTCTTATTCACTGACGCACATGTACATTACCATGAGGGGTGAGGTACACGTTCGACGGGAGTTTCATAGGACGTGGAGGACGTATAAATTGGCCAGCCCGTTCTCCTGATCTTACACCTCTGGACTTCTTTCTGTGGGGTACGTTAAAGGAGAGTGTGTACCGTGATGTGCCTACAACCCCAGAGGATATGAAACAACGTATTGTGGCAGCCTGCGGCGACATTACACCAGATGTACTGCGGCGTGTACGACATTCATTACGCCAGAGATTGCAATTGTATGCAGCAAATGATGGCCACCACATTGAACATCTATTGGCCTGACATGTCGGGACACGCTTTATTCCACTACGTAATTGAAAACGGAAACCACGTGTGTACGTGTACCTCACCCCTCATGGTAATGTACATCTGCGTCAGTGAATAAGACCAATAAAAAGGTGTTAGCATGTGGACGTAATGTGCTGTTCCAGTCTCTACTGTACCTAAGGTCCATCACCGTTCCCTTTGGATCCCTACGTAATTCGGTGCTCTCCGATACACACGATCGAACAGCGGAGGAGTGG